>NW_027256896.1:11912879-12220379 GCF_029215685.1 Pituophis catenifer annectens | reverse complement strand
CAGACACCAGGATGAGTTTCGGGATGAAATTCCATGTCTAAAAATGGTGTTGCTTCCACTTTTTAAAAATCGAGCTTTTTTGGTGCCTGGGGAAGAATACGCGTGACTCCGTGGTCAGGAAAAATGCTGCCCAGGAACCAAAATGTTTTTTGAAGCCAAATATATTTCTTGAAACCAAATGGAAAAAGGGACACCAGAATGAGTTTCGGGATGAAATTCCATGTCTAAAAATGGTGTTGCTTTCACTTTTTAAAATTCGAGCCTTTTTGGTGCCTGGGGAAGAAAACGCGTGACTCCGCGGTCAGGAAAAATGCTGCCCAGGAACCAAAATGTTTTTTGAAACCAAATATATTTCTTGAAACCAAATGCAAAAACGGACACCAGGATGAGTTTCGGGATGAAATTCCATGTCTAAAAATGGTGTTGCTTCCACTTTTTAAAAATCGAGCTTTTTTGGTGCCTGGGGAAGAATACGCGTGACTCCGTGGTCAGGAAAAATGCTGCCCAGGAACCAAAATGTTTTTTGAAGCCAAATATATTTCTTGAAACCAAATGGAAAAAGGGACACCAGAATGAGTTTCGGGATGAAATTCCATGTCTAAAAATGGTGTTGCTTTCACTTTTTAAAATTCGAGCCTTTTTGGTGCCTGGGGAAGAAAACGCGTGACTCCGCGGTCAGGAAAAATGCTGCCCAGGAACCAAAATGTTTTTTGAAACCAAATATATTTCTTGAAACCAAATGCAAAAACGGACACCAGAATTAGTTTCGGGGTGAAATTCCATGTCTAAAAATGGTGTTGCTTCCACTTTTTAAAAATCGAGCCTTTTTGGTGCGTGGGGAACAAAACGCGTGACTCCGCGGTCAGGAAAAATGCTGCCCAGGAACCAAAATGTTTTTTGAAGCCAAATTTGTTTCTTTAAACCAAATGCAAAAAGGGACACCAGAATGAGTTTCGGGATGAAATTCCATGTCTAAAAATGGTGTTGCTTCCACTTTTTAAAAATCGAGCCTTTTTGGTGCCTGGGGAAGAAGACGCGTAACTCCGCGGTCAGGAAAAATGCTGCCCAGGAACCAAAAGGTTTTTTGTAGCCAATTTTTTTTTTTTGAAACCAAATGCAGAAACGGACACCAGGATGAGTTTCGGGATGAAATTCCATGTCTAAAAATGGTGTTGCTTCCACTTTTTAAAAATGAAGCCTTTTTGGTGCCTGGGGAAGACAATGCGTGACTCCGCGGTCAGGAAAAATGCTGCCCAGAAACCAAAATGTTTTTTGAAGCCAAATTTGTTTCTCATAACCAAATGCAAAAACGGACATGAGGATGAGTTTCGGGATGAAATTCCATGTCTAAAAATGGTGTTGCTTCCACTTTTTAAAAATCAAGCCTTTTTGGTGCCTGGGGAAGAATACGCGTGACTCCGTGGTCAGGAAAAATGCTGCCCAGGAACCAAAATGTTTTTTGAAACCAAATTTTTTTTTGGAAACCAAATGCAGAAACGGACACCAGGATGAGTTTCGGGATGAAATTCCATGTCTAAAAATGGTGTTGCTTCCACTTTTTAAAAATCGAGCTTTTTTGGTGCCTGGGGAACAAAACGCGTGACTCCGCGGTCAGGAAAAATGCTGCCCAGGAACCAAAATGTTTTTTGAAGCCAAATATATTTCTTGAAACCAAATGCAAAAATGGACACCAGAATGAGTTTCGGGATGAAATTCCATGTCTAAAAATGGTGTTGCTTCCACTTTTTAAAAATCGAGCCTTTTTGGTGCCTGGGGAAGAAGACGCGTAACTCCGCGGTCAGGAAAAATGCTGCCCAGGAACCAAAATGTTTTTTGAAGCCAAATTTTTTTTTTGGAACCAAATGCAGAAACGGACACCAGGATGAGTTTCGGGATGAAATTCCATGTCTAAAAATGGTGTTGCTTCCACTTTTTAAAAATCGAGCCTTTTTGGTGCCTGGGGAAGAATACGCGTGACTCCGTGGTCAGGAAAAATGCTGCCCAGGAACCAAAATGTTTTTTGAAACCAAATTTTTTTTTGGAAACCAAATGCAGAAACGGACACCAGGATGAGTTTCGGGATGAAATTCCATGTCTAAAAATGGTGTTGCTTCCACTTTTTAAAAATCGAGCTTTTTTGGTGCCTGGGGAACAAAACGCGTGACTCCGCGGTCAGGAAAAATGCTGCCCAGGAACCAAAATGTTTTTTGAAGCCAAATTTCTTTCTTGAAACCAAATGCAAAAATGGACACCAGAATGAGTTTCGGGATGAAATTCCATGTCTAAAAATGGTGTTGCTTCCACTTTTTAAAAATCGAGCCTTTTTGGTGCCTGGGGAAGAAGACGCGTAACTCCGCGGTCAGGAAAAATGCTGCCCAGGAACCAAAATGTTTTTTGAAGCCAAATTTTTTTTTTGGAACCAAATGCAGAAACGGACACCAGGATGAGTTTCGGGATGAAATTCCATGTCTAAAAATGGTGTTGCTTCCACTTTTTAAAAATCGAGCCTTTTTGGTGCCTGGGGAAGAATACGCGTGACTCCGTGGTCAGGAAAAATGCTGCCCAGGAACCAAAATGTTTTTTGAAACCAAATTTTTTTTTGGAAACCAAATGCAGAAACGGACACCAGGATGAGTTTCGGGATGAAATTCCATGTCTAAAAATGGTGTTGCTTCCACTTTTTAAAAATCGAGCTTTTTTGGTGCCTGGGGAACAAAACGCGTGACTCCGCGGTCAGGAAAAATGCTGCCCAGGAACCAAAATGTTTTTTGAAGCCAAATTTCTTTCTTTAAACCAAATGGAAAAAGGGACACCAGAATTAGTTTCGGGATGAAATTCCATGTCTAAAAATGGTGTTGCTTCCAGTTTTTAAAAATTGAGCCTTTTTGGTGCGTGGGGAAGAAAACGCGCGACTCCGCGGTCAGGAAAATTGCTGCCCAGGAACCAAAAGGTTTTTTGAAGCCAAATTTTTTTTTTGAAACCAAATGCAGAAACGGACACCAGAATGAGTTTCGGGATGAAATTCCATGTCTAAAAATGGTGTTGCTTCCACTTTTTAAAAATCGAGCCTTTTTGGTGCCTGGGGAAGAATACGCGTGACTCCGTGGTCAGGAAAAATGCTGCCCAGGAACCAAAATGTTTTTTGAAACCAAATTTTTTTTTGGAAACCAAATGCAGAAACGGACACCAGGATGAGTTTCGGGATGAAATTCCATGTCTAAAAATGGTGTTGCTTCCACTTTTTAAAAATCGAGCTTTTTTGGTGCCTGGGGAACAAAACGCGTGACTCCGCGGTCAGGAAAAATGCTGCCCAGGAACCAAAATGTTTTTTGAAGCCAAATTTCTTTCTTTAAACCAAATGGAAAAAGGGACACCAGAATGAGTTTCGGGATGAAATTCCATGTCTAAAAATGGTGTTGCTTTCACTTTTTAAAATTCGTGCCTTTTTGGTGCCTGGGGAAGAAAACGCGTAACTCCGCGGTCAGGAAAAATGCTGCCCAGGAACCAAAATGTTTTTTGAAGCCAAATATATTTCTTGAAACCAAATGCAAAAACGGACACCAGAATGAGTTTCGGGATGAAATTCCATGTCTAAAAAGGGTGTTGCTTCCAGTTTTTAAAAATTGAGCCTTTTTGGTGCGTGGGGAAGAAAACGCGCGACTCCGCGGTCAGGAAAATTGCTGCCCAGGAACCAAAAGGTTTTTTGAAACCAAATTTTTTTTTGGAAACCAAATGCAGAAACGGACACCAGAATGAGTTTCGGGATGAAATTCCATGTCTAAAAATGGTGTTGCTTCCACTTTTTAAAAATGAAGCCTTTTTGGTGCCTGGGGAAGACAACGCGTGACTCCGCGGTGAGGAAAAATGCTGCCCAGGAACCAAAATGTTTTTTGAAGCCAAATATATTTCTTGAAACCAAATGCAAAAACGGACACCAGAATGAGTTTCGGGATGAAATTCCATGTCTAAAAATGGTGTTGCTTCCAGTTTTTAAAAATTGAGCCTTTTTGGTGCGTGGGGAAGAAAACGCGCGACTCCGCGGTCAGGAAAATTGCTGCCCAGGAACCAAAAGGTTTTTTGAAGCCAAATTTTTTTTTTGAAACCAAATGCAGAAACGGACACCAGAATGAGTTTCGGGATGAAATTCCATGTCTAAAAATGGTGTTGCTTCCACTTTTTAAAAATCGAGCCTTTTTGGTGCCTGGGGAAGAATACGCGTGACTCCGTGGTCAGGAAAAATGCTGCCCAGGAACCAAAATGTTTTTTGAAACCAAATTTTTTTTTGGAAACCAAATGCAGAAACGGACACCAGGATGAGTTTCGGGATGAAATTCCATGTCTAAAAATGGTGTTGCTTCCACTTTTTAAAAATCGAGCTTTTTTGGTGCCTGGGGAACAAAACGCGTGACTCCGCGGTCAGGAAAAATGCTGCCCAGGAACCAAAATGTTTTTTGAAGCCAAATTTCTTTCTTTAAACCAAATGGAAAAAGGGACACCAGAATGAGTTTCGGGATGAAATTCCATGTCTAAAAATGGTGTTGCTTTCACTTTTTAAAATTCGAGCCTTTTTGGTGCCTGGGGAAGAAAACGCGTAACTCCGCGGTCAGGAAAAATGCTGCCCAGGAACCAAAATGTTTTTTGAAGCCAAATATATTTCTTGAAACCAAATGCAAAAACGGACACCAGAATGAGTTTCGGGATGAAATTCCATGTCTAAAAAGGGTGTTGCTTCCAGTTTTTAAAAATTGAGCCTTTTTGGTGCGTGGGGAAGAAAACGCGCGACTCCGCGGTCAGGAAAATTGCTGCCCAGGAACCAAAAGGTTTTTTGAAGCCAAATTTTTTTTTTGAAACCAAATGCAGAAACGGACACCAGAATGAGTTTCGGGATGAAATTCCATGTCTAAAAATGGTGTTGCTTCCACTTTTTAAAAATGAAGCCTTTTTGGTGCCTGGGGAAGACAACGCGTGACTCCGCGGTGAGGAAATATGCTGCCCAGAAACCAAAATGTTTTTTGAAGCCAAATTTGTTTCTCATAACCAAATGCAAAAACGGACACGAGGATGAGTTTCGGGATGAAATTCCATGTCTAAAAATGGTGTTGCTTCCACTTTTTAAAAATCAAGCCTTTTTGGTGCCTGGGGAAGAATACGCGTGACTCCGTGGTCAGGAAAAATGCTGCCCAGGAATCAAAATGTTTTTTGAAACCAAATTTTTTTTTGGAAACCAAATGCAGAAACGGACACCAGGATGAGTTTCGGGATGAAATTCCATGTCTAAAAATGGTGTTGCTTCCACTTTTTAAAAATGAAGCCTTTTTGGTGCCTGGGGAAGACAACGCGTGACTCCGCGGTCAGGAAAAATGCTGCCCAGGAACCAAAATGTTTCTTGAAGCCAAATATATTTCTTGAAACCAAATGCAAAAACGGACACCAGAATGAGTTTCGGGGTGAAATTCCATGTCTAAAAAGGGTGTTGCTTCCAGTTTTTAAAAATCGAGCCTTTTTGCTGCCCGAGGAAGAAAACGCGTGATGCCGCAGTCAGAAAAAAAGCGGCCCAGGACCAAAAAATTTTTTTTGACTCCAATGTAATAACGGATGCTATAATGTGATTCGGGGTGGAATTCCATGCTTAAAAATGTTATTATTAGCTGTTTTTAAAAATCGAGTGTTTTTGCTGCCCGAGGAAGAAAACGCGTGATGCCGCGGTCAGAAAAAAAGCGGCCCAGGACCAAAATTTTTTTTTTGACTCCAATGTAATAACGGATGCTAGAATGTGATTCGGGGTGGAATTCCATGCTTAAAAATGTTATTATTAGCTGTTTTTAAAAATCGAGTGTTTTTGCTGCCCGAGGAAGAAAACGCGTGATGCCGCGGTCAGAAAAAAAGCGGCCCAGGACCAAAAATTTTTTTTTGACTCCAATGTAATAACGGATGCTAGAATGTGATTCGGGGTGGAATTCCATGCTTAAAAATGTTATTATTTGCTGTTTTTAAAAATCGAGTGTTTTTGCTGCCCGAGGAAGAAAACGCGTGATGCTGCGGTCAGAAAAAAAGCGGCCCAGGACCAAAAAATTTTTTTTGACTCCAATGTAATAACGGATGCTAGAATGTGATTCGGGGTGGAATTCCATGCTTAAAAATGTTATTATTAGCTGTTTTTAAAAATCGAGTGTTTTGGCTGCCCGAGGAAGAAAACGCGTGATGCCGCGGTCAGAAAAAAATCTGCCCAGGACCAAAAATTTTTTTTTTACTCAAATGTAATAACGGATGCTAGAATGTGATTCGGGGTGGAATTCCATGCTTAAAAATGTTATTATTAGCTGTTTTTAAAAATCGAGTGTTTTTGCTGCCCGAGGAAGAAAACGCGTGATGCCGCGGTCAGAAAAAAAGCGGCCCAGGACCAAAAAATTTTTTTTTACTCAAATGTAATAACGGATGCTAGAATGTGATTCGGGGTGGAATTCCATGCTTAAAAATGTTATTATTAGCTGTTTTTAAAAATCGAGTGTTTTTGCTGCCCGAGGAAGAAAACGCGTGATGCCGCGGTCAGAAAAAAAGCGGCCAGGACTAAAATTTTTTTTTTGACTCCAATGTAATAACGGATGCTAGAATGTGATTCGGGGTGGAATTCCATGCTTAAAAATGTTATTATTAGCTGTTTTTAAAAATCGAGTGTTTTTGCTGCCCGAGGAAGAAAACGCGTGATGCTGCGGTCAGAAAAAAAGCGGCCCAGGACCAAAAAATTTTTTTTGACTCCAATGTAATAACGGATGCTAGAATGTGATTCGGGGTGGAATTCCATGCTTAAAAATGTTATTATTAGCTGTTTTTAAAAATCGAGTGTTTTGGCTGCCCGAGGAAGAAAACGCGTGATGCCGCGGTCAGAAAAAAATCTGCCCAGGACCAAAAATTTTTTTTTTACTCAAATGTAATAACGGATGCTAGAATGTGATTCGGGGTGGAATTCCATGCTTAAAAATGTTATTATTAGCTGTTTTTAAAAATCGAGTGTTTTTGCTGCCCGAGGAAGAAAACGCGTGATGCCGCGGTCAGAAAAAAAGCGGCCCAGGACCAAAAAATTTTTTTTTACTCAAATGTAATAACGGATGCTAGAATGTGATTCGGGGTGGAATTCCATGCTTAAAAATGTTATTATTAGCTGTTTTTAAAAATCGAGTGTTTTTGCTGCCCGAGGAAGAAAACGCGTGATGCCGCGGTCAGAAAAAAAGCGGCCAGGACTAAAATTTTTTTTTTGACTCCAATGTAATAACGGATGCTAGAATGTGATTCGGGGTGGAATTCCATGCTTAAAAATGTTATTATTAGCTGTTTTTAAAAATCGAGTGTTTTTGCTGCCTGAGGAAGAAAACGCGTGATGCCGCGGTCAGAAAAAAAGCTGCCCAGGACCAAAAATTTTCTTTTGACTCAAATGTAATAACGGATGCTAGAATGTGATTCGGGGTGGAATTCCATGCTTAAAAATGTTATTATTAGCTGTTTTTAAAAATCGAGTGTTTTTGCTGCCTGAGGAAGAAAACGCGTGATGCAGCGGTCAGAAAAAAAGCTGCCCAGGACCAAAAATTTTCTTTTGACTCAAATGTAATAACGGATGCTAGAATGTGATTCGGGGTGGAATTCCATGCTCAAAAATGTTATTATTAGCTGTTTTTAAAAATCGAGTGTTTTTCCTGCCCGAGGAAGAAAACGCGTGATGCCGCGGTCAGAAAAAAAGCTGCCCAGGACCAAAAAATTTTTTTTGACTCAAATGTAATAACGGATGCTCGAATGTGATTCGGGGTGGAATTCCATGCTTAAAAATGTTATTATTAGCTGTTTTTAAAAATCGAGTGTTTTTGCTGCCCGAGGAAGAAAACGCGTGATGCCGCGGTCAGAAAAAAAGCGGCCCAGGACCAAAAAATTTTTTTTGACTCCAATGTAATAACGGATGCTAGAATGTGATTCGGGGTGGAATTCCATGCTTAAAAATGTTATTATTAGCTGTTTTTAAAAATCGAGTGTTTTTGCTGCCCGAGGAAGAAAACGCGTGATGCCGAGGTCAGAAAAAAAACGGCCCAGGACCAAAATTTTTTTTTTGACTCCAATGTAATAACGGATGCTAGAATGTGATTCGGGGTGGAATTCCATGCTTAAAAATGTTATTATTAGCTGTTTTTAAAAATCGAGTGTTTTTGCTGCCCGAGGAAGAAAACGCGTGATGCCGCGGTCAGAAAAAATGCTGCCCAGGACCAAAATTTTTTTTTTTACTCCAATGTAATAACGGATGCTAGAATGTGATTCGGGGTGGAATTCCATGCTTAAAAATGTTATCATTAGCTGTTTTTAAAAATCGAGTGTTTTTGCTGCCCGAGGAAGAAAACGCGTGATGCCGTGGTCAGAAAGAAAGCTGCCCAGGACCAAAAAATTTTTTTTGACTCAAATGTAATAACGGATGCTAGAATGTGATTCGGGGTGGAATTCCATGCTTAAAAATGTTTTTATTAGCTGTTTTTAAAAATTGAGTGTTTTTACTGCCCGAGGAAGAAAACGCGTGATGCCGCGGTCAGAAAAAAAGCTGCCCAGGACGAAAATTTTTTTTTTGACTCCAATGTAATAACGGATGCTAGAATGTGATTCGGGGTGGAATTCCATGCTTAAAAATGTTATTATTAGCTGTTTTTAAAAATTGAGTGTTTTTGCTGCCCGAGGAAGAAAACGCGTGATGCCGCGGTCAGAAAAAAAGCGGCCCACGACCAAAAATTTTTTTTTTACTCAAATGTAATAACGGATGCTAGAATGTGATTCGGGGTGGAATTCCATGCTTAAAAATGTTATTATTAGCTGTTTTTAAAAATCGAGTGTTTTTGCTGCCTGAGGAAGAAATCGCGTGATGCCGCGGTCAGAAAAAAAGCTGCCCAGGACCAAACAATTTTTTTTGACTCAAATGTAATAACGGATGCTAGAATGTGATTCGGGGTGGAATTCCATGCTTAAAAATGTTATTATTAGCTGTTTTTAAAAATCGAGTGTTTTTGCTGCCCGAGGAAGAAAATGCGTGATGCCGCGGTCAGAAAAAAAGCGGCCCAGGACCAAAAAATTTTTTTTGACTCCAATGTAATAACGGATGCTAGAATGTGATTCGGGGTGGAATTCCATGCTTAAAAATGTTATTATTAGCTGTTTTTAAAAATCGAGTGTTTTTGCTGCCCGAGGAAGAAAATGCGTGATGCCGCGGTCAGAAAAAAAGCTGCCCAGGACCAAAAAATTTTTTTTGACTCCAATGTAATAACGGATGCTAGAATGTGATTCGGGGTGGAATTCCATGCTTAAAAATGTTATTATTAGCTGTTTTTAAAAATCGAGTGTTTTTGCTGCCCGAGGAAGAAAATGCGTGATGCCGCGGTCAGAAAAAAAGCGGCCCAGGACCAAAAAATTTTTTTTGACTCCAATGTAATAACGGATGCTAGAATGTGATTCGGGGTGGAATTCCATGCTTAAAAATGTTATTATTAGCTGTTTTTAAAAATCGAGTGTTTTTGCTGCCCGAGGAAGAAAATGCGTGATGCCGCGGTCAGAAAAAAAGCTGCCCAGGACCAAAAAATTTTTTTTGACTCCAATGTAATAACGGATGCTAGAATGTGATTCGGGGTGGAATTCCATGCTTAAAAATGTTATTATTAGCTGTTTTTAAAAATCGAGTGTTTTTGCTGCCCGAGGAAGAAAACGCGTGATGCCGCGGTCAGAAAAAATGCTGCCCAGGACAAAAATTTTTTTTTTTACTCCAATGTAATAATGGATGCTAGAATGTGATTCGGGGTGGAATTCCATGCTTAAAAATGTTATTATTAGCTGTTTTTAAAAATCGAGTGTTTTTGCTGCCCGAGGAAGAAAACGCGTGATGCCGCGGTCAGAAAAAAAGCGGCCAGGACCAAAAATTTTTTTTGACTCCAATGTAATAACGGATGCTAGAATGTGATTCGGGGTGGAATTCCATGCTTAAAAATGTTATTATTAGCTGTTTTTAAAAATCGAGTGTTTTTGCTGCCCGAGGAAGAAAACGCGTGATGCCGCGGTCAGAAAAAAAGCGGCCCATGACCAAAAAATTTTTTTTTTGACTCCAATGTAATAACGGATGCTAGAATGTGATTCGGGGTGGAATTCCATGCTTAAAAATGTTATTATTAGCTGTTTTTAAAAATCGAGTGTTTTTGCTGCCCGAGGAAGAAAACGCGTGATGCCGCGGTCAGAAAAAAAGCGGCCCAGGACCAAAAATTTTTTTTTGACTCAAATGTAATAACGGATGCTAGAATGTGATTCGGGGTGGAATTCCACGCTTAAAAATGTTATCATTAGCTGTTTTTAAAAATCGAGTGTTTTGGCTGCCCGAGGAAGAAAACGCGTGATGCCGCGGTCAGAAAAAAAGCTGCCCAGGACCAAAAAATTTTTTTTGACTCAAATGTAATAACGGATGCTAGAATGTGATTCGGGGTGGAATTCCATGCTTAAAAATGTTATTATTAGCTGTTTTTAAAAATCGAGTGTTTTTGCTGCCCGAGGAAGAAAACGCGTGATGCCGCGGTCAGAAAAAAAGCGGCCCAGGACCAAAAAATTTTTTTTTACTCAAATGTAATAACGGATGCTAGAATGTGATTCGGGGTGGAATTCCATGCTTAAAAATGTTATTATTAGCTGTTTTTAAAAATCGAGTGTTTTTGCTGCCCGAGGAAGAAAACGCGTGATGCCGCGGTCAGAAAAAAAGCGGCCCAGGACCAAAAAAATTTTTTTTTGACTCCAATGTAATAACGGATGCTAGAATGTGATTCGGGGTGGAATTCCATGCTTAAAAATGTTATCATTAGCTGTTTTTAAAAATCGAGTGTTTTTGCTGCCCGAGGAAGAAAACGCGTGATGCCGCGGTCAGAAAGAAAGCTGCCCAGGACCAAAAAATTTTTTTTGACTCAAATGTAATAACGGATGCTAGAATGTGATTCGGGGTGCAATTCCATGCTTAAAAATGTTATTATTAGCTGTTTTTAAAAATCGAGTGTTTTTGCTGCCCGAGGAAGAAAACGTGTGATGCCGCGGTCAGAAAAAAAGCGGCCCAGGACCAAAAAAATTTTTTTTACTCAAATGTAATAACGGATGCTAGAATGTGATTCGGGGTGGAATTCCATGCTTAAAAATGTTATTATTAGCTGTTTTTAAAAATCGAGTGTTTTTGCTGCCCGAGGAAGAAAACGCTTGATGCCGCGGTCAGAAAAAAAGCTGCCCAGGACGAAAAATTTTTTTTTGACTCCAATGTAATAACGGATGCTAGAATGTGATTCGGGGTGGAATTCCATGCTTAAAAATGTTATTATTAGCTGTTTTTAAAAATCGAGTGTTTTTGCTGCCCGAGGAAGAAAACGCGTGATGCCGCGGTCAGAAAAAAAGCGGCCCACGACCAAAAAATTTTTTTTTACTCAAATGTAATAACGGATGCTAGAATGTGATTCGGGGTGGAATTCCATGCTTAAAAATGTTATTATTAGCTGTTTTTAAAAATCGAGTGTTTTTGCTGCCTGAGGAAGAAATCGCGTGATGCCGCGGTCAGAAAAAAAGCTGCCCAGGACCAAACAATTTTTTTTGACTCCAATGTAATAACGGATGCTAGAATGTGATTCGGGGTGGAATTCCATGCTTAAAAATGTTATTATTAGCTGTTTTTAAAAATCGAGTGTTTTTGCTGCCCGAGGAAGAAAATGCGTGATGCCGCGGTCAGAAAAAAAGCTGCCCAGGACCAAAAAAATTTTTTTTACTCCAATGTAATAACGGATGCTAGAATGTGATTCGGGGTGGAATTCCATGCTTAAAAATGTTATTATTAGCTGTTTTTAAAAATCGAGTGTTTTTGCTGCCCGAGGAAGAAAATGCGTGATGCCGCGGTCAGAAAAAAAGCGGCCCAGGACCAAAATTTTTTTTTTTGACTCCAATGTAATAACGGATGCTAGAATGTGATTCGGGGTGGAATTCCATGCTTAAAAATGTTATTATTAGCTGTTTTTAAAAATCGAGTGTTTTTGCTGCCCAAGGAAGAAAACGCGTGATGCCGCGGTCAGAAAAAAAAGCTGCCCAGGACCAAAATTTTTTTTTTGACTCAAATGTAATAACGGATGCTAGAATGTGATTCGGGGTGGAATTCCATGCTTAAAAATGTTATTATTAGCTGTTTTTAAAAATCGAGTGTTTTTGCTGCCCGAGGAAGAAAACGCGTGATGCCGCGGTCAGAAAAAATGCTGCCCAGGACAAAAATTTTTTTTTTTACTCCAATGTAATAACGGATGCTAGAATGTGATTCGGGGTGGAATTCCATGCTTAAAAATGTTATTATTAGCTGTTTTTAAAAATCGAGTGTTTTTGCTGCCCGAGGAAGAAAACGCGTGATGCCGCGGTCAGAAAAAAAGTGGCCCAGGACCAAAAAATTTTTTTGGACTCAAATGTAATAACGGATGCTAGAATGTGATTCGGGGTGGAATTCCATGCTTAAAAATGTTATTATTAGCTGTTTTTAAAAATCGAGTGTTTTTGCTGCCCGAGGAAGTAAACGCGTGATGCCGCGGTCAGAAAAAAAGCTGCCCAGGACGAAAATTTTTTTTTTGACTCCAATGTAATAACGGATGCTAGAATGTGATTCGGGGTGGAATTCCATGCTTAAAAATGTTATTATTAGCTGTTTTTAAAAATCGAGTGTTTTTGCTGCCCGAGGAAGAAAACGCGTGATGCCGCGGTCAGAAAAAAAGCGGCCCAGGACCAAAAAATTTTTTTTTTGACTCCAATGTAATAACGGATGCTAGAATGTGATTCGGGGTGGAATTCCATGCTTAAAAATGTTATCATTAGCTGTTTTTAAAAATCGAGTGTTTTGGCTGCCCGAGGAAGAAAACGCGTGATGCCGCGGTCAGAAAAAAAGCTGCCCAGGACCAAAAAATTTTTTTTGACTCAAATGTAATAACGGATGCTAGAATGTGATTCGGGGTGGAATTCCATGCTTAAAAATGTTATTATTAGCTGTTTTTAAAAATCGAGTGTTTTTGCTGCCCGAGGAAGAAAACGCGTGATGCCGCGGTCAGAAAAAAAGCGGCCCAGGTCCAAAAAATTTTTTTTTACTCAAATGTAATAACGGATGCTAGAATGTGATTCGGGGTGGAATTCCATGCTTAAAAATGTTATTATTAGCTGTTTTTAAAAATCGAGTGTTTTTGCTGCCCGAGGAAGAAAACGCGTGATGCCGCGGTCAGAAAAAAAGCGGCCAGGACCAAAAATTTTTTTTGACTCCAATGTAATAACGGATGCTAGAATGTGATTCGGGGTGGAATTCCATGCTTAAAAATGTTATTATTAGCTGTTTTTAAAAATCGAGTGTTTTTGCTGCCTGAGGAAGAAATCGCGTGATGCCGCGGTCAGAAAAAAAGCGGCCCAGGACCAAAAAATTTTTTTTGACTCCAATGTAATAACGGATGCTAGAATGTGATTCGGGGTGGAATTCCATGCTTAAAAATGTTATTATTAGCTGTTTTTAAAAATCGAGTGTTTTTGCTGCCCGAGGAAGAAAACGCGTGATGCCGCGGTCAGAAAAAAAGCGGCCCACGACCAAAAAATTTTTTTTTACTCAAATGTAATAACGGATGCTAGAATGTGATTCGGGGTGGAATTCCATGCTTAAAAATGTTATTATTAGCTGTTTTTAAAAATCGAGTGTTTTGGCTGCCCGAGGAAGAAAACGCGTGATGCCGCGGTCAGAAAAAAAGCTGCCCAGGACCAAAAAATTTTTTTTTACTCAAATGTAATAACGGATGCTAGAATGTGATTCGGGGTGGAATTCCATGCTTAAAAATGTTATTATTAGCTGTTTTTAAAATCGAGTGTTTTTGCTGCCCGAGGAAGAAAACGCGTGATGCCGCGGTCAGAAAAAAAGCGGCCCAGGACCAAAAATTTTTTTTTTACTCAAATGTAATAACGGATGCTAGAATGTGATTCGGGGTGGAATTCCATGCTTAAAAATGTTATTATTAGCTGTTTTTAAAAATCGAGTGTTTTTGCTGCCCGAGGAAGAAAACGCGTGATGCCGCGGTCAGAAAAAAAGCGGCCCAGGACCAAAAAATTTTTTTGGACTCAAATGTAATAACGGATGCTCGAATGTGATTCGGGGTGGAATTCCATGCTTAAAAATGTTATTATTAGCTGTTTTTAAAAATCGAGTGTTTTTGCTGCCCGAGGAAGAAAACGCGTGATGCCGCGGTCAGAAAAAAAGCGGGCTAGGACCAAAAAATTTTTTTTGACTCCAATGTAATAACGGATGCTAGAATGTGATTCGGGGTGGAATTCCATGCTTAAAAATGTTATTATTAGCTGTTTTTAAAAATCGAGTGTTTTTGCTGCCCGAGGAAGTAAACGCGTGATGCCGCGGTCAGAAAAAAAGCTGCCCAGGACGAAAAAATTTTTTTTGACTCCAATGTAATAACGGATGCTAGAATGTGATTCGGGGTGGAATTCCATGCTTAAAAATGTTATTATTAGCTGTTTTTAAAAATCGAGTGTTTTTGCTGCCCGAGGAAGAAAACGCGTGATGCCGCGGTCAGAAAAAAAGCGGCCCAGGACCAAAAAATTTTTTTGGACTCAAATGTAATAACGGATGCTCGAATGTGATTCGGGGTGGAATTCCATGCTTAAAAATGTTATTATTAGCTGTTTTTAAAAATCGAGTGTTTTTGCTGCCCGAGGAAGAAAACGCGTGATGCCGCGGTCAGAAAAAAAGCGGCCCAGGACCAAAAAATTTTTTTTTTGACTCCAATGTAATAACGGATGCTAGAATGTGATTCGGGGTGGAATTCCATGCTTAAAAATGTTATCATTAGCTGTTTTTAAAAATCGAGTGTTTTGGCTGCCCGAGGAAGAAAACGCGTGATGCCGCGGTCAGAAAAAAAGCTGCCCAGGACCAAAAAATTTTTTTTGACTCCAATGTAATAACGGATGCTAGAATGTGATTCGGGGTGGAATTCCATGCTTAAAAATGTTATTATTAGCTGTTTTTAAAAATCGAGTGTTTTTGCTGCCCGAGGAAGAAAACGCGTGATGCCGCGGTCAGAAAAAAAGCGGCCCAGGTCCAAAAAATTTTTTTTTACTCAAATGTAATAACGGATGCTAGAATGTGATTCGGGGTGGAATTCCATGCTTAAAAATGTTATTATTAGATGTTTTTAAAAATCGAGTGTTTTTGCTGCCCGAGGAAGAAAACGCGTGATGCCGCGGTCAGAAAAAAAGCGGCCAGGACCAAAAATTTTTTTTGACTCCAATGTAATAACGGATGCTAGAATGTGATTCGGGGTGGAATTCCATGCTTAAAAATGTTATTATTAGCTGTTTTTAAAAATCGAGTGTTTTTGCTGCCTGAGGAAGAAATCGCGTGATGCCGCGGTCAGAAAAAAAGCGGCCCAGGACCAAAAAATTTTTTTTGACTCCAATGTAATAACGGATGCTAGAATGTGATTCGGGGTGGAATTCCATGCTTAAAAATGTTATTATTAGCTGTTTTTAAAAATCGAGTGTTTTTGCTGCCCGAGGAAGAAAACGCGTGATGCCGCGGTCAGAAAAAAAGCGGCCCACGACCAAAAAATTTTTTTTTACTCAAATGTAATAACGGATGCTAGAATGTGATTCGGGGTGGAATTCCATGCTTAAAAATGTTATTATTAGCTGTTTTTAAAAATCGAGTGTTTTGGCTGCCCGAGGAAGAAAACGCGTGATGCCGCGGTCAGAAAAAAAGCTGCCCAGGACCAAAAAATTTTTTTTTACTCAAATGTAATAACGGATGCTAGAATGTGATTCGGGGTGGAATTCCATGCTTAAAAATGTTATTATTAGCTGTTTTTAAAATCGAGTGTTTTTGCTGCCCGAGGAAGAAAACGCGTGATGCCGCGGTCAGAAAAAAAGCGGCCCAGGACCAAAAATTTTTTTTTTACTCAAATGTAATAACGGATGCTAGAATGTGATTCGGGGTGGAATTCCATGCTTAAAAATGTTATTATTAGCTGTTTTTAAAAATCGAGTGTTTTTGCTGCCCGAGGAAGAAAACGCGTGATGCCGCGGTCAGAAAAAAAGCGGCCCAGGACCAAAAAATTTTTTTGGACTCAAATGTAATAACGGATGCTCGAATGTGATTCGGGGTGGAATTCCATGCTTAAAAATGTTATTATTAGCTGTTTTTAAAAATCGAGTGTTTTTGCTGCCCGAGGAAGAAAACGCGTGATGCCGCGGTCAGAAAAAAAGCGGCCCAGGACCAAAATTTTTTTTTTGACTCCAATGTAATAACGGATGCTAGAATGTGATTCGGGGTGGAATTCCATGCTTAAAAATGTTATTATTAGCTGTTTTTAAAAATCGAGTGTTTTTGCTGCCCGAGGAAGAAAACGCGTGATGCCGCGGTCAGAAAAAAAGCGGCCCAGGACCAAAAATTTTTTTTTGACTCCAATGTAATAACGGATGCTAGAATGTGATTCGGGGTGGAATTCCATGCTTAAAAATGTTATTATTAGCTGTTTTTAAAAATCGAGTGTTTTTGCTGCCCGAGGAAGAAAACGCGTGATGCCGCGGTCAGAAAAAAAAGCTGCCCAGGACCAAAATTTTTTTTTTGACTCCAATGTAATAACGGATGCTAGAATGTGATTCGGGGTGGAATTCCATGCTTAAAAATGTTATTATTAGCTGTTTTTAAAAATCGAGTGTTTTTGCTGCCCGAGGAAGAAAACGCGTGATGCCGCGGTCAGAAAAAAAGCTGCCCAGGACCAAAATTTTTTTTTTTACTCCAATGTAATAACGGATGCTAGAATGTGATTCGGGGTGGAATTCCATGCTTAAAAATGTTATTATTAGCTGTTTTTAAAAATCGAGTGTTTTTGCTGCCCGAGGAAGAAAACGCGTGATGCCGCGGTCAGAAAAAAAGCGGCCAGGACCAAAAAATTTTTTTTGACTCCAATGTAATAACGGATGCTAGAATGTGATTCGGGGTGGAATTCCATGCTTGAAAATGTTATTATTAGCTGTTTTTAAAAATTGAGTGTTTTTGCTGCCCGAGGAAGAAAACGCGTGATGCCGCGGTCAGAAAAAAAGCGGGCTAGGACCAAAAAATTTTTTTTGACTCCAATGTAATAACGGATGCTAGAATGTGATTCGGGGTGGAATTCCATGCTTAAAAATGTTATTATTAGCTGTTTTTAAAAATCGAGTGTTTTTGCTGCCCGAGGAAGTAAACGCGTGATGCCGCGGTCAGAAAAAAAAGCTGCCCAGGACCAAAATTTTTTTTTTGACTCCAATGTAAGAACGGATGCTAGAATGTGATTTGGGGTGGAATTCCATGCTTAAAAATGTTATTATTAGCTGTTTTTAAAAATCGAGTGTTTTTGCTGCCCGAGGAAGAAAACGCGTGATGCCGCGGTCAGAAAAAAAGCGGCCCAGGACCAAAATTTTTTTTTTGACTCCAATGTAATAACGGATGCTAGAATGTGATTCGGGGTGGAATTCCATGCTTAAAAATGTTATTATTAGCTGTTTTTAAAAATCGAGTGTTTTTGCTGCCCGAGGAAGAAAACGCGTGATGCCGCGGTCAGAAAAGAAGCGGCCCAGGACCAAAAATTTTTTTTTGACTCCAATGTAATAACGGATGCTAGAATGTGATTCTTGGTGGAATTCCATGCTTAAAAATGTTATTATTAGCTGTTTTTAAAAATCGAGTGTTTTTGCTGCCCGAGGAAGAAAACGCGTGATGCCGCGGTCAGAAAAAAAGCGGCCCAGGATCAAAAATTTTTTTTGACTCCAATGTAATAACGGATGCTAGAATGTGATTCGGGGTGGAATTCCATGCTTAAAAATGTTATTATTAGCTGTTTTTAAAAATCGAGTGTTTTTGCTGCCCGAGGAAGAAAACGCGTGATGCCGCGGTCAGAAAAAAAAGCTGCCCAGGACCAAAATTTTTTTTTTGACTCCAATGTAATAACGGATGCTAGAATGTGATTCGGGGTGGAATTCCATGCTTAAAAATGTTATTATTAGCTGTTTTTAAAAATCGAGTGTTTTTGCTGCCCGAGGAAGAAAACGCGTGATGCCGCGGTCAGAAAAAAAGCTGCCCAGGACCAAAATTTTTTTTTTTACTCCAATGTAATAACGGATGCTAGAATGTGATTCGGGGTGGAATTCCATGCTTAAAAATGTTATTATTAGCTGTTTTTAAAAATCGAGTGTTTTTGCTGCCCGAGGAAGAAAACGCGTGATGCCGCGGTCAGAAAAAAAGCGGCCAGGACCAAAAAATTTTTTTTGACTCCAATGTAATAACGGATGCTAGAATGTGATTCGGGGTGGAATTCCATGCTTGAAAATGTTATTATTAGCTGTTTTTAAAAATTGAGTGTTTTTGCTGCCCGAGGAAGAAAACACGTGATGCCGCGGTCAGAAAAAAAGCGGCCCAGGACGAAAAAATTTTTTTTTACTCAAATGTAATAACGGATGCTAGAATGTGATTCGGGGTGGAATTCCATGCTTAAAAATGTTATTATTAGCTGTTTTTAAAAATCGAGTGTTTTTGCTGCCTGAGGAAGAAATCGCGTGATGCCGCGGTCAGAAAAAAAGCTGCCCAGGACCAAACAATTTTTTTTGACTCCAATGTAATAACGGATGCTAGAATGTGATTCGGGGTGGAATTCCATGCTTAAAAATGTTATTATTAGCTGTTTTTAAAAATCGAGTGTTTTTGCTGCCCGAGGAAGAAAATGCGTGATGCCGCGGTCAGAAAAAAAGCTGCCCAGGACCAAAAAAATTTTTTTGACTCCAATGTAATAACGGATGCTAGAATGTGATTCGGGGTGGAATTCCATGCTTAAAAATGTTATTATTAGCTGTTTTTAAAAATCGAGTGTTTTTGCTGCCCGAGGAAGAAAACGCGTGATGCCGCGGTCAGAAAAAAAGCGGCCAAGGACCAAAAAATTTTTTTGGACTCAAATGTAATAACGGATGCTCGAATGTGATTCGGGGTGGAATTCCATGCTTAAAAATGTTATTATTAGCTGTTTTTAAAAATCGAGTGTTTTTGCTGCCCGAGGAAGAAAACGCGTGATGCCGCGGTCAGAAAAAAAGCGGCCCAGGACCAAAATTTTTTTTTTGACTCCAATGTAATAACGGATGCTAGAATGTGATTCGGGGTGGAATTCCATGCTTAAAAATGTTATTATTAGCTGTTTTTAAAAATCGAGTGTTTTTGCTGCCCATGGAAGAAAACGCGTGATGCCGCGGTCAGAAAAAAAAGCTGCCCAGGACCAAAATTTTTTTTTTTGACTCAAATGTAATAACGGATGCTAGAATGTGATTCGGGGTGGAATTCCATGCTTAAAAATGTTATTATTAGCTGTTTTTAAAAATCGAGTGTTTTTGCTGCCCGAGGAAGAAAACGCGTGATGCCGCGGTCAGAAAAAATGCTGCCCAGGACAAAATTTTTTTTTTTACTCCAATGTAATAACGGATGCTAGAATGTGATTCGGGGTGGAATTCCATGCTTAAAAATGTTATTATTAGCTGTTTTTAAAAATCGAGTGTTTTTGCTGCCTGAGGAAGAAATCGCGTGATGCCGCGGTCAGAAAAAAAGCGGCCCAGGACCAAAAAATTTTTTTTGACTCCAATGTAATAACGGATGCTAGAATGTGATTCGGGGTGGAATTCCATGCTTGAAAATGTTATTATTAGCTGTTTTTTAAAATCGAGTGTTTTTGCTGCCCGAGGAAGAAAACGCGTGATGCCGCGGTCAGAAAAAAAGCGGCCCAGGACCAAAAAAATTTTTTTTACTCAAATGTAATAACGGATGCTAGAATGTGATTCGGGGTGGAATTCCATGCTTAAAAATGTTATTATTAGCTGTTTTTAAAAATTGAGTGTTTTTGCTGCCCGAGGAAGAAAACGCGTGATGCCGCGGTCAGAAAAAAAGCTGCCCAGGACGAAAAAATTTTTTTTGACTCCAATGTAATAACGGATGCTAGAATGTGATTCGGGGTGGAATTCCATGCTTAAAAATGTTATTATTAGCTGTTTTTAAAAATCGAGTGTTTTTGCTGCCCGAGGAAGAAAACGCGTGATGCCGCGGTCAGAAAAAAAGCGGCCCACGACCAAAAAATTTTTTTTTACTCAAATGTAATAACGGATGCTAGAATGTGATTTGGGTTGGAATTCCATGCTTAAAAATGTTATTATTAGCTGTTTTTAAAAATCGAGTGTTTTTGCTGCCTGAGGAAGAAATCGCGTGATGCCGCGGTAAGAAAAAAAGGTGCCCAGGACCAAAAAATTTTTTTTGACTCAAATGTAATAACGGATGCTAGAATGTGATTCGGGGTGGAATTCCATGCTTAAAAATGTTATTATTAGCTGTTTTTAAAAATCGAGTGTTTTTGCTGCCCGAGGAAGAAAATGCGTGATGCCGCGGTCAGAAAAAAAGCTGCCCAGGACCAAAAAATTTTTTTTGACTCAAATGTAATAACGGATGCTAGAATGTGATTCGGGGTGGAATTCCATGCTTAAAAATGTTATTATTAGCTGTTTTTAAAAATCGAGTGTTTTTGCTGCCCGAGGAAGAAAACGCGTGATGCCGCGGTCAGAAAAAAAGCGGCCCAGGACCAAAAAATTTTTTTGGACTCAAATGTAATAACGGATGCTCGAATGTGATTCGGGGTGGAATTCCATGCTTAAAAATGTTATTATTAGCTGTTTTTAAAAATCGAGTGTTTTTGCTGCCCGAGGAAGAAAACGCGTGATGCCGCGGTCAGAAAAAAAGCTGCCCAGGACCAAAATTTTTTTTTTTACTCCAATGTAATAACGGATGCTAGAATGTGATTCGGGGTGGAATTCCATGCTTAAAAATGTTATTATTAGCTGTTTTTAAATATCGAGTGTTTTTGCTGCCCGAGGAAGAAAACGCGTGATGCCACGGTCAGAAAAAAAGCGGCCAGGACCAAAAAATTTTTTTTGACTCCAATGTAATAACGGATGCTAGAATGTGATTCGGGGTGGAATTCCATGCTTGAAAATGTTATTATTAGCTGTTTTTAAAAATTGAGTGTTTTTGCTGCCCGAGGAAGAAAACACGTGATGCCGCGGTCAGAAAAAAAGCGGCCCAGGACGAAAAAATTTTTTTTTACTCAAATGTAATAACGGATGCTAGAATGTGATTCGGGGTGGAATTCCATGCTTAAAAATGTTATTATTAGCTGTTTTTAAAAATCGAGTGTTTTTGCTGCCTGAGGAAGAAATCGCGTGATGCCGCGGTCAGAAAAAAAGCTGCCCAGGACCAAACAATTTTTTTTGACTCCAATGTAATAACGGATGCTAGAATGTGATTCGGGGTGGAATTCCATGCTTAAAAATGTTATTATTAGCTGTTTTTAAAAATCGAGTGTTTTTGCTGCCCGAGGAAGAAAATGCGTGATGCCGCAGTCAGAAAAAAAGCTGCCCAGGACCAAAAAAATTTTTTTGACTCCAATGTAATAACGGATGCTAGAATGTGATTCGGGGTGGAATTCCATGCTTAAAAATGTTATTATTAGCTGTTTTTAAAAATCGAGTGTTTTTGCTGCCCGAGGAAGAAAACGCGTGATGCCGCGGTCAGAAAAAAAGCGGCCAAGGACCAAAAAATTTTTTTGGACTCAAATGTAATAACGGATGCTCGAATGTGATTCGGGGTGGAATTCCATGCTTAAAAATGTTATTATTAGCTGTTTTTAAAAATCGAGTGTTTTTGCTGCCCGAGGAAGAAAACGCGTGATGCCGCGGTCAGAAAAAATGCTGCCGAGGACAAAATTTTTTTTTTTTACTCCAATGTAATAACGGATGCTAGAATGTGATTCGGGGTGGAATTCCATGCTTAAAAATGTTATTATTAGCTGTTTTTAAAAATCGAGTGTTTTTGCTGCCTGAGGAAGAAATCGCGTGATGCCGCGGTCAGAAAAAAAGCGGCCCAGGACCAAAAAATTTTTTTTGACTCCAATGTAATAACGGATGCTAGAATGTGATTCGGGGTGGAATTCCATGCTTGAAAATGTTATTATTAGCTGTTTTTTAAAATCGAGTGTTTTTGCTGCCCGAGGAAGAAAACGCGTGATGCCGCGGTCAGAAAAAAAGCGGCCCAGGACCAAAAAAATTTTTTTTACTCAAATGTAATAACGGATGCTAGAATGTGATTCGGGGTGGAATTCCATGCTTAAAAATGTTATTATTAGCTGTTTTTAAAAATTGAGTGTTTTTGCTGCCCGAGGAAGAAAACGCGTGATGCCGCGGTCAGAAAAAAAGCTGCCCAGGACGAAAAAATTTTTTTTGACTCCAATGTAATAACGGATGCTAGAATGTGATTCGGGGTGGAATTCCATGCTTAAAAATGTTATTATTAGCTGTTTTTAAAAATCGAGTGTTTTTGCTGCCCGAGGAAGAAAATGCGTGATGCCGCAGAAAAAAAGCTGCCCAGGACCAAAAAATTTTTTTTGACTCAAATGTAATAACGGATGCTAGAATGTGATTCGGGGTGGAATTCCATGCTTAAAAATGTTATTATTAGCTGTTTTTAAAAATCGAGTGTTTTTGCTGCCCGAGGAAGAAAACGCGTGATGCCGCGGTCAGAAAAAAAGCGGCCCAGGACCAAAAAATTTTTTTGGACTCAAATGTAATAACGGATGCTCGAATGTGATTCGGGGTGGAATTCCATGCTTAAAAATGTTATTATTAGCTGTTTTTAAAAATCGAGTGTTTTTGCTGCCCGAGGAAGAAAACGCGTGATGCCGCGGTCAGAAAAAAAGCGGCCAGGACCAAAAATTTTTTTTGACTCCAATGTAATAACGGATGCTAGAATGTGATTCGGGGTGGAATTCCATGCTTAAAAATGTTATTATTAGCTGTTTTTAAAAATCGAGTGTTTTTGCTGCCCGAGGAAGAAAACGCGTGATGCCGCGGTCAGAAAAAAAGCGGCCCATGACCAAAAAATTTTTTTTTTGACTCCAATGTAATAACGGATGCTAGAATGTGATTCGGGGTGGAATTCCATGCTTAAAAATGTTATTATTAGCTGTTTTTAAAAATCGAGTGTTTTTGCTGCCCGAGGAAGAAAACGCGTGATGCCGCGGTCAGAAAAAAAGCGGCCCAGGACCAAAAATTTTTTTTTGACTCAAATGTAATAACGGATGCTAGAATGTGATTCGGGGTGGAATTCCACGCTAAAAAATGTTATCATTAGCTGTTTTTAAAAATCGAGTGTTTTGGCTGCCCGAGGAAGAAAACGCGTGATGCCGCGGTCAGAAAAAAAGCTGCCCAGGACCAAAAAATTTTTTTTGATTCAAATGTAATAACGGATGCTAGAATGTGATTCGGGGTGGAATTCCATGCTTAAAAATGTTATTATTAGCTGTTTTTAAAAATCGAGTGTTTTTGCTGCCCGAGGAAGAAAACGCGTGATGCCGCGGTCAGAAAAAAAGCGGCCCAGGACCAAAAAATTTTTTTTTACTCAAATGTAATAACGGATGCTAGAATGTGATTCGGGGTGGAATTCCATGCTTAAAAATGTTATTATTAGCTGTTTTTAAAAATCGAGTGTTTTTGCTGCCCGAGGAAGAAAACGCGTGATGCCGCGGTCAGAAAAAAAGCGGCCAGGACCAAAAAATTTTTTTTGACTCCAATGTAATAACGGATGCTAGAATGTGATTCGGGGTGGAATTCCATGCTTGAAAATGTTATTATTAGCTGTTTTTAAAAATTGAGTGTTTTTGCTGCCCGAGGAAGAAAACGCGTGATGCCGCGGTCAGAAAAAAAGCGGGCTAGGACCAAAAAATTTTTTTTGACTCCAATGTAATAACGGATGCTAGAATGTGATTCGGGGTGGAATTCCATGCTTAAAAATGTTATTATTAGCTGTTTTTAAAAATCGAGTGTTTTTGCTGCCCGAGGAAGTAAACGCATGATGCCGCGGTCAGAAAAAAAGCTGCCCAGGACGAAAAATTTTTTTTTGACTCCAATGTAATAACGGATGCTAGAATGTGTTTCGGGGTGGAATTCCATGCTTAAAAATGTTATTATTAGCTGTTTTTAAAAATCGAGTGTTTTTGCTGCCCAAGGAAGAAAACGCGTGATGCCGCGGTCAGAAAAAAAAGCTGCCCAGGACCAAAATTTTTTTTTTGACTCCAATGTAATAACGGATGCTAGAATGTGATTCGGGGTGGAATTCCATGCTTAAAAATGTTATTATTAGCTGTTTTTAAAAATCGAGTGTTTTTGCTGCCCGAGGAAGAAAACGCGTGATGCCGCGGTCAGAAAAGAAGCGGCCCAGGACCAAAAATTTTTTTTTGACTCCAATGTAATAACGGATGCTAGAATGTGATTCTTGGTGGAATTCCATGCTTAAAAATGTTATTATTAGCTGTTTTTAAAAATCGAGTGTTTTTGCTGCCCGAGGAAGAAAACGCGTGATGCCGCGGTCAGAAAAAAAGCGGCCCAGGACCAAAAATTTTTTTTTGACTCCAATGTAATAACGGATGCTAGAATGTGATTCGGGGTGGAATTCCATGCTTGAAAATGTTATTATTAGCTGTTTTTAAAAATTGAGTGTTTTTGCTGCCCGAGGAAGAAAACACGTGATGCCGCGGTCAGAAAAAAAGCGGCCCAGGACGAAAAAATTTTTTTTTACTCAAATGTAATAACGGATGCTAGAATGTGATTCGGGGTGGAATTCCATGCTTAAAAATGTTATTATTAGCTGTTTTTAAAAATCGAGTGTTTTTGCTGCCTGAGGAAGAAATCGCGTGATGCCGCGGTCAGAAAAAAAGCTGCCCAGGACCAAACAATTTTTTTTGACTCCAATGTAATAACGGATGCTAGAATGTGATTCGGGGTGGAATTCCATGCTTAAAAATGTTATTATTAGCTGTTTTTAAAAATCGAGTGTTTTTGCTGCCCGAGGAAGAAAATGCGTGATGCCGCGGTCAGAAAAAAAGCTGCCCAGGACCAAAAAAATTTTTTTGACTCCAATGTAATAACGGATGCTAGAATGTGATTCGGGGTGGAATTCCATGCTTAAAAATGTTATTATTAGCTGTTTTTAAAAATCGAGTGTTTTTGCTGCCCGAGGAAGGAAACGCGTGATGCCGCGGTCAGAAAAAAAGCGGCCCAGGACCAAAAAATTTTTTTGGACTCAAATGTAATAACGGATGCTCGAATGTGATTCGGGGTGGAATTCCATGCTTAAAAATGTTATTATTAGCTGTTTTTAAAAATCGAGTGTTTTTGCTGCCCGAGGAAGAAAACGCGTGATGCCGCGGTCAGAAAAAAAGCGGCCCAGGACCAAAATTTTTTTTTTGACTCCAATGTAATAACGGATGCTAGAATGTGATTCGGGGTGGAATTCCATGCTTAAAAATGTTATTATTAGCTGTTTTTAAAAATTGAGTGTTTTTGCTGCCCGAGGAAGAAAACGCGTGATGCCGCGGTCAGAAAAAAAGCTGCCCAGGACGAAAAAATTTTTTTTGACTCCAATGTAATAACGGATGCTAGAATGTGATTCGGGGTGGAATTCCATGCTTAAAAATGTTATTATTAGCTGTTTTTAAAAATCGAGTGTTTTTGCTGCCCGAGGAAGAAAACGCGTGATGCCGCGGTCAGAAAAAAAGCGGCCCACGACCAAAAAATTTTTTTTTACTCAAATGTAATAACGGATGCTAGAATGTGATTTGGGTTGGAATTCCATGCTTAAAAATGTTATTATTAGCTGTTTTTAAAAATCGAGTGTTTTTGCTGCCTGAGGAAGAAATCGCGTGATGCCGCGGTAAGAAAAAAAGGTGCCCAGGACCAAAAAATTTTTTTTGACTCAAATGTAATAACGGATGCTAGAATGTGATTCGGGGTGGAATTCCATGCTTAAAAATGTTATTATTAGCTGTTTTTAAAAATCGAGTGTTTTTGCTGCCCGAGGAAGAAAATGCGTGATGCCGCGGTCAGAAAAAAAGCTGCCCAGGACCAAAAAATTTTTTTTGACTCAAATGTAATAACGGATGCTAGAATGTGATTCGGGGTGGAATTCCATGCTTAAAAATGTTATTATTAGCTGTTTTTAAAAATCGAGTGTTTTTGCTGCCCGAGGAAGAAAACGCGTGATGCCGCGGTCAGAAAAAAAGCGGCCCAGGACCAAAAAATTTTTTTGGACTCAAATGTAATAACGGATGCTCGAATGTGATTCGGGGTGGAATTCCATGCTTAAAAATGTTATTATTAGCTGTTTTTAAAAATCGAGTGTTTTTGCTGCCCGAGGAAGAAAACGCGTGATGCCGCGGTCAGAAAAAAAGCGGCCCAGGACCAAAAAATTTTTTTGGACTCAAATGTAATAACGGATGCTCGAATGTGATTCGGGGTGGAATTCCATGCTTAAAAATGTTATTATTAGCTGTTTTTAAAAATCGAGTGTTTTTGCTGCCCGAGGAAGAAAACGCGTGATGCCGCGGTCAGAAAAAAAGCGGCCAGGACCAAAAATTTTTTTTGACTCCAATGTAATAACGGATGCTAGAATGTGATTCGGGGTGGAATTCCATGCTTAAAAATGTTATTATTAGCTGTTTTTAAAAATCGAGTGTTTTTGCTGCCCGAGGAAGAAAACGCGTGATGCCGCGGTCAGAAAAAAAGCGGCCCATGACCAAAAAATTTTTTTTTTGACTCCAATGTAATAACGGATGCTAGAATGTGATTCGGGGTGGAATTCCATGCTTAAAAATGTTATTATTAGCTGTTTTTAAAAATCGAGTGTTTTTGCTGCCCGAGGAAGAAAACGCGTGATGCCGCGGTCAGAAAAAAAGCGGCCCAGGACCAAAAATTTTTTTTTGACTCAAATGTAATAACGGATGCTAGAATGTGATTCGGGGTGGAATTCCACGCTAAAAAATGTTATCATTAGCTGTTTTTAAAAATCGAGTGTTTTGGCTGCCCGAGGAAGAAAACGCGTGATGCCGCGGTCAGAAAAAAAGCTGCCCAGGACCAAAAAATTTTTTTTGATTCAAATGTAATAACGGATGCTAGAATGTGATTCGGGGTGGAATTCCATGCTTAAAAATGTTATTATTAGCTGTTTTTAAAAATCGAGTGTTTTTGCTGCCCGAGGAAGAAAACGCGTGATGCCGCGGTCAGAAAAAAAGCGGCCCAGGACCAAAAAATTTTTTTTTACTCAAATGTAATAACGGATGCTAGAATGTGATTCGGGGTGGAATTCCATGCTTAAAAATGTTATTATTAGCTGTTTTTAAAAATCGAGTGTTTTTGCTGCCCGAGGAAGAAAACGCGTGATGCCGCGGTCAGAAAAAAAGCGGCCAGGACCAAAAAATTTTTTTTGACTCCAATGTAATAACGGATGCTAGAATGTGATTCGGGGTGGAATTCCATGCTTGAAAATGTTATTATTAGCTGTTTTTAAAAATTGAGTGTTTTTGCTGCCCGAGGAAGAAAACGCGTGATGCCGCGGTCAGAAAAAAAAGCGGGCTAGGACCAAAAAATTTTTTTTGACTCCAATGTAATAACGGATGCTAGAATGTGATTCGGGGTGGAATTCCATGCTTAAAAATGTTATTATTAGCTGTTTTTAAAAATCGAGTGTTTTTGCTGCCCGAGGAAGTAAACGCATGATGCCGCGGTCAGAAAAAAAGCTGCCCAGGACGAAAAATTTTTTTTTGACTCCAATGTAATAACGGATGCTAGAATGTGTTTCGGGGTGGAATTCCATGCTTAAAAATGTTATTATTAGCTGTTTTTAAAAATCGAGTGTTTTTGCTGCCCAAGGAAGAAAACGCGTGATGCCGCGGTCAGAAAAAAAAGCTGCCCAGGACCAAAATTTTTTTTTTGACTCCAATGTAATAACGGATGCTAGAATGTGATTCGGGGTGGAATTCCATGCTTAAAAATGTTATTATTAGCTGTTTTTAAAAATCGAGTGTTTTTGCTGCCCGAGGAAGAAAACGCGTGATGCCGCGGTCAGAAAAGAAGCGGCCCAGGACCAAAAATTTTTTTTTGACTCCAATGTAATAACGGATGCTAGAATGTGATTCTTGGTGGAATTCCATGCTTAAAAATGTTATTATTAGCTGTTTTTAAAAATCGAGTGTTTTTGCTGCCCGAGGAAGAAAACGCGTGATGCCGCGGTCAGAAAAAAAGCGGCCCAGGACCAAAAATTTTTTTTTGACTCCAATGTAATAACGGATGCTAGAATGTGATTCGGGGTGGAATTCCATGCTTGAAAATGTTATTATTAGCTGTTTTTAAAAATTGAGTGTTTTTGCTGCCCGAGGAAGAAAACACGTGATGCCGCGGTCAGAAAAAAAGCGGCCCAGGACGAAAAAATTTTTTTTTACTCAAATGTAATAACGGATGCTAGAATGTGATTCGGGGTGGAATTCCATGCTTAAAAATGTTATTATTAGCTGTTTTTAAAAATCGAGTGTTTTTGCTGCCTGAGGAAGAAATCGCGTGATGCCGCGGTCAGAAAAAAAGCTGCCCAGGACCAAACAATTTTTTTTGACTCCAATGTAATAACGGATGCTAGAATGTGATTCGGGGTGGAATTCCATGCTTAAAAATGTTATTATTAGCTGTTTTTAAAAATCGAGTGTTTTTGCTGCCCGAGGAAGAAAATGCGTGATGCCGCGGTCAGAAAAAAAGCTGCCCAGGACCAAAAAAATTTTTTTGACTCCAATGTAATAACGGATGCTAGAATGTGATTCGGGGTGGAATTCCATGCTTAAAAATGTTATTATTAGCTGTTTTTAAAAATCGAGTGTTTTTGCTGCCCGAGGAAGGAAACGCGTGATGCCGCGGTCAGAAAAAAAGCGGCCCAGGACCAAAAAATTTTTTTGGACTCAAATGTAATAACGGATGCTCGAATGTGATTCGGGGTGGAATTCCATGCTTAAAAATGTTATTATTAGCTGTTTTTAAAAATCGAGTGTTTTTGCTGCCCGAGGAAGAAAACGCGTGATGCCGCGGTCAGAAAAAAAGCGGCCCAGGACCAAAATTTTTTTTTTGACTCCAATGTAATAACGGATGCTAGAATGTGATTCGGGGTGGAATTCCATGCTTAAAAATGTTATTATTAGCTGTTTTTAAAAATCGAGTGTTTTTGCTGCCCATGGAAGAAAACACGTGATGCCGCGGTCAGAAAAAAAAGCTGCCCAGGACCAAAATTTTTTTTTTTGACTCAAATGTAATAACGGATGCTAGAATGTGATTCGGGGTGGAATTCCATGCTTAAAAATGTTATTATTAGCTGTTTTTAAAAATCGAGTGGTTTTGCTGCCCGAGGAAGAAAACGCGTGATGCCGCGGTCAGAAAAAATGCTGCCCAGGACAAAATTTTTTTTTTTACTCCAATGTAATAACGGATGCTAGAATGTGATTCGGGGTGGAATTCCATGCTTAAAAATGTTATTATTAGCTGTTTTTAAAAATCGAGTGTTTTTGCTGCCTGAGGAAGAAATCGCGTGATGCCGCGGTCAGAAAAAAAGCGGCCCAGGACCAAAAAATTTTTTTTGACTCCAATGTAATAACGGATGCTAGAATGTGATTCGGGGTGGAATTCCATGCTTGAAAATGTTATTATTAGCTGTTTTTTAAAATCGAGTGTTTTTGCTGCCCGAGGAAGAAAATGCGTGATGCCGCGGTCAGAAAAAAAGCTGCCCAGGACCAAAAAATTTTTTTTGACTCAAATGTAATAACGGATGCTAGAATGTGATTCGGGGTGGAATTCCATGCTTAAAAATGTTATTATTAGCTGTTTTTAAAAATCGAGTGTTTTTGCTGCCCGAGGAAGAAAACGCGTGATGCCGCGGTCAGAAAAAAAGCGGCCCAGGACCAAAAAATTTTTTTGGACTCAAATGTAATAACGGATGCTCGAATGTGATTCGGGGTGGAATTCCATGCTTAAAAATGTTATTATTAGCTGTTTTTAAAAATCGAGTGTTTTTGCTGCCCGAGGAAGAAAACGCGTGATGCCGCGGTCAGAAAAAATGCTGCCCAGGACAAAAATTTTTTTTTTTACTCCAATGTAATAACGGATGCTAGAATGTGATTCGGGGTGGAATTCCATGCTTAAAAATGTTATTATTAGCTGTTTTTAAAAATCGAGTGTTTTTGCTGCCCGAGGAAGAAAACGCGTGATGCCGCGGTCAGAAAAAAAGCTGCCCAGGACCAAAATTTTTTTTTTTACTCCAATGTAATAACGGATGCTAGAATGTGATTCGGGGTGGAATTCCATGCTTAAAAATGTTATTATTAGCTGTTTTTAAAAATCGAGTGTTTTTGCTGCCCGAGGAAGAAAACGCGTGATGCCACGGTCAGAAAAAAAGCGGCCAGGACCAAAAAATTTTTTTTGACTCCAATGTAATAACGGATGCTAGAATGTGATTCGGGGTGGAATTCCATGCTTGAAAATGTTATTATTAGCTGTTTTTAAAAATTGAGTGTTTTTGCTGCCCGAGGAAGAAAACACGTGATGCCGCGGTCAGAAAAAAAGCGGCCCAGGACGAAAAAATTTTTTTTTACTCAAATGTAATAACGGATGCTAGAATGTGATTCGGGGTGGAATTCCATGCTTAAAAATGTTATTATTAGCTGTTTTTAAAAATCGAGTGTTTTTGCTGCCTGAGGAAGAAATCGTGTGATGCCGCGGTCAGAAAAAAAGCTGCCCAGGACCAAACAATTTTTTTTGACTCCAATGTAATAACGGATGCTAGAATGTGATTCGGGGTGGAATTCCATGCTTAAAAATGTTATTATTAGCTGTTTTTAAAAATCGAGTGTTTTTGCTGCCCATGGAAGAAAACGCGTGATGCCGCGGTCAGAAAAAAAAGCTGCCCAGGACCAAAATTTTTTTTTTTGACTCAAATGTAATAACGGATGCTAGAATGTGATTCGGGGTGGAATTCCATGCTTAAAAATGTTATTATTAGCTGTTTTTAAAAATCGAGTGTTTTTGCTGCCCGAGGAAGAAAACGCGTGATGCCGCGGTCAGAAAAAATGCTGCCCAGGACAAAATTTTTTTTTTTTACTCCAATGTAATAACGGATGCTAGAATGTGATTCGGGGTGGAATTCCATGCTTAAAAATGTTATTATTAGCTGTTTTTAAAAATCGAGTGTTTTTGCTGCCTGAGGAAGAAATCGCGTGATGCCGCGGTCAGAAAAAAAGCGGCCCAGGACCAAAAAATTTTTTTTGACTCCAATGTAATAACGGATGCTAGAATGTGATTCGGGGTGGAATTCCATGCTTGAAAATGTTATTATTAGCTGTTTTTTAAAATCGAGTGTTTTTGCTGCCCGAGGAAGAAAACGCGTGATGCCGCGGTCAGAAAAAAAGCGGCCCAGGACCAAAAAAATTTTTTTTACTCAAATGTAATAACGGATGCTAGAATGTGATTCGGGGTGGAATTCCATGCTTAAAAATGTTATTATTAGCTGTTTTTAAAAATTGAGTGTTTTTGCTGCCCGAGGAAGAAAACGCGTGATGCCGCGGTCAGAAAAAAAGCGGCCCATGACCAAAATTTTTTTTTTGACTCCAATGTAATAACGGATGCTAGAATGTGATTCGGGGTGGAATTCCATGCTTAAAAATGTTATTATTAGCTGTTTTTAAAAATCGAGTGTTTTTGCTGCCCATGGAAGAAAACACGTGATGCCGCGGTCAGAAAAAAAAGCTGCCCAGGACCAAAATTTTTTTTTTTGACTCAAATGTAATAACGGATGCTAGAATGTGATTCGGGGTGGAATTCCATGCTTAAAAATGTTATTATTAGCTGTTTTTAAAAATCGAGTGGTTTTGCTGCCCGAGGAAGAAAACGCGTGATGCCGCGGTCAGAAAAAATGCTGCCCAGGACAAAATTTTTTTTTTTACTCCAATGTAATAACGGATGCTAGAATGTGATTCGGGGTGGAATTCCATGCTTAAAAATGTTATTATTAGCTGTTTTTAAAAATCGAGTGTTTTTGCTGCCTGAGGAAGAAATCGCGTGATGCCGCGGTCAGAAAAAAAGCGGCCCAGGACCAAAAAATTTTTTTTGACTCCAATGTAATAACGGATGCTAGAATGTGATTCGGGGTGGAATTCCATGCTTGAAAATGTTATTATTAGCTGTTTTTTAAAATCGAGTGTTTTTGCTGCCCGAGGAAGAAAACGCGTGATGCCGCGGTCAGAAAAAAAGCGGCCCAGGACCAAAAAAATTTTTTTTACTCAAATGTAATAACGGATGCTAGAATGTGATTCGGGGTGGAATTCCATGCTTAAAAATGTTATTATTAGCTGTTTTTAAAAATTGAGTGTTTTTGCTGCCCGAGGAAGAAAACGCGTGATGCCGCGGTCAGAAAAAAAGCTGCCCAGGACGAAAAAATTTTTTTTGACTCCAATGTAATAACGGATGCTAGAATGTGATTCGGGGTGGAATTCCATGCTTAAAAATGTTATTATTAGCTGTTTTTAAAAATCGAGTGTTTTTGCTGCCCGAGGAAGAAAACGCGTGATGCCGCGGTCAGAAAAAAAGCGGCCCACGACCAAAAAATTTTTTTTTACTCCAATGTAATAACGGATGCTAGAATGTGATTTGGGGTGGAATTCCATGCTTAAAAATGTTATTATTAGCTGTTTTTAAAAATCGAGTGTTTTTGCTGCTTGAGGAAGAAATCGCGTGATGCCGCGGTCAGAAAAAAAGCTGCCCAGGACCAAAAAATTTTTTTTGACTCAAATGTAATAACGGATGCTAGAATGTGATTCGGGGTGGAATTCCATGCTTAAAAATGTTATTATTAGCTGTTTTTAAAAATCGAGTGTTTTTGCTGCCCGAGGAAGAAAATGCGTGATGCCGCGGTCAGAAAAAAAGCTGCCCAGGACCAAAAAATTTTTTTTGACTCAAATGTAATAACGGATGCTAGAATGTGATTCGGGGTGGAATTCCATGCTTAAAAATGTTATTATTAGCTGTTTTTAAAAATCGAGTGTTTTTGCTGCCCGAGGAAGAAAACGCGTGATGCCGCGGTCAGAAAAAAAGCGGCCCAGGACCAAAAAATTTTTTTGGACTCAAATGTAATAACGGATGCTCGAATGTGATTCGGGGTGGAATTCCATGCTTAAAAATGTTATTATTAGCTGTTTTTAAAAATCGAGTGTTTTTGCTGCCCGAGGAAGAAAACGCGTGATGCCGCGGTAAGAAAAAATGCTGCCCAGGACAAAAATTTTTTTTTTTACTCCAATGTAATAACGGATGCTAGAATGTGATTCGGGGTGGAATTCCATGCTTAAAAATGTTATTATTAGCTGTTTTTAAAAATCGAGTGTTTTTGCTGCCCGAGGAAGAAAACGCGTGATGCCGCGGTCAGAAAAAATGCTGCCCAGGACAAAATTTTTTTTTTTTACTCCAATGTAATAACGGATGCTAGAATGTGATTCGGGGTGGAATTCCATGCTTAAAAATGTTATTATTAGCTGTTTTTAAAAATCGAGTGTTTTTGCTGCCTGAGGAAGAAATCGCGTGATGCCGCGGTCAGAAAAAAAGCGGCCCAGGACCAAAAAATTTTTTTTGACTCCAATGTAATAACGGATGCTAGAATGTGATTCGGGGTGGAATTCCATGCTTGAAAATGTTATTATTAGCTGTTTTTTAAAATCGAGTGTTTTTGCTGCCCGAGGAAGAAAACGCGTGATGCCGCGGTCAGAAAAAAAGCGGCCCAGGACCAAAATTTTTTTTTTTACTCCAATGTAATAACGGATGCTAGAATGTGATTCGGGGTGGAATTCCATGCTTAAAAATGTTATTATTAGCTGTTTTTAAAAATCGAGTGTTTTTGCTGCCCGAGGAAGAAAACGCGTGATGCCGCGGTCAGAAAAAATGCTGCCCAGGACAAAATTTTTTTTTTTTACTCCAATGTAATAACGGATGCTAGAATGTGATTCGGGGTGGAATTCCATGCTTAAAAATGTTATTATTAGCTGTTTTTAAAAATCGAGTGTTTTTGCTGCCTGAGGAAGAAATCGCGTGATGCCGCGGTCAGAAAAAAAGCGGCCCAGGACCAAAAAATTTTTTTTGACTCCAATGTAATAACGGATGCTAGAATGTGATTCGGGGTGGAATTCCATGCTTGAAAATGTTATTATTAGCTGTTTTTTAAAATCGAGTGTTTTTGCTGCCCGAGGAAGAAAACGCGTGATGCCGCGGTCAGAAAAAAAGCGGCCCAGGACCAAAAAAATTTTTTTTACTCAAATGTAATAACGGATGCTAGAATGTGATTCGGGGTGGAATTCCATGCTTAAAAATGTTATTATTAGCTGTTTTTAAAAATTGAGTGTTTTTGCTGCCCGAGGAAGAAAACGCGTGATGCCGCGGTCAGAAAAAAAGCTGCCCAGGACGAAAAAATTTTTTTTGACTCCAATGTAATAACGGATGCTAGAATGTGATTCGGGGTGGAATTCCATGCTTAAAAATGTTATTATTAGCTGTTTTTAAAAATCGAGTGTTTTTGCTGCCCGAGGAAGAAAACGCGTGATGCCGCGTTCAGAAAAAAAGCGGCCCACGACCAAAAATTTTTTTTTTACTCAAATGTAATAACGGATGCTAGAATGTGATTCGGGGTGGAATTCCATGCTTAAAAATGTTATTATTAGCTGTTTTTAAAAATCGAGTGTTTTTGCTGCCCATGGAAGAAAACGCGTGATGCCGCGGTCAGAAAAAAAAGCTGCCCAGGACCAAAATTTTTTTTTTTGACTCAAATGTAATAACGGATGCTAGAATGTGATTCGGGGTGGAATTCCATGCTTAAAAATGTTATTATTAGCTGTTTTTAAAAATCGAGTGTTTTTGCTGCCCGAGGAAGAAAACGCGTGATGCCGCGGTCAGAAAAAATGCTGCCCAGGACAAAATTTTTTTTTTTTACTCCAATGTAATAACGGATGCTAGAATGTGATTCGGGGTGGAATTCCATGCTTAAAAATGTTATTATTAGCTGTTTTTAAAAATCGAGTGTTTTTGCTGCCTGAGGAAGAAATCGCGTGATGCCGCGGTCAGAAAAAAAGCGGCCCAGGACCAAAAAATTTTTTTTGACTCCAATGTAATAACGGATGCTAGAATGTGATTCGGGGTGGAATTCCATGCTTGAAAATGTTATTATTAGCTGTTTTTTAAAATCGAGTGTTTTTGCTGCCCGAGGAAGAAAACGCGTGATGCCGCGGTCAGAAAAAAAGCGGCCCAGGACCAAAAAATTTTTTTTTACTCAAATGTAATAACGGATGCTAGAATGTGATTCGGGGTGGAATTCCATGCTTAAAAATGTTATTATTAGCTGTTTTTAAAAATTGAGTGTTTTTGCTGCCCGAGGAAGAAAACGCGTGATGCCGCGGTCAGAAAAAAAGCTGCCCAGGACGAAAAAATTTTTTTTGACTCCAATGTAATAACGGATGCTAGAATGTGATTCGGGGTGGAATTCCATGCTTAAAAATGTTATTATTAGCTGTTTTTAAAAATCGAGTGTTTTTGCTGCCCGAGGAAGAAAACGCGTGATGCCGCGGTCAGAAAAAAAGCGGCCAGGACCAAAAATTTTTTTTGACTCCAATGTAATAACGGATGCTAGAATGTGATTCGGGGTGGAATTCCATGCTTAAAAATGTTATTATTAGCTGTTTTTAAAAATCGAGTGTTTTTGCTGCCCGAGGAAGAAAACGCGTGATGCCGCGGTCAGAAAAAAAGCGGCCCATGACCAAAAAATTTTTTTTTTGACTCCAATGTAATAACGGATGCTAGAATGTGATTCGGGGTGGAATTCCATGCTTAAAAATGTTATTATTAGCTGTTTTTAAAAATCGAGTGTTTTTGCTGCCCGAGGAAGAAAACGCGTGATGCCGCGGTCAGAAAAAAAGCGGCCCAGGACCAAAAATTTTTTTTTGACTCAAATGTAATAACGGATGCTAGAATGTGATTCGGGGTGGAATTCCACGCTAAAAAATGTTATCATTAGCTGTTTTTAAAAATCGAGTGTTTTGGCTGCCCGAGGAAGAAAACGCATGATGCCGCGGTCAGAAAAAAAGCTGCCCAGGACCAAAAAATTTTTTTTGACTCAAATGTAATAACGGATGCTAGAATGTGATTCGGGGTGGAATTCCATGCTTTAAAATGTTATTATTAGCTGTTTTTAAAAATCGAGTGTTTTTGCTGCCCGAGGAAGAAAACGCGTGATGCCGCGGTCAGAAAAAAAGCGGCCCAGGACCAAAAAATTTTTTTTTACTCAAATGTAATAACGGGTGCTAGAATGTGATTCGGGGTGGAATTCCATGCTTAAAAATGTTATTATTAGCTGTTTTTAAAAATCGAGTGTTTTTGCTGCCCGAGGAAGAAAACGCGTGATGCCGCGGTCAGAAAAAAAGCGGCCCAGGACCAAAAAATTTTTTTTTTGACTCCAATGTAATAACGGATGCTAGAATGTGATTCGGGTTGGAATTCCATGCTTAAAAATGTTATCATTAGCTGTTTTTAAAAATCGAGTGTTTTTGCTGCCCGAGGAAGAAAACGCGTGATGCCGCGGTCAGAAAGAAAGCTGCCGACTTCCTGTTTGCTGCTGGCCGCCGCCAGACGTTCCTTTGGGATCGTCAGCTTCCATAGCCTGTCAGAGCCGCCTTCACAACGGAACGGCGGCTCGAAAAAACTCCGTTCCCATGAGGAAACGGAGATAGAGCCGGCAGGGGTGGGTAGAACTCTCTGCAGAGTCCCAAAAGTTTTTCTTTTACTTTTGGGATGGAGCGGATGAGATGCCCCATATCCCCAGCCGCTGCTCCGGGCTTTGGGAGACCTCTGCTAATGCAGAGCTAGGCGTCAAAAGCAAGCCTGCGAATTTGACAGATTACTCAAAGAAAATGTGAGCTGGACCTGTAATACTGAAGCGCAAGTATTTTACTTATCTTTTAAAAATTACTTAAGAGAATAGAGGAAGAGAAAGAGGAAAAAAGGTTTTTTTTAAAATGGCGTCTGCCGCGGCTGGAGAAGAGTTTGAGAGGGAAAGTTCTTCCGTTTTTTATTATTACAATGTAGCGGAATAAATACCACTGGCTACATTTGTAGACAAAACTCCGCTCCTGTTTTTGTTTTTCTCTTTTTCCCCTGGAGGCCTGATTGTTGCTGGCTGGAAGTCTTTTGTCTTGTTTTTTTTTTTCTTCTAACAAAGCCTGCTTAGGCGGAAACATGGCACTGAGGCTTGTGAAGTCAGACAAAAAAATAGGTGGGGGGGATTCCCCCACTAAGAATTTAAAGGAACAAGTTTTAACTCTTCAGTCCCAGAAACCTGATTTTAATATAATAGAATTTCTCTTAGAGGAGATTGAAAGAAGGGATGAGATTGTGAATCAGCAACTTGAAAAATTTAAGCAGGAAACTAAGGAATTGGTGAAATCCAAGTTTGACTTTTTGCAGCAAAAAATTTTAAAAATGTCAGAATTCATGATTCGGTTGGAAACAAATGCTAATTTACTAGAGTCAAAAATGGATGAAATTCAAGACAAATTGGACAATAGAATTCAAAAAATTGAAAATGATTTGTTAAATATTCAGGATTATAGTTCAGAAGAAAAATTTAAAATGGATGCTGATCAAAAGTCTGGTAATGTAGAAACTCTGCAACAGAGGATTGAAAAAGAGGTTCTAAAGATACAATATAATTTTACAGAATATGCAATAAGACTTAGAGGTTTGCAGGAAAATAACAGAGATGACTTAAGGAAAATATCTTCTGAATTTCTAGCTGGGATTTTAAAGATTCAACCTGAGGAAGTGTTTTGTAGGGTTGACAGAGCTTATCGAATAAACTCCTGGACTGCCAAGCAAAGGCAATTGCCTAGAGATGTGGTAATCTATTTTTCAGATAAAGAAATTAGGAATAAAATTGTGCAAAATTCCTTCAATTCTAATTTGCAATTGTATGGAAGAAAGATTTGGATTTACAAGGAACTCCCACCTAAGATATTAATGGAAAGGAAGAAATTTGGCTTTCTGGTGTCTGAGTTAAAAAGGAGAAATATTCAATTCCGGTGGGACGTCCCAGTTGGTATTATATTGAGATATCAAGGAGAAAGATACCAGTTAAATACTGTTGAAAGAGCGGAAGAATTTTATCAAAATAGGTTGAAAATGAATTTAACGTCTTCAGATATAATACAGGATAAGCAGAAGGAGCTGGAACTAAAGACAGAGACTGTACCAGATAAATTGCCTTTGGATTTATCGGATACCCCAGCTGGATTATCTACAAATTCGAGAGAAGTGCCATCTGATTTTAATGTGATGACTTATCAAGGCAAGGACAAGCATGGAAACCAATTAGAGGATATACAAGGGATAAAAAAGAAACGCGAGACACAAAAAATTAGGATGGAAGTCAAACCCACAAAAAGAAAACAAAAAAGAAATAGGTTGTGCAAAAATAGAAATTTCTAACCCAAGCAACAGTGAAGCCAGTGATTTTAAAATATGAATGATTATGTGAAAACATAGAGGAGGCGACACATTGGTCAATATCATCCTGAGGATAGTGGCAGATCTCTGCATTGCCGTAATTTTGGGACATGGAAAGAGCCTCAAATTGATGGTTTTGAATTATCTACTTTGAAACTTCTTTTTGTGTTGATAAATATATTATAATTATTTTGAATTATAAGGCAAGAGAATCACATTGGGACATGCAGAAGATCGGGTTGTTACCCAATACGATGATGGAAATTAATAATCCTGATGAAACCCACAATTATTATTATATGGAATATAATTATAATGTCACTCGGGTGGTTGTTTTTACTTTTATATATATAAGAAGATGTTTACTACTGATGGGGGCAGATATGATTGGAGACCTTGAATAAACTGTTGCATCAGCAAGCTATGTTACCCTATTATGGATGTTGGTTCTAACAATCCAGTGGAAAGACTTCAAGAAGATATTATATGGACTATAAATTTAAAGTTATTGTCTTTTCTTTTTTTATTTAGATATAATGGAATATATATATATATATATTTTTAAGTAGTGTGGGCAGTGAATTAAAGATATCAAGAATTGTTGTGTATGGTAAATTTGTAAGACAGTGGGTGAATAAGCTAGCTACAGATTGATTAGTTTAAGAAAAGGGATTTTTAAGTGATACATTTAGGGGAGTGGAGGAAATGGATAGAGTGGAATAAATGTTAAATTAGATTTTATGGGGAGCCCGCTTTGAAATGTTATTAAAGTAGGACTTATCGTATAGTTTTAAAGTGGAAGGTGGTTTTGAATTGTTGCAATAATGTATAGATATAAAACACTATTATGCTAAATTAGAAGTTATTTTATAATAGTTATAGTATAATGTGTTTGTTTTTTGTTTTGTTTTTTTCTCTTCTTCTTTTCTGAGATGTATGGATAAAGGGGGATTTATAATACTTTTAGTAAGTAAAGGTCAGTATTTTGAGGAGGGAGTAAGTAATCTGTTATGAATTAGGGTTTTTTTTTTTGTTACGAAGAAGTCACAGGGGGGGAAGGGTGGGGAGGGGGGGTTAGGGAGGGGGGGGAGGGGGGGGGGAAAAGGGGGAAAAATTTGTATTTGAAAACTTTTTCAATAAAAAAAAAAAAAAAAAAAAAAAGAAAGAAAGCTGCCCAGGACCAAAAAATTTTTTTTGACTCAAATGTAATAACGGATGCTAGAATGTGATTCGGGGTGGAATTCCATGCTTAAAAATGTTATTATTAGCTGTTTTTAAAAATCGAGTGTTTTTGCTGCCCGAGGAAGAAAACGCGTGATGCCGCGGTCAGAAAAAAAGCGGCCCAGGACCAAAAAAATTTTTTTTACTCAAATGTAATAACGGATGCTAGAATGTGATTCGGGGTGGAATTCCATGCTTAAAAATGTTATTATTAGCTGTTTTTAAAAATCGAGTGTTTTTGCTGCCCGAGGAAGAAAACGCGTGATGCCGCGGTCAGAAAAAAAGCGGCCAGGACCAAAAATTTTTTTTGACTCCAATGTAATAACGGATGCTAGAATGTGATTCGGGGTGGAATTCCATGCTTAAAAATGTTATTATTAGCTGTTTTTAAAAATCGAGTGTTTTTGCTGCCCGAGGAAGAAAACGCGTGATGCCGCGGTCAGAAAAAAAGCTGCCCAGGACGAAAAATTTTTTTTTGACTCCAATGTAATAACGGATGCTAGAATGTGATTCGGGGTGGAATTCCATGCTTAAAAATGTTATTATTAGCTGTTTTTAAAAATCGAGTGTTTTTGCTGCCCGAGGAAGAAAACGCGTGATGCCGCGGTCAGAAAAAAAGCGGCCCACGACCAAAAAATTTTTTTTTACTCAAATGTAATAACGGATGCTAGAATGTGATTCGGGGTGGAATTCCATGCTTAAAAATGTTATTATTAGCTGTTTTTAAAAATCGAGTGTTTTTGCTGCCTGAGGAAGAAATCGCGTGATGCCGCGGTCAGAAAAAAAGCTGCCCAGGACCAAACAATTTTTTTTGACTCCAATGTAATAACGGATGCTAGAATGTGATTCGGGGTGGAATTCCATGCTTAAAAATGTTATTATTAGCTGTTTTTAAAAATCGAGTGTTTTTGCTGCCCGAGGAAGAAAATGCGTGATGCCGCGGTGAGAAAAAAAGCTGCCCAGGACCAAAAAATTTTTTTTTACTCCAATGTAATAACGGATGCTAGAATGTGATTCGGGGTGGAATTCCATGCTTAAAAATGTTATTATTAGCTGTTTTTAAAAATCGAGTGTTTTTGCTGCCCGAGGAAGAAAATGCGTGATGTCGCGGTCAGAAAAAAAGCTGCCCAGGACCAAAAATTTTTTTTTGACTCCAATGTAATAACGGATGCTAGAATGTGATTCGGGGTGGAATTCCATGCTTAAAAATGTTATTATTAGCTGTTTTTAAAAATCGAGTGTTTTTGCTGCCCGAGGAAGAAAACACGTGATGCCGCGGTCAGAAAAAAAGCGGCCCAGGACCAAAAAATTTTTTTGGACTCAAATGTAATAACGGATGCTCGAATGTGATTCGGGGTGGAATTCCATGCTTAAAAATGTTATTATTAGCTGTTTTTAAAAATCGAGTGTTTTTGCTGCCCGAGGAAGAAAACGCGTGATGCCGCGGTCAGAAAAAAAGTGGCCCAGGACCAAAATTTTTTTTTTTGACTCCAATGTAATAACGGATGCTAGAATGTGATTCGGGGTGGAATTCCATGCTTAAAAATGTTATTAGCTGTTTTTAAAAATCGAGTGTTTTTGCTGCCCGAGGAAGAAAACGCGTGATGCCGCGGTCAGAAAAAAAAGCTGCCCAGGACCAAAATTTTTTTTTTGACTCAAATGTAATAACGGATGCTAGAATGTGATTCGGGGTGGAATTCCATGCTTAAAAATGTTATTATTAGCTGTTTTTAAAAATCGAGTGTTTTTGCTGCCCGAGGAAGAAAACGCGTGATGCCGCGGTCAGAAAAAAAGCAGCCAGGACCAAAAATTTTTTTTGACTCCAATGTAATAACGGATGCTAGAATGTGATTCGGGGTGGAATTCCATGCTTAAAAATGTTATTATTAGCTGTTTTTAAAAATCGAGTGTTTTTGCTGCCTGAGGAAGAAATCGCGTGATGCCACAGTCAGAAAAAAAGCGGCCCAGGACCAAAAAATTTTTTTTGACTCCAATGTAATAACGGATGCTAGAATGTGATTCGGGGTGGAATTCCATGCTTGAAAATGTTATTATTAGCTGTTTTTTAAAATCGAGTGTTTTTGCTGCCCGAGGAAGAAAACGCGTGATGCCGCGGTCAGAAAAAAAGTGGCCCAGGACCAAAAAATTTTTTTGGACTCAAATGTAATAACGGATGCTAGAATGTGATTCGGGGTGGAATTCCATGCTTAAAAATGTTATTATTAGCTGTTTTTAAAAATCGAGTGTTTTTGCTGCCCGAGGAAGTAAACGCGTGATGCCGCGGTCAGAAAAAAAGCTGCCCAGGACGAAAATTTTTTTTTTGACTCCAATGTAATAACGGATGCTAGAATGTGATTCGGGGTGGAATTCCATGCTTAAAAATGTTATTATTAGCTGTTTTTAAAAATCGAGTGTTTTTGCTGCCCGAGGAAGAAAACGCGTGATGCCGCGGTCAGAAAAAAAGCGGCCCAGGACCAAAAAATTTTTTTTTTGACTCCAATGTAATAACGGATGCTAGAATGTGATTCGGGGTGGAATTCCATGCTTAAAAATGTTATCATTAGCTGTTTTTAAAAATCGAGTGTTTTGGCTGCCCGAGGAAGAAAACGCGTGATGCCGCGGTCAGAAAAAAAGCTGCCCAGGACCAAAAAATTTTTTTTGACTCAAATGTAATAACGGATGCTAGAATGTGATTCGGGGTGGAATTCCATGCTTAAAAATGTTATTATTAGCTGTTTTTAAAAATCGAGTGTTTTTGCTGCCCGAGGAAGAAAACGCGTGATGCCGCGGTCAGAAAAAAAGCGGCCCAGGTCCAAAAAATTTTTTTTTACTCAAATGTAATAACGGATGCTAGAATGTGATTCGGGGTGGAATTCCATGCTTAAAAATGTTATTATTAGCTGTTTTTAAAAATCGAGTGTTTTTGCTGCCCGAGGAAGAAAACGCGTGATGCCGCGGTCAGAAAAAAAGCGGCCAGGACCAAAAATTTTTTTTGACTCCAATGTAATAACGGATGCTAGAATGTGATTCGGGGTGGAATTCCATGCTTAAAAATGTTATTATTAGCTGTTTTTAAAAATCAAGTGTTTTTGCTGCCTGAGGAAGAAATCGCGTGATGCCGCGGTCAGAAAAAAAGCGGCCCAGGACCAAAAAATTTTTTTTGACTCCAATGTAATAACGGATGCTAGAATGTGATTCGGGGTGGAATTCCATGCTTAAAAATGTTATTATTAGCTGTTTTTAAAAATCGAGTGTTTTTGCTGCCCGAGGAAGAAAACGCGTGATGCCGCGGTCAGAAAAAAAGCGGCCCAGGACCAAAAAATTTTTTTTTACTCAAATGTAATAACGGATGCTAGAATGTGATTCGGGGTGGAATTCCATGCTTAAAAATGTTATTATTAGCTGTTTTTAAAAATTGAGTGTTTTTGCTGCCCGAGGAAGAAAACGCGTGATGCCGCGGTCAGAAAAAAAGCGGCCAGGACGAAAAAATTTTTTTTGACTCCAATGTAATAACGGATGCTAGAATGTGATTCGGGGTGGAATTCCATGCTTAAAAATGTTATTATTAGCTGTTTTTAAAAATCGAGTGTTTTTGCTGCCCGAGGAAGAAAACGCGTGATGCCGCGGTCAGAAAAAAAGCGGCCCAGGACCAAAAAATTTTTTTTTACTCAAATGTAATAACGGATGCTAGAATGTGATTTGGGGTGGAATTCCATGCTTAAAAATGTTATTATTAGCTGTTTTTAAAAATCGAGTGTTTTTGCTGCCTGAGGAAGAAATCGCGTGATGCCGCGGTCAGAAAAAAAGCTGCCCAGGACCAAAAAATTTTTTTTGACTCCAATGTAATAACGGATGCTAGAATGTGATTCGGGGTGGAATTCCATGCTTAAAAATGTTATTATTAGCTGTTTTTAAAAATCGAGTGTTTTTGCTGCCCGAGGAAGAAAATGCGTGATGCCGCGGTCAGAAAAAAAGCGGCCCAGGACCAAAAAATTTTTTTTGACTCAAATGTAATAACGGATGCTAGAATGTGATTCGGGGTGGAATTCCATGCTTAAAAATGTTATTATTAGCTGTTTTTAAAAATCGAGTGTTTTTGCTGCCCGAGGAAGAAAACGCGTGATGCCGCGGTCAGAAAAAAAGCGGCCCAGGACCAAAAAATTTTTTTGGACTCAAATGTAATAACGGATGCTCGAATGTGATTCGGGGTGGAATTCCATGCTTAAAAATGTTATTATTAGCTGTTTTTAAAAATCGAGTGTTTTTGCTGCCCGAGGAAGAAAACGCGTGATGCCGCGGTCAGAAAAAATGCTGCCCAGGACAAAAATTTTTTTTTTTACTCCAATGTAATAACGGATGCTAGAATGTGATTCGGGGTGGAATTCCATGCTTAAAAATGTTATTATTAGCTGTTTTTAAAAATCGAGTGTTTTTGCTGCCCGAGGAAGAAAACGCGTGATGCCGCGGTCAGAAAAAAAGCGGCCAGGACCAAAAATTTTTTTTGACTCCAATGTAATAACGGATGCTAGAATGTGATTCGGGGTGGAATTCCATGCTTAAAAATGTTATTATTAGCTGTTTTTAAAAATCGAGTGTTTTTGCTGCCCGAGGAAGAAAACGCGTGATGCCGCGGTCAGAAAAAAAGCGGCCCATGACCAAAAAATTTTTTTTTTGACTCCAATGTAATAACGGATGCTAGAATGTGATTCGGGGTGGAATTCCATGCTTAAAAATGTTATTATTAGCTGTTTTTAAAAATCGAGTGTTTTTGCTGCCCGAGGAAGAAAACGCGTGATGCCGCGGTCAGAAAAAAAGCGGCCCAGGACCAAAAATTTTTTTTTGACTCCAATGTAATAACGGATGCTACAATGTGATTCGGGGTGGAATTCCATGCTTAAAAATGTTATTATTAGCTGTTTTTAAAAATCGAGTGTTTTTGCTGCCCGAGGAAGAAAACGCGTGATGCCGCGGTCAGAAAAAAAGCGGCCCAGGACCAAAAAAATTTTTTTTTGACTCCAATGTAATAACGGATGCTAGAATGTGATTCGGGTTGGAATTCCATGCTTAAAAATGTTATCATTAGCTCTTTTTAAAAATCGAGTGTTTTTGCTGCCCGAGGAAGAAAACGCGTGATGCCGCGGTCAGAAAGAAAGCTGCCCAGGACCAAAAAATTTTTTTTGACTCCAATGTAATAACGGATGCTAGAATGTGATTCGGGGTGGAATTCCATGCTTAAAAATGTTATTATTAGCTGTTTTTAAAAATCGAGTGTTTTTGCTGCCCGAGGAAGAAAACGCGTGATGCCGCGGTCAGAAAAAAAGCGGCCCAGGACCAAAAATCTTTTTTTGACTCAAATGTAATAACGGATGCTAGAATGTGATTCGGGGTGGAATTCCATGCTTAAAAATGTTATTATTAGCTGTTTTTAAAAATCGAGTGTTTTGGCTGCCCGAGGAAGAAAACGCGTGATGCCGCGGTCAGAAAAAAAGCGGCCCAGGACGAAAAATTTTTTTTTGACTCCAATGTAATAACGGATGCTAGAATGTGATTCGGGGTGGAATTCCATGCTTAAAAATGTTATTATTAGCTGTTTTTAAAAATCGACTGTTTTTGCTGCCCGAGGAAGAAAACGCGTGATGCCGCGGTCAGAAAAAAAGCGGCCCACGAACAAAAAATTTTTTTTGACTCAAATGTAATAACGGATGCTAGAATGTGATTCGGGGTGGAATTCCATGCTTAAAAATGTTATTATTAGCTGTTTTTAAAAATCGAGTGTTTTTGCTGCCTGAGGAAGAAATCGCGTGATGCCGCGGTCAGAAAAAAAGCGGCCCAGGACCCAACAATTTTTTTTGACTCCAATGTAATAACGGATGCTAGAATGTGATTCGGGGTGGAATTCCATGCTTAAAAATGTTATTATTAGCTGTTTTTAAAAATCGAGTGTTTTTGCTGCCCGAGGAAGAAAATGCGTGATGCCGCGGTCAGAAAAAAAGCTGCCCAGGACCCAAAAATTTTTTTTTACTCCAATGTAATAACGGATGCTAGAATGTGATTCGGGGTGGAATTCCATGCTTAAAAATGTTATTATTAGCTGTTTTTAAAAATCGAGTGTTTTTGCTGCCCGAGGAAGAAAATGCGTGATGTCGCGGTCAGAAAAAAAGCTGCCCAGGACCAAAAAATTTTTTTTGACTCCAATGTAATAACGGATGCTAGAATGTGATTCGGGGTGGAATTCCATGCTTAAAAATGTTATTATTAGCTGTTTTTAAAAATCGAGTGTTTTTGCTGCCCGAGGAAGAAAACGCGTGATGCCGCGGTCAGAAAAAAAGCGGCCCAGGACCAAAAAATTTTTTTGGACTCAAATGTAATAACGGATGCTAGAATGTGATTCGGGGTGGAATTCCATGCTTAAAAATGTTATTATTAGCTGTTTTTAAAAATCGAGTGTTTTGGCTGCCCGAGGAAGAAAACGCGTGATGCCGCGGTCAGAAAAAAAGCGGCCCAGGACCAAAAATTTTTTTTTGACTCCAATGTAATAACGGATGCTAGAATGTGATTCGGGGTGGAATTCCATGCTTAAAAATGTTATTATTAGCTGTTTTTAAAAATCGAGTGTTTTTGCTGCCCGAGGAAGAAAACGCGTGATGCCGCGGTCAGAAAAAAAGCGGCCAGGACCCAAAATTTTTTTTTGACTCAAATGTAATAACGGATGCTAGAATGTGATTCGGGGTGGAATTCCATGCTTAAAAATGTTATTATTAGCTGTTTTTAAAAATCGAGTGTTTTTGCTGCCCGAGGAAGAAAACGCGTGATGCCGCGGTCAGAAAAAATGCTGCCCAGGACAAAAATTTTTTTTTTTACTCCAATGTAATAACGGATGCTAGAATGTGATTCGGGGTGGAATTCCATGCTTAAAAATGTTATTATTAGCTGTTTTTAAAAATCGAGTGTTTTTGCTGCCCGAGGAAGAAAACGCGTGATGCCGCGGTCAGAAAAAAAGCGGCCCAGGTCCAAAAAATTTTTTTTTACTCAAATGTAATAACGGATGCTAGAATGTGATTCGGGGTGGAATTCCATGCTTAAAAATGTTATTATTAGCTGTTTTTAAAAATCGAGTGTTTTTGCTGCCCGAGGAAGAAAACGCGTGATGCCGCGGTCAGAAAAAAAGCGGCCAGGACCAAAAATTTTTTTTGACTCCAATGTAATAACGGATGCTAGAATGTGATTCGGGGTGGAATTCCATGCTTAAAAATGTTATTATTAGCTGTTTTTAAAAATCGAGTGTTTTTGCTGCCTGAGGAAGAAATCGCGTGATGCCGCGGTCAGAAAAAAAGCGGCCCAGGACCAAAAAATTTTTTTTGACTCCAATGTAATAACGGATGCTAGAATGTGATTCGGGGTGGAATTCCATGCTTAAAAATGTTATTATTAGCTGTTTTTAAAAATCGAGTGTTTTTGCTGCCCGAGGAAGAAAACGCGTGATGCCGCGGTCAGAAAAAAAGCGGCCCAGGACCAAAAAATTTTTTTTTACTCAAATGTAATAACGGATGCTAGAATGTGATTCGGGGTGGAATTCCATGCTTAAAAATGTTATTATTAGCTGTTTTTAAAAATTGAGTGTTTTTGCTGCCCGAGGAAGAAAACGCGTGATGCCGCGGTCAGAAAAAAAGCGGCCCACGACCAAAAAATTTTTTTTTACTCAAATGTAATAACGGATGCTAGAATGTGATTCGGGGTGGAATTCCATGCTTAAAAATGTTATTATTAGCTGTTTTTAAAAATCGAGTGTTTTGGCTGCCCGAGGAAGAAAACGCGTGATGCCGCGGTCAGAAAAAAAGCTGCCCAGGACCAAAAATTTTTTTTTTACTCAAATGTAATAACGGATGCTAGAATGTGATTCGGGGTGGAATTCCATGCTTAAAAATGTTATTATTAGCTGTTTTGAAAAATCGAGTGTTTTTGCTGCCCGAGGAAGAAAACGCGTGATGCCGCGGTCAGAAAAAAAGCTGCCCAGGACCAAAATTTTTTTTTGACTCCAATGTAATAACGGATGCTAGAATGTGATTCGGGGTGGAATTCCATGCTTAAAAATGTTATTATTAGCTGTTTTTAAAAATCGAGTGTTTTTGCTGCCCGAGGAAGAAAACGCGTGATGCCGCGGTCAGAAAAAAAGCGGCCAGGACCAAAATTTTTTTTTTGACTCAAATGTAATAACGGATGCTAGAATGTGATTCGGGGTGGAATTCCATGCTTAAAAATGTTATTATTAGCTGTTTTTAAAAATCGAGTGTTTTTGCTGCCTGAGGAAGAAATCGCGTGATGCCGCGGTCAGAAAAAATGCTGCCCAGGACAAAATTTTTTTTTTTTTACTCCAAGGTAATAACGGATGCTAGAATGTGATTCGGGGTGGAATTCCATGCTTAAAAATGTTATCATTAGCTGTTTTTAAAAATCGAGTGTTTTTGCTGCCCGAGGAAGAAAACGCGTGATGCCGCGGTCAGAAAAAAAGCTGCCCTGACCAAAAATTTTTTTTTGACTCAAATGTAATAACGGATGCTAGAATGTGATTCGGGGTGGAATTCCATGCTTAAAAATGTTATTATTAGCTGTTTTTAAAAATCGAGTGTTTTTGCTGCCCGAGGAAGAAAATGCGTGATGCCGCGGTCAGAAAAAAAGCGGCCCAGGACCAAAAAATTTTTTTTGACTCCAATGTAATAACGGATGCTAGAATGTGATTCGGGGTGGAATTCCATGCTTAAAAATGTTATTATTAGCTGTTTTTAAAAATCGAGTGTTTTTGCTGCCCGAGGAAGAAAACGCGTGATGCCGCGGTCAGAAAAAAAGCGGCCCAGGACCAAAAAATTTTTTTGGACTCAAATGTAATAACGGATGCTCGAATGTGATTCGGGGTGGAATTCCATGCTTAAAAATGTTATTATTAGCTGTTTTTAAAAATCGAGTGTTTTTGCTGCCCGAGGAAGAAAACGCGTGATGCCGCGGTCAGAAAAAAAGCGGGCTAGGACCAAAAAATTTTTTTTGACTCCAATGTAATAACGGATGCTAGAATGTGATTCGGGGTGGAATTCCATGCTTAAAAATGTTATTATTAGCTGTTTTTAAAAATCGAGTGTTTTTGCTGCCCGAGGAAGAAAACGCGTGATGCCGCGGTCAGAAAAAAAGCGGCCCAGGACCAAAAAATTTTTTTGGACTCAAATGTAATAACGGATGCTCGAATGTGATTCGGGGTGGAATTCCATGCTTAAAAATGTTATTATTAGCTGTTTTTAAAAATCGAGTGTTTTTGCTGCCCGAGGAAGAAAACGCGTGATGCCGCGGTCAGAAAAAAAGCGGCCCAGGACCAAAATTTTTTTTTTTGACTCCAATGTAATAACGGATGCTAGAATGTGATTCGGGGTGGAATTCCTTGCTTAAAAATGTTATTATTAGCTGTTTTTAAAAATCGAGTGTTTTTGCTGCCCAAGGAAGAAAACGCGTGATGCCGCGGTCAGAAAAAAAAGCTGCCCAGGACCAAAATTTTTTTTTTGACTCAAATGTAATAACGGATGCTAGAATGTGATTCGGGGTGGAATTCCATGCTTAAAAATGTTATTATTAGCTGTTTTTAAAAATCGAGTGTTTTTGCTGCCCGAGGAAGAAAACGCGTGATGCCGCGGTCAGAAAAAATGCTGCCCAGGACAAAAATTTTTTTTTTTACTCCAATGTAATAACGGATGCTAGAATGTGATTTGGGGTGGAATTCCATGCTTAAAAATGTTATTATTAGCTGTTTTTAAAAATCGAGTGTTTTTGCTGCCCGAGGAAGAAAACGCGTGATGCCGCGGTCAGAAAAAAAGCAGCCAGGACCAAAAATTTTTTTTGACTCCAATGTAATAACGGATGCTAGAATGTGATTCGGGGTGGAATTCCATGCTTAAAAATGTTATTATTAGCTGTTTTTAAAAATCGAGTGTTTTTGCTGCCTGAGGAAGAAATCGCGTGATGCCACGGTCAGAAAAAAAGCGGCCCAGGACCAAAAAATTTTTTTTGACTCCAATGTAATAACGGATGCTAGAATGTGATTCGGGGTGGAATTCCATGCTTGAAAATGTTATTATTAGCTGTTTTTTAAAATCGAGTGTTTTTGCTGCCCGAGGAAGAAAACGCGTGATGCCGCGGTCAGAAAAAAAGTGGCCCAGGACCAAAAAATTTTTTTGGACTCAAATGTAATAACGGATGCTAGAATGTGATTCGGGGTGGAATTCCATGCTTAAAAATGTTATTATTAGCTGTTTTTAAAAATCGAGTGTTTTTGCTGCCCGAGGAAGTAAACGCGTGATGCCGCGGTCAGAAAAAAAGCTGCCCAGGACGAAAATTTTTTTTTTGACTCCAATGTAATAACGGATGCTAGAATGTGATTCGGGGTGGAATTCCATGCTTAAAAATGTTATTATTAGCTGTTTTTAAAAATCGAGTGTTTTTGCTGCCCGAGGAATAAAACGCGTGATGCCGCGGTCAGAAAAAAAGCAGCCCAGGACCAAAAAATTTTTTTTTTGACTCCAATGTAATAACGGATGCTAGAATGTGATTTGGGGTGGAATTCCATGCTTAAAAATGTTATCATTAGCTGTTTTTAAAAATCGAGTGTTTTGGCTGCCCGAGGAAGAAAACGCGTGATGCCGCGGTCAGAAAAAAAGCTGCCCAGGACCAAAAAATTTTTTTTGACTCAAATGTAATAACGGATGCTAGAATGTGATTCGGGGTGGAATTCCATGCTTAAAAATGTTATTATTAGCTGTTTTTAAAAATCGAGTGTTTTTGCTGCCCGAGGAAGAAAACGCGTGATGCCGCGGTCAGAAAAAAAGCGGCCCAGGTCCAAAAAATTTTTTTTTACTCAAATGTAATAACGGATGCTAGAATGTGATTCGGGGTGGAATTCCATGCTTAAAAATGTTATTATTAGCTGTTTTTAAAAATCGAGTGTTTTTGCTGCCCGAGGAAGAAAACGCGTGATGCCGCGGTCAGAAAAAAAGCGGCCAAGACCAAAAATTTTTTTTGACTCCAATGTAATAACGGATGCTAGAATGTGATTCGGGGTGGAATTCCATGCTTAAAAATGTTATTATTAGCTGTTTTTAAAAATCGAGTGTTTTTGCTGCCTGAGGAAGAAATCGCGTGATGCCGCGGTCAGAAAAAAAGCGGCCCAGGACCAAAAAATTTTTTTTGACTCCAATGTAATAACGGATGCTAGAATGTGATTCGGGGTGGAATTCCATGCTTAAAAATGTTATTATTAGCTGTTTTTAAAAATCGAGTGTTTTTGCTGCCCGAGGAAGAAAACGCGTGATGCCGCGGTCAGAAAAAAAGCGGCCCAGGACCAAAAAAATTTTTTTTACTCAAATGTAATAACGGATGCTAGAATGTGATTCGGGGTGGAATTCCATGCTTAAAAATGTTATTATTAGCTGTTTTTAAAAATTGAGTGTTTTTGCTGCCCGAGGAAGAAAACGCGTGATGCCGCGGTCAGAAAAAAAGCGGCCCACGACCAAAAAATTTTTTTTTACTCAAATGTAATAACGGATGCTAGAATGTGATTCGGGGTGGAATTCCATGCTTAAAAATGTTATTATTAGCTGTTTTTAAAAATCGAGTGTTTTGGCTGCCCGAGGAAGAAAACGCGTGATGCCGCGGTCAGAAAAAAAGCTGCCCAGGACCAAAAATTTTTTTTTTACTCAAATGTAATAACGGATGCTAGAATGTGATTCGGGGTGGAATTCCATGCTTAAAAATGTTATTATTAGCTGTTTTGAAAAATCGAGTGTTTTTGCTGCCCGAGGAAGAAAACGCGTGATGCCGCGGTCAGAAAAAAAGCTGCCCAGGACCAAAATTTTTTTTTGACTCCAATGTAATAACGGATGCTAGAATGTGATTCGGGGTGGAATTCCATGCTTAAAAATGTTATTATTAGCTGTTTTTAAAAATCGAGTGTTTTTGCTGCCCGAGGAAGAAAACGCGTGATGCCGCGGTCAGAAAAAAAGCGGCCAGGACCAAAATTTTTTTTTTGACTCAAATGTAATAACGGATGCTAGAATGTGATTCGGGGTGGAATTCCATGCTTAAAAATGTTATTATTAGCTGTTTTTAAAAATGTAATAACGGATGCTAGAATGTGATTCGGGGTGGAATTCCATGCTTAAAAATGTTATTATTAGCTGTTTTGAAAAATCGAGTGTTTTTGCTGCCCGAGGAAGAAAACGCGTGATGCCGCGGTCAGAAAAAAAGCTGCCCAGGACCAAAATTTTTTTTTGACTCCAATGTAATAACGGATGCTAGAATGTGATTCGGGGTGGAATTCCATGCTTAAAAATGTTATTATTAGCTGTTTTTAAAAATCGAGTGTTTTTGCTGCCCGAGGAAGAAAACGCGTGATGCCGCGGTCAGAAAAAAAGCGGCCAGGACCAAAATTTTTTTTTTGACTCAAATGTAATAACGGATGCTAGAATGTGATTCGGGGTGGAATTCCATGCTTAAAAATGTTATTATTAGCTGTTTTTAAAAATGTAATAACGGATGCTAGAATGTGATTCGGGGTGGAATTCCATGCTTAAAAATGTTATTATTAGCTGTTTTTAAAAATCGAGTGTTTTTGCTGCCCGAGGAAGAAAACGCGTGATGCCGCGGTCAGAAAAAAAGCGGCCAGGACCAAAAATTTTTTTTGACTCCAATGTAATAACGGATGCTAGAATGTGATTCGGGGTGGAATTCCATGCTTAAAAATGTTATTATTAGCTGTTTTTAAAAATCGAGTGTTTTTGCTGCCTGAGGAAGAAATCGCGTGATGCCGCGGTCAGAAAAAAAGCGGCCCAGGACCAAAAAATTTTTTTTGACTCCAATGTAATAACGGATGCTAGAATGTGATTCGGGGTGGAATTCCATGCTTAAAAATGTTATTATTAGCTGTTTTTAAAAATCGAGTGTTTTTGCTGCCCGAGGAAGAAAACGCGTGATGCCGCGGTCAGAAAAAAAGCGGCCCAGGACCAAAAAATTTTTTTTTACTCAAATGTAATAACGGATGCTAGAATGTGATTCGGGGTGGAATTCCATGCTTAAAAATGTTATTATTAGCTGTTTTTAAAAATCGAGTGTTTTGGCTGCCCGAGGAAGAAAACGCGTGATGCCGCGGTCAGAAAAAAAGCTGCCCAGGACCAAAAATTTTTTTTTTACTCAAATGTAATAACGGATGCTAGAATGTGATTCGGGGTGGAATTCCATGCTTAAAAATGTTATTATTAGCTGTTTTGAAAAATCGAGTGTTTTTGCTGCCCGAGGAAGAAAACGCGTGATGCCGCGGTCAGAAAAAAAGCTGCCCAGGACCAAAATTTTTTTTTGACTCCAATGTAATAACGGATGCTAGAATGTGATTCGGGGTGGAATTCCATGCTTAAAAATGTTATTATTAGCTGTTTTTAAAAATCGAGTGTTTTTGCTGCCCGAGGAAGAAAACGCGTGATGCCGCGGTCAGAAAAAAAGCGGCCAGGACCAAAATTTTTTTTTTGACTCAAATGTAATAACGGATGCTAGAATGTGATTCGGGGTGGAATTCCATGCTTAAAAATGTTATTATTAGCTGTTTTTAAAAATCGAGTGTTTTTGCTGCCTGAGGAAGAAATCGCGTGATGCCGCGGTCAGAAAAAATGCTGCCCAGGACAAAATTTTTTTTTTTTTACTCCAAGGTAATAACGGATGCTAGAATGTGATTCGGGGTGGAATTCCATGCTTAAAAATGTTATCATTAGCTGTTTTTAAAAATCGAGTGTTTTTGCTGCCCGAGGAAGAAAACGCGTGATGCCGCGGTCAGAAAAAAAGCTGCCCTGACCAAAAAATTTTTTTTGACTCAAATGTAATAACGGATGCTAGAATGTGATTCGGGGTGGAATTCCATGCTTAAAAATGTTATTATTAGCTGTTTTTAAAAATCGAGTGTTTTTGCTGCCCGAGGAAGAAAATGCGTGATGCCGCGGTCAGAAAAAAAGCGGCCCAGGACCAAAAAATTTTTTTTGACTCCAATGTAATAACGGATGCTAGAATGTGATTCGGGGTGGAATTCCATGCTTAAAAATGTTATTATTAGCTGTTTTTAAAAATCGAGTGTTTTTGCTGCCCGAGGAAGAAAACGCGTGATGCCGCGGTCAGAAAAAAAGCGGCCCAGGACCAAAAAATTTTTTTGGACTCAAATGTAATAACGGATGCTCGAATGTGATTCGGGGTGGAATTCCATGCTTAAAAATGTTATTATTAGCTGTTTTTAAAAATCGAGTGTTTTTGCTGCCCGAGGAAGAAAACGCGTGATGCCGCGGTCAGAAAAAAAGCGGGCTAGGACCAAAAAATTTTTTTTGACTCCAATGTAATAACGGATGCTAGAATGTGATTCGGGGTGGAATTCCATGCTTAAAAATGTTATTATTAGCTGTTTTTAAAAATCGAGTGTTTTTGCTGCCCGAGGAAGTAAACGCGTGATGCCGCGGTCAGAAAAAAAGCTGCCCAGGACGAAAAAATTTTTTTTGACTCCAATGTAATAACGGATGCTAGAATGTGATTCGGGGTGGAATTCCATGCTTAAAAATGTTATTATTAGCTGTTTTTAAAAATCGAGTGTTTTTGCTGCCCAAGGAAGAAAACGCGTGATGCCGCGGTCAGAAAAAAAAGCTGCCCAGGACCAAAATTTTTTTTTTGACTCAAATGTAATAACGGATGCTAGAATGTGATTCGGGGTGGAATTCCATGCTTAAAAATGTTATTATTAGCTGTTTTTAAAAATCGAGTGTGTTTGCTGCCCGAGGAAGAAAACGCGTGATGCCGCGGTCAGAAAAAAAGCGGCCCAGGACCAAAATTTTTTTTTTGACTCCAATGTAATAACGGATGCTAGAATGTGATTCGGGGTGGAATTCCATGCTTAAAAATGTTATTATTAGCTGTTTTTAAAAATCGAGTGTTTTTGCTGCCCGAGGAAGAAAACGCGTGATGCCGCGGTCAGAAAAAAAGCGGCCCAGGACCAAAATTTTTTTTTTGACTCCAATGTAATAACGGATGCTAGAATGTGATTCGGGGTGGAATTCCATGCTTAAAAATGTTATTATTAGCTGTTTTTAAAAATCGAGTGTTTTTGCTGCCCGAGGAAGAAAACGCGTGATGCCGCGGTCAGAAAAGAAGCGGCCCAGGACCAAAAATTTTTTTTTGACTCCAATGTAATAACGGATGCTAGAATGTGATTCTTGGTGGAATTCCATGCTTAAAAATGTTATTATTAGCTGTTTTTAAAAATCGAGTGTTTTTGCTGCCCGAGGAAGAAAACGCGTGATGCCGCGGTCAGAAAAAAAGCGGCCCAGGACCAAAAATTTTTTTTTGACTCCAATGTAATAACGGATGCTAGAATGTGATTCGGGGTGGAATTCCATGCTTAAAAATGTTATTATTAGCTGTTTTTAAAAATCGAGTGTTTTTGCTGCCCGAGGAAGAAAACGCGTGATGCCGCGGTCAGAAAAAAAAGCTGCCCAGGACCAAAATTTTTTTTTTGACTCCAATGTAATAACGGATGCTAGAATGTGATTCGGGGTGGAATTCCATGCTTAAAAATGTTATTATTAGCTGTTTTTAAAAATCGAGTGTTTTTGCTGCCCGAGGAAGAAAACGCGTGATGCCGCGGTCAGAAAAAAAGCTGCCCAGGACCAAAATTTTTTTTTTTACTCCAATGTAATAACGGATGCTAGAATGTGATTCGGGGTGGAATTCCATGCTTAAAAATGTTATTATTAGCTGTTTTTAAAAATCGAGTGTTTTTGCTGCCCGAGGAAGAAAACGCGTGATGCCGCGGTCAGAAAAAAAGCGGCCAGGACCAAAAAATTTTTTTTTGACTCCAATGTAATAACGGATGCTAGAATGTGATTCGGGGTGGAATTCCATGCTTGAAAATGTTATTATTAGCTGTTTTTAAAAATTGAGTGTTTTTGCTGCCCGAGGAAGAAAACGCGTGATGCCGCGGTCAGAAAAAAAGCGGGCTAGGACCAAAAAATTTTTTTTGACTCCAATGTAATAACGGATGCTAGAATGTGATTCGGGGTGGAATTCCATGCTTAAAAATGTTATTATTAGCTGTTTTTAAAAATCGAGTGTTTTTGCTGCCCGAGGAAGTAAACGCGTGATGCCGCGGTCAGAAAAAAAGCTGCCCAGGACGAAAAAATTTTTTTTGACTCCAATGTAATAACGGATGCTAGAATGTGATTCGGGGTGGAATTCCATGCTTAAAAATGTTATTATTAGCTGTTTTTAAAAATCGAGTGTTTTTGCTGCCCGAGGAAGTAAACGCGTGATGCCGCGGTCAGAAAAAAAGCTGCCCAGGACGAAAAAATTTTTTTTGACTCCAATGTAATAACGGATGCTAGAATGTGATTCGGGGTGGAATTCCATGCTTAAAAATGTTATTATTAGCTGTTTTTAAAAATCGAGTGTTTTTGCTGCCCAAGGAAGAAAACGCGTGATGCCGCGGTCAGAAAAAAAAGCTGCCCAGGACCAAAATTTTTTTTTTGACTCAAATGTAATAACGGATGCTAGAATGTGATTCGGGGTGGAATTCCATGCTTAAAAATGTTATTATTAGCTGTTTTTAAAAATCGAGTGTTTTTGCTGCCCGAGGAAGAAAACGCGTGATGCCGCGGTCAGAAAAAAAGCGGCCCAGGACCAAAATTTTTTTTTTGACTCCAATGTAATAACGGATGCTAGAATGTGATTCGGGGTGGAATTCCATGCTTAAAAATGTTATTATTAGCTGTTTTTAAAAATCGAGTGTTTTTGCTGCCCGAGGAAGAAAACGCGTGATGCCGCGGTCAGAAAAAAAGCGGCCCAGGACCAAAATTTTTTTTTTGACTCCAATGTAATAACGGATGCTAGAATGTGATTCGGGGTGGAATTCCATGCTTAAAAATGTTATTATTAGCTGTTTTTAAAAATCGAGTGTTTTTGCTGCCCGAGGAAGAAAACGCGTGATGCCGCGGTCAGAAAAGAAGCGGCCCAGGACCAAAAATTTTTTTTTGACTCCAATGTAATAACGGATGCTAGAATGTGATTCTTGGTGGAATTCCATGCTTAAAAATGTTATTATTAGCTGTTTTTAAAAATCGAGTGTTTTTGCTGCCTGAGGAAGAAAACGCGTGATGCCGCGGTCAGAAAAAAAGCGGCCCAGGACCAAAAATTTTTTTTTGACTCCAATGTAATAACGGATGCTAGAATGTGATTCGGGGTGGAATTCCATGCTTAAAAATGTTATTATTAGCTGTTTTTAAAAATCGAGTGTTTTTGCTGCCCGAGGAAGAAAACGCGTGATGCCGCGGTCAGAAAAAAAAGCTGCCCAGGACCAAAATTTTTTTTTTGACTCCAATGTAATAACGGATGCTAGAATGTGATTCGGGGTGGAATTCCATGCTTAAAAATGTTATTATTAGCTGTTTTTAAAAATCGAGTGTTTTTGCTGCCCGAGGAAGAAAACGCGTGATGCCGCGGTCAGAAAAAAAGCTGCCCAGGACCAAAATTTTTTTTTTTACTCCAATGTAATAACGGATGCTAGAATGTGATTCGGGGTGGAATTCCATGCTTAAAAATGTTATTATTAGCTGTTTTTAAAAATCGAGTGTTTTTGCTGCCCGAGGAAGAAAACGCGTGATGCCGCGGTCAGAAAAAAAGCGGCCAGGACCAAAAAATTTTTTTTGACTCCAATGTAATAACGGATGCTAGAATGTGATTCGGGGTGGAATTCCATGCTTGAAAATGTTATTATTAGCTGTTTTTAAAAATTGAGTGTTTTTGCTGCCCGAGGAAGAAAACGCGTGATGCCGCAGTCAGAAAAAAAGCGGGCTAGGACCAAAAAATTTTTTTTGACTCCAATGTAATAACGGATGCTAGAATGTGATTCGGGGTGGAATTCCATGCTTAAAAATGTTATTATTAGCTGTTTTTAAAAATCGAGTGTTTTTGCTGCCCGAGGAAGTAAACGCGTGATGCCGCGGTCAGAAAAAAAGCTGCCCAGGACGAAAAAATTTTTTTTGACTCCAATGTAATAACGGATGCTAGAATGTGATTCGGGGTGGAATTCCATGCTTAAAAATGTTATTATTAGCTGTTTTTAAAAATCGAGTGTTTTTGCTGCCCAAGGAAGAAAACGCGTGATGCCGCGGTCAGAAAAAAAAGCTGCCCAGGACCAAAATTTTTTTTTTGACTCAAATGTAATAACGGATGCTAGAATGTGATTCGGGGTGGAATTCCATGCTTAAAAATGTTATTATTAGCTGTTTTTAAAAATCGAGTGTTTTTGCTGCCCGAGGAAGAAAACGCGTGATGCCGCGGTCAGAAAAAAAGCGGCCCAGGACCAAAATTTTTTTTTTGACTCCAATGTAATAACGGATGCTAGAATGTGATTCGGGGTGGAATTCCATGCTTAAAAATGTTATTATTAGCTGTTTTTAAAAATCGAGTGTTTTTGCTGCCCGAGGAAGAAAACGCGTGATGCCGCGGTCAGAAAAAAAGCGGCCCAGGACCAAAATTTTTTTTTTGACTCCAATGTAATAACAGATGCTAGAATGTGATTCGGGGTGGAATTCCATGCTTAAAAATGTTATTATTAGCTGTTTTTAAAAATCGAGTGTTTTTGCTGCCCGAGGAAGAAAACGCGTGATGCCGCGGTCAGAAAAGAAGCGGCCCAGGACTTCCGGTTTGTTCTTCGTAGCCACCAGACGGTCTCTTGGGACCGCCAGCCCCTTCGCCTGTAAAGAGCCGCCTGTACAGCGCAAAGGCGGCTCGAAAAACCCCATTTCCAGGAGGAAATGTGGGATAGAGCAGGTGAGTGCAGGTAGAGCTCTCCGTAGCCCCCAGGGGTTTTTTTTTTTACTCTTGGGGGCGGGCGGAGGAAGCTCCCTATAGCACTCGCCGCCCGCTCCGGGCGTTGGGAGACTTCTGCCTTTTTGCAGAACAAGGCTACGAAGACAAGCCTTTTAAGATATTTAACAGATTAACTAAAGATGATGAGATTTGGATTTGGATCTGTGACCCTAAATTGCAAGTATTAATACTTATTTTACAAAGGATATTCAACAAAGTAAAAAAGACCTTTTAAAATGGCGATTGCCGAAACTGGAGCAGGGAAGCTGAAAAGAGAAAGTCCTTCCGTTTCTTATTAAGTTACAAAATAGCAGAATAAATGCTCCTGCTTACATTTGAAGGGATTTGAGCTGGATCTGTGACCTCGAATTGCAAGTATTTCAGTTATTTTATAACAATTATTGAAGAAGGAAAAGGAAAAGGAAAAAAGAATCTTTAAAAAGGGCGACTGCCGAGGCTTGAGAAGGGGCTGAAAGGGAGAGTCCTTCCGTTTCTTATTGAGATACAAAGTAGCTGAATAAATATTTTTGGCTACACTTTAAAATAAAGCTCTACTTTTGTGTTTTTTCTTTTCCTGGAGATTTGATATTCATCTTGGTTGGAAAGAGGTTTTTTTTTTTCTCTGCTGCCTCTCTTTTCTTTTTAAGAAAAATAGTTTGTCTGTGTTGAAACATGGCATTAAAGTTGGACAAACAAGCAATGGGGGGGGATTCCCCCATTAACAAACTACGTGACCAAGTTTTAAAGCTCCAGTCTCAGAAAACCGATTTTAATATAATTGAATTTCTTTTGGAGGAGATTGTAAGAAGGGATGAGATTGTGAATCAGAACTTTGAAAAATTTAAGCAGGAAATTAAAGAATTAGTGCAATTAAAGTTTGATATTTTGAATCGAAAGATTATTAAAATGGCTAATGATCTTGTAGGATTTATGACTAAGTTGGATGAAAATACTAACTTATTAGAGTCTAAAGTGGAAGAAATTGAGGACAATTTGGATAATAAAATACAAAAAATTGAAAATGATTTGACAAATACTCAAGACAATAGCTCAGAAGAAAAATCTAAAATGGAGGTTGAACAAAAGTCTTGTAATGTAGAAAATTTACAACAACGGATTGAAAGAGAGGTCTTAATGATGCATTATAATTTTACAGAATATGCGATCAGACTCAGAGGTTTACAGGAAAATAACAGAGATGACTTAAGGAAAATATCTTCTGAAATTCTGGCTGGGATTTTAAAGGTTCAACCTGGGGAAGTGTTTTGTAGGATTGATAGAGTGTACAGAATAAACTCCTGGATTGCAAAGCAAAGGCAATTGCCTAGAGATGTGGTGATTTATTTTACAGACAAGGAAATTAGGAATAAAATTGTGCAAAATTCCTTCAATTCTACTTTGCAATTGTATGGAAGGAAGATATGGATCTACAAAGAGCTTCCCCCCAAGATGTTAATGGAAAGGAAGAAATTTGGTTTTCTGGTGACTGAGTTAAAATACAGAAATATTCCATTTAGGTGGAATGCCCCAGTTGGCATAATATTGAGATATCAAGGAGAAAGATACCAATTAGATACTGTTGAAAAAGCGGAAGAATTTTATCAAAAAATTTTGAAAATGAACTTAACATCTATAGGCACAATACAGGATAAGCAGAAGGAGTTGGAAATAAAGGGAAAACATCGAATTACAGAGGTTGTGGTAGACAAACTGTCTTTGGATTCTCTTGATACTCCAGCTGGATTATCTACAAATATGAGAGAAGCGGCATCTGATTTCAACGTGATGATCCAACAAGATCAGTTTATAAAGCAGAATGAAAACCGATCAGTTGATATACAACTTGTAGAAAGGAAAACAGGATGGAAATCAAACCCACAAAAAGAAAAGAAAAAAAGAAATAGGTCTCATAAAAACAGAAATTTCTAAACTAAGCAACGGTGAAGCCAGTGATTTTAAAAAAAATGAATGAATATGTGAAAAGATAGTGGAGGCGAAGTATTGGTTAATATCATCCTGAGGACAGTGACAGACCTCTGCAATGCCGTAATTTTGGGATGTGAAAAGAGCCTTAATCTGTTGGATTTGAATTATCTATTTTGGATTTCTTTTCTTGTACTGATAAATATATTATAATTATTCTGAGCTACAAGGCAAGAGAGTTACGTTGGGGCATGCAGAAGATCTGGTTGTTACCCATTACGATGATGGGAATTAATAATCCTGATGAAAGCCACAATTACAACTATATGGAATACAATTATAATGTCACTCGGGTGGTTGTTTTTATTTTTATATATATATGAGGATATTCATTACTGATGGGGGCAGATGAAGACTGAAGACTTTGAACAAACTGTTGCACCAGGATGCTATGTTACCCAATTATGGATGGGGGACTCAACAATCTAGTGGAAAGACATCAAAGAAGATATTATATGGATTATAAATTTAAAGTTATTGTCTTTTTTTTTTTAAATAACGGAATATATGTATATATATATATATATTAGTAGAGTGGGCAGATATTAAGAATTGAATTGTTGTGTATGGTAATTTTGTAGGAAAGTGGGTGGAAATATGTTAGTCTACTGATGGATTAGCTTAAGAAAAGGGATGTTTAAGTGATATATTTAGGGTAGTGGAGGAAATGGACAGAGTTGAATAAATGTTAAATTAGGACTTATGTGGAAGGCTGCTTTGAAATGTTATATTAATATACACAAAGAATAAATGTTAAAGTAGGATTTATTATACAGTCTTAAAGTGGAAGGTTGTTTTGAAATGTTGTAACAATACATAGATATAAGTTTTGGGGAGGACAAAAAGGGTAGATTATTGCTAAATTGGGGGTTATAATAATATTATGCTAAACTAGAAGTTATCATACAATGTTATAGCAGACTGCTTTTTTTTTTTTTTGAAATGTATGGTAAAAGGGGAAAGTAACAATATTAATAATATTTTTAGTAAGTAAGGGTCAGTATATAGAGGAGAGAGTAAGGCGATGGTAAAATATTATGTAATCTGTTATGAATTAGGTTTTTGGTGTGAAGAAGTCACGGGGGGATGGGTGGTGAGAGGGGGTTAGGGAGGAGGGGGGGAAGGAAAAAAGGGGAAAAATTTGTATTTGAAAACTTTTTCAATAAAAAAAAAAAAAAAAAAAAAAAAAAAAAGAAAAGAAGCGGCCCAGGACCAAAAATTTTTTTTTGACTCCAATGTAATAACGGATGCTAGAATGTGATTCTTGGTGGAATTCCATGCTTAAAAATGTTATTATTAGCTGTTTTTAAAAATCGAGTGTTTTTGCTGCCCGAGGAAGAAAACGCGTGATGCCGCGGTCAGAAAAAAAGCGGCCCAGGACCAAAAATTTTTTTTTGACTCAAATGTAATAACGGATGCTAGAATGTGATTCGGGGTGGAATTCCATGCTTAAAAATGTTATTATTAGCTGTTTTTAAAAATCGAGTGTTTTTGCTGCCTGAGGAAGAAATCGCGTGATGCCGCGGTCAGAAAAAAAGCTGCCCAGGACCAAACAATTTTTTTTGACTCCAATGTAATAACGGATGCTAGAATGTGATTCGGGGTGGAATTCCATGCTTAAAAATGTTATTATTAGCTGTTTTTAAAAAACGAGTGTTTTTGCTGCCCGAGGAAGAAAATGCGTGATGCCGCGGTCAGAAAAAAAGCTGCCCAGGACCAAAAAAATTTTTTTGACTCCAATCTAATAACGGATGCTAGAATGTGATTCGGGGTGGAATTCCATGCTTAAAAATGTTATTATTAGCTGTTTTTAAAAATCGAGTGTTTTTGCTGCCCGAGGAAGAAAACGCGTGATGCCGCGGTCAGAAAAAAAGCGGCCAAGGACTAAAAAATTTTTTTGGACTCAAATGTAATAACGGATGCTCGAATGTGATTCGGGGTGGAATTCCATGCTTAAAAATGTTATTATTAGCTGTTTTTAAAAATCGAGTGTTTTTGCTGCCCGAGGAAGAAAACGCGTGATGCCGCGGTCAGAAAAAAAGCGGCCCAGGACCAAATTTTTTTTTTTGACTCCAATGTAATAACGGATGCTAGAATGTGATTCGGGGTGGAATTCCATGCTTAAAAATGTTATTATTAGCTGTTTTTAAAAAACGAGTGTTTTTGCTGCCCGAGGAAGAAAATGCGTGATGCCGCGGTCAGAAAAAAAGCTGCCCAGGACCAAAAAAATTTTTTTGACTCCAATGTTATAACGGATGCTAGAATGTGATTCGGGGTGGAATTCCATGCTTAAAAATGTTATTATTAGCTGTTTTTAAAAATCGAGTGTTTTTGCTGCCCAAGGAAGAAAACGCGTGATGCCGCGGTCAGAAAAAAAAGCTGCCCAGGACCAAAATTTTTTTTTTGACTCAAATGTAATAACGGATGCTAGAATGTGATTCGGGGTGGAATTCCATGCTTAAAAATGTTATTATTAGCTGTTTTTAAAAATCGAGTGTTTTTGCTGCCCGAGGAAGAAAACGCGTGATGCCGCGGTCAGAAAAAATGCTGCCCAGGACAAAATTTTTTTTTTTTACTCCAATGTAATAACGGATGCTAGAATGTGATTCGGGGTGGAATTCCATGCTTAAAAATGTTATTATTAGCTGTTTTTAAAAATCGAGTGTTTTTGCTGCCTGAGGAAGAAATCGCGTGATGCCGCGGTCAGAAAAAAAGCGGCCCAGGACCAAAAAATTTTTTTTGACTCCAATGTAATAACGGATGCTAGAATGTGATTCGGGGTGGAATTCCATGCTTGAAAATGTTATTATTAGCTGTTTTTTAAAATCGAGTGTTTTTGCTGCCCGAGGAAGAAAACGCGTGATGCCGCGGTCAGAAAAAAAGCGGCCCAGGACCAAAAAATTTTTTTTTACTCAAATGTAATAACGGATGCTAGAATGTGATTCGGGGTGGAATTCCATGCTTAAAAATGTTATTATTAGCTGTTTTTAAAAATTGTGTGTTTTTGCTGCCCGAGGAAGAAAACGCGTGATGCCGCGGTCAGAAAAAAAGCTGCCCAGGACGAAAAAATTTTTTTTGACTCCAATGTAATAACGGATGCTAGAATGTGATTCGGGGTGGAATTCCATGCTTAAAAATGTTATTATTAGCTGTTTTTAAAAATCGAGTGTTTTTGCTGCCCGAGGAAGAAAACGCGTGATGCCGCGGTCAGAAAAAAAGCGGCCCACGACCAAAAAATTTTTTTTTACTCAAATGTAATAACGGATGCTAGAATGTGATTTGGGGTGGAATTCCATGCTTAAAAATGTTATTATTAGCTGTTTTTAAAAATCGAGTGTTTTTGCTGCCTGAGGAAGAAATCGCGTGATGCCGCGGTCAGAAAAAAAGCTGCCCAGGACCAAAAAATTTTTTTTGACTCAAATGTAATAACGGATGCTAGAATGTGATTCGGGGTGGAATTCCATGCTTAAAAATGTTATTATTAGCTGTTTTTAAAAATCGAGTGTTTTTGCTGCCCGAGGAAGAAAATGCGTGATGCCGCGGTCAGAAAAAAAGCTGCCCAGGACCAAAAAATTTTTTTTGACTCAAATGTAATAACGGATGCTAGAATGTGATTCGGGGTGGAATTCCATGCTTAAAAATGTTATTATTAGCTGTTTTTAAAAATCGAGTGTTTTTGCTGCCCGAGGAAGAAAACGCGTGATGCCGCGGTCAGAAAAAAAGCGGCCCAGGACCAAAAAATTTTTTTGGACTCAAATGTAATAACGGATGCTCGAATGTGATTCGGGGTGGAATTCCATGCTTAAAAATGTTATTATTAGCTGTTTTTAAAAATCGAGTGTTTTTGCTGCCCGAGGAAGAAAACGCGTGATGCCGCGGTCAGAAAAAAAGCGGCCCAGGACCAAAAATTTTTTTTTGACTCCAATGTAATAACGGATGCTAGAATGTGATTCGGGGTGGAATTCCATGCTTAAAAATGTTATTATTAGCTGTTTTTAAAAATCGAGTGTTTTTGCTGCCCGAGGAAGTAAACGCGTGATGCCGCGGTCAGAAAAAAAGCTGCCCAGGACGAAAAAATTTTTTTTGACTCCAATGTAATAACGGATGCTAGAATGTGATTCGGGGTGGAATTCCATGCTTAAAAATGTTATTATTAGCTGTTTTTAAAAATCGAGTGTTTTTCCTGCCCGAGGAAGAAAACGCGTGATGCTGCGGTCAGAAAAAAAGCGGCCCAGGACCAAACAATTTTTTTTTACTCAAATGTAATAACGGATGCTAGAATGTGATTCGGGGTGGAATTCCATGCTTAAAAATGTTATTATTAGCTGTTTTTAAAAATCGAGTGTTTTTGCTGCCCGAGGAAGAAAACGCGTGATGCCGCAGTCAGAAAAAAAGCGGCCCAGGACCAAAATTTTTTTTTTGACTCCAATGTAATAACGGATGCTAGAATGTGATTCGGGGTGGAATTCCATGCTTAAAAATGTTATTATTAGCTGTTTAATCGAGAGTTTTTGCTGCCCGAGGAAGAAAACGCGTGATGCCGCGGTCAGAAAAGAAGCGGCCCAGGACCAAAAATTTTTTTTTTGACTCCAATGTAATAACGGATGCTAGAATGTGATTTTTGGTGGAATTCCATGCTTAAAAATGTTATTATTAGCTGTTTTTAAAAATCGAGTGTTTTTTGCTGCCCGAGGAAGAAAACGCGTGATGCCGCGGTCAGAAAAAAAGCGGCCCAGGACCAAAAAATTTTTTTTTGACTCCAATGTAATAACGGATGCTAGAATGTGATTCGGGGTGGAATTCCATGCTTAAAAATGTTATTATTAGCTGTTTTTAAAAATCGAGTGTTTTTGCTGCCCGAGGAAGAAAACGCGTGATGCCGCGGTCAGAAAAAAAAGCGGCCCAGGACCAAAAATTTTTTTTTGACTCCAATGTAATAACGGATGCTAGAATGTGATTCGGGGTGGAATTCCATGCTTAAAAATGTTATTATTAGCTGTTTTTAAAAATCGAGTGTTTTGGCTGCCCGAGGAAGAAAACGCGTGATGCCGCGGTCAGAAAAAAAGCTGCCCAGGACCAAAAATTTTTTTTTTACTCAAATGTAATAACGGATGCTAGAATGTGATTCGGGGTGGAATTCCATGCTTAAAAATGTTATTATTAGCTGTTTTTAAAAATCGAGTGTTTTTGCTGCCCGAGGAAGAAAACGCGTGATGCCGCGGTCAGAAAAAAAGCGGCCCAGGACCAAAAATTTTTTTTTTTACTCAAATGTAATAACGGATGCTAGAATGTGATTCGGGGTGGAATTCCATGCTTAAAAATGTTATTATTAGCTGTTTTTAAAAATCGAGTGTTTTTGCTGCCCCGAGGAAGAAAACGCGTGATGCCGCGGTCAGAAAAAAAGCGGCCCAGGACCAAAAATTTTTTTTTGACTCCAATGTAATAACGGATGCTAGAATGTGATTCGGGGTGGAATTCCATGCTTAAAAATGTTATTATTAGCTGTTTTTAAAAATCGAGTGTTTTTGCTGCCCGAGGAAGAAAACGCGTGATGCCGCGGTCAGAAAAAAAGCGGCCCAGGACCAAAATTTTTTTTTTGACTCCAATGTAATAACGGATGCTAGAATGTGATTCGGGGTGGAATTCCATGCTTAAAAATGTTATTATTAGCTGTTTTTTAAAAATCGAGTGTTTTTGCTGCCCGAGGAAGAAAACGCGTGATGCCGCGGTCAGAAAAAAAGCGGCCCAGGACCAAAATTTTTTTTTTGACTCAAATGTAATAACGGATGCTAGAATGTGATTCGGGGTGGAATTCCATGCTTAAAAATGTTATTATTAGCTGTTTTTAAAAATCGAGTGTTTTTGCTGCCCGAGGAAGAAAACGCGTGATGCCGCGGTCAGAAAAAAAGCGGCCCAGGACCAAAAATCTTTTTTTGACTCAAATGTAATAACGGATGCTAGAATGTGATTCGGGGTGGAATTCCATGCTTAAAAATGTTATTATTAGCTGTTTTTTAAAAATCGAGTGTTTTTGCTGCCCGAGGAAGAAAACGCGTGATGCCGCGGTCAGAAAAAAAGCGGCCCAGGACCAAAAAATTTTTTTTGACTCCAATGTAATAACGGATGCTAGAATGTGATTCGGGGTGGAATTCCATGCTTAAAAATGTTATTATTAGCTGTTTTTAAAAATCGAGTGTTTTTGCTGCCCGAGGAAGAAAACGCGTGGTCAGAAAAAAAGCGGCCCAGGACCAAAAAATTTTTTTTTGACTCCAATGTAATAACGGATGCTAGAATGTGATTCGGGGTGGAATTCCATGCTTAAAAATGTTATTATTAGGTGTTTTTAAAAATCGAGTGTTTTTGCTGCCCGAGGAAGAAAAACGCGTGATGCCGCGGTCAGAAAAAAAGTGGCCCAGGACCAAAAAATTTTTTTTGACTCCAATGTATTAACGGATGCTAGAATGTGATTCGGGGTGGAATTCCATGCTTAAAAATGTTATTATTAGCTGTTTTTAAAAATCGAGTGTTTTGGCTGCCAGGAAGAAAACGCGTGATGCCGCGGTCAGAAAAAAAGCGGCCCAGGACCAAAAATTTTTTTTTGACTCCAATGTAATAACGGATGCTAGAATGTGATTCGGGGTGGAATTCCATGCTTAAAAATGTTATTATTAGCTGTTTTTAAAAATCGAGTGTTTTTGCTGCCCGAGGAAGAAAACGCGTGATGCCGCGGTCAGAAAAAAAGCGGCCCAGGACCAAAAAATTTTTTTTTTACTCAAATGTAATAACGGATGCTAGAATGTGATTTGGGGTGGAATTCCATGCTTAAAAATGTTATTATTAGCTGTTTTTAAAAATTGAGGGTTTTTGCTGCCCGAGGAAGAAAACGCGTGATGCCGCGGTCAGAAAAAAAGCTGCCCAGGACGAAAAAATTTTTTTTGACTCCAATGTAATAACGGATGCTAGAATGTGATTCGGGGTGGAATTCCATGCTTAAAAATGTTATTATTAGCTGTTTTTAAAAATCGAGTGTTTTTGCTGCCCGAGGAAGAAAACGCGTGATGCCGCGGTCAGAAAAAAATGCGGCCAGGACCAAAAATTTTTTTTTGACTCCAATGTAATAACGGATGCTAGAATGTGATTCGGGGTGGAATTCCATGCTTAAAAATGTTATTATTAGCTGTTTTTAAAAATCGAGTGTTTTGGCTGCCCGAGGAAGAAAACGCGTGATGCCGCGGTCAGAAAAAAAGCGGCCCAGGACCAAAAAATTTTTTTTGACTCCAATGTAATAACGGATGCTAGAATGTGATTCGGGGTGGAATTCCATGCTTAAAAATGTTATTATTAGGTGTTTTTAAAAATCGAGTGTTTTTGCTGCCCGAGGAAGAAAACGCGTGATGCCGCGGTCAGAAAAAAAGCGGCCCAGGACCAAAAAATTTTTTTTGACTCCAATGTAATAACGGATGCTAGAATGTGATTCGGGGTGGAATTCCATGCTTAAAAATGTTATTATTAGCTGTTTTTAAAAATCGAGTGTTTTTGCTGCCCGAGGAAGAAAACGCGTGATGCCGCGGTCAGAAAAAATGCGGCCAGGACCAAAAATTTTTTTTTGACTCCAATGTAATAACGGATGCTAGAATGTGATTCGGGGTGGAATTCCATGCTTAAAAATGTTATTATTAGCTGTTTTTAAAAATCGAGTGTTTTTGCTGCCCGAGGAAGAAAACGCGTGATGCCGCGGTCAGAAAAAAAGCTGCCCAGGACGAAAAAATTTTTTTTGACTCCAATGTAATAATGGATGCTAGAATGTGATTCGGGGTGGAATTCCATGCTTAAAAATGTTATTATTAGCTGTTTTTAAAAATCGAGTGTTTTTTGCTGCCCGAGGAAGAAAACGCGTGATGCCGCGGTCAGAAAAAATGCGGCCAGGACCAAAAATTTTTTTTTGACTCCAATGTAATAACGGATGCTAGAATGTGATTCGGGGTGGAATTCCATGCTTAAAAATGTTATTATTAGCTGTTTTTAAAAATCGAGTGTTTTGGCTGCCCGAGGAAGAAAACGCGTGATGCCGCGGTCAGAAAAAAAGCTGCCCAGGACCAAAAATTTTTTTTTGACTCAAATGTAATAACGGATGCTAGAATGTGATTCGGGGTGGAATTCCATGCTTAAAAATGTTATTATTAGCTGTTTTTAAAAATCGAGTGTTTTTGCTGCCCGAGGAAGAAAACGCGTGATGCCGCGGTCAGAAAAAAAGCGGCCCAGGACCAAAAAATTTTTTTTGACTCCAATGTAATAACGGATGCTAGAATGTGATTCGGGGTGGAATTCCATGCTTAAAAATGTTATTATTAGCTGTTTTTAAAAATCGAGTGTTTTGGCTGCCCGAGGAAGAAAACGCGTGATGCCGCGGTCAGAAAAAAAGCTGCCCAGGACCAAAAATTTTTTTTTTACTCAAATGTAATAACGGATGCTAGAATGTGATTCGGGGTGGAATTCCATGCTTAAAAATGTTATTATTAGCTGTTTTTAAAAATCGAGTGTTTTTGCTGCCCGAGGAAGAAAACGCGTGATGCCGCGGTCAGAAAAAAAGCGGCCCAGGACCAAAAAATTTTTTTTTACTCAAATGTAATAACGGATGCTAGAATGTGATTCGGGGTGGAATTCCATGCTTAAAAATGTTATTATTAGCTGTTTTTAAAAATCGAGTGTTTTTGCTGCCCGAGGAAGAAAACGCGTGATGCCGCGGTCAGAAAAAAAGCTGCCCAGGACGAAAAATTTTTTTTTGACTCCAATGTAATAACGGATGCTAGAATGTGATTCGGGGTGGAATTCCATGCTTAAAAATGTTATTATTAGCTGTTTTTAAAAATCGAGTGTTTTTGCTGCCCGAGGAAGAAAACGCGTGATGCCGCGGTCAGAAAAAATGCGGCCAGGACCAAAAATTTTTTTTTGACTCCAATGTAATAACGGATGCTAGAATGTGATTCGGGGTGGAATTCCATGCTTAAAAATGTTATTATTAGCTGTTTTTAAAAATCGAGTGTTTTTGCTGCCCGAGGAAGAAAACGCGTGATGCCGCGGTCAGAAAAAAAGCGGCCCAGGACCAAAAAATTTTTTTTGACTCCAATGTAATAACGGATGCTAGAATGTGATTCGGGGTGGAATTCCATGCTTAAAAATGTTATTATTAGCTGTTTTTAAAAATCGAGTGTTTTGGCTGCCCGAGGAAGAAAACGCGTGATGCCGCGGTCAGAAAAAAAGCTGCCCAGGACCAAAAATTTTTTTTTTACTCAAATGTAATAACGGATGCTAGAATGTGATTCGGGGTGGAATTCCATGCTTAAAAATGTTATTATTAGCTGTTTTTAAAAATCGAGTGTTTTTGCTGCCCGAGGAAGAAAACGCGTGATGCCGCGGTCAGAAAAAAAGCGGCCCAGGACCAAAAAATTTTTTTTTACTCAAATGTAATAACGGATGCTAGAATGTGATTCGGGGTGGAATTCCATGCTTAAAAATGTTATTATTAGCTGTTTTTAAAAATTGAGTGTTTTTGCTGCCCGAGGAAGAAAACGCGTGATGCCGCGGTCAGAAAAAAAGCTGCCCAGGACGAAAAAATTTTTTTTGACTCCAATGTAATAACGGATGCTAGAATGTGATTCGGGGTGGAATTCCATGCTTAAAAATGTTATTATTAGCTGTTTTTAAAAATTGAGTGTTTTTGCTGCCCGAGGAAGAAAACGCGTGATGCCGCGGTCAGAAAAAATGCGGCCAGGACCAAAAATTTTTTTTTGACTCCAATGTAATAACGGATGCTAGAATGTGATTCGGGGTGGAATTCCATGCTTAAAAATGTTATTATTAGCTGTTTTTAAAAATCGAGTGTTTTTGCTGCCCGACGAAGAAAACGCGTGATGCCGCGGTCAGAAAAAAAGCGGCCCAGGACCAAAATTTTTTTTTTGACTCCAATGTAATAACGGATGCTAGAATGTGATTCGGGGTGGAATTCCATGCTTAAAAATGTTATTATTAGCTGTTTTTAAAAATCGAGTGTTTTTGCTGCCCGAGGAAGAAAACGCGTGATGCCGCGGTCAGAAAAAAAAGCGGCCCAGGACCAAAAATCTTTTTTTGACTCAAATGTAATAACGGATGCTAGAATGTGATTCGGGGTGGAATTCCATGCTTAAAAATGTTATTATTAGCTGTTTTTAAAAATCGAGTGTTTTTGCTGCCCGAGGAAGAAAACGCGTGATGCCGCGGTCAGAAAAAAAGCGGCCCAGGACCAAAAAATTTTTTTTTACTCCAATGTAATAACGGATGCTAGAATGTGATTCGGGGTGGAATTCCATGCTTAAAAATGTTATTATTAGCTGTTTTTAAAAATCGAGTGTTTTTGCTGCCCGAGGAAGAAAACGCGTGATGCCGCGGTCAGAAAAAAAGCGGCCCAGGACCAAAAAATTTTTTTTTACTCAAATGTAATAACGGATGCTAGAATGTGATTCGGGGTGGAATTCCATGCTTAAAAATGTTATTATTAGCTGTTTTTAAAAATTGAGTGTTTTTGCTGCCCGAGGAAGAAAACGCGTGATGCCGCGGTCAGAAAAAAAGCTGCCCAGGACGAAAAAATTTTTTTTGACTCCAATGTAATAACGGATGCTAGAATGTGATTCGGGGTGGAATTCCATGCTTAAAAATGTTATTATTAGCTGTTTTTAAAAATTGAGTGTTTTTGCTGCCCGAGGAAGAAAACGCGTGATGCCGCGGTCAGAAAAAATGCGGCCAGGACCAAAAATTTTTTTTTGACTCCAATGTAATAACGGATGCTAGAATGTGATTCGGGGTGGAATTCCATGCTTAAAAATGTTATTATTAGCTGTTTTTAAAAATCGAGTGTTTTTGCTGCCCGACGAAGAAAACGCGTGATGCCGCGGTCAGAAAAAAAGCGGCCCAGGACCAAAATTTTTTTTTTGACTCCAATGTAATAACGGATGCTAGAATGTGATTCGGGGTGGAATTCCATGCTTAAAAATGTTATTATTAGCTGTTTTTAAAAATCGAGTGTTTTTGCTGCCCGAGGAAGAAAACGCGTGATGCCGCGGTCAGAAAAAAAGCGGCCCAGGACCAAAAATCTTTTTTTGACTCAAATGTAATAACGGATGCTAGAATGTGATTCGGGGTGGAATTCCATGCTTAAAAATGTTATTATTAGCTGTTTTTAAAAATCGAGTGTTTTTGCTGCCCGAGGAAGAAAACGCGTGATGCCGCGGTCAGAAAAAAAGCGGCCCAGGACCAAAAAATTTTTTTTTACTCCAATGTAATAACGGATGCTAGAATGTGATTCGGGGTGGAATTCCATGCTTAAAAATGTTATTATTAGCTGTTTTTAAAAATCGAGTGTTTTTGCTGCCCGAGGAAGAAAACGCGTGGTCAGAAAAAAAGCGGCCCAGGACCAAAAAATTTTTTTTGACTCCAATGTAATAACGGATGCTAGAATGTGATTCGGGGTGGAATTCCATGCTTAAAAATGTTATTATTAGGTGTTTTTAAAAATCGAGTGTTTTTGCTGCCCGAGGAAGAAAACGCGTGATGCCGCGGTCAGAAAAAAAGCGGCCCAGGACCAAAAAATTTTTTTTGACTCCAATGTATTAACGGATGCTAGAATGTGATTCGGGGTGGAATTCCATGCTTAAAAATGTTATTATTAGCTGTTTTTAAAAATCGAGTGTTTTGGCTGCCCGAGGAAGAAAACGCGTGATGCCGCGGTCAGAAAAAAAGCGGCCCAGGACCAAAAATTTTTTTTAGACTCCAATGTAATAACGGATGCTAGAATGTGATTCGGGGTGGAATTCCATGCTTAAAAATGTTATTATTAGCTGTTTTTAAAAATCGAGTGTTTTTGCTGCCCGAGGAAGAAAATGCGTGATGCCGCGGTCAGAAAAAAAGCGGCCAGGACCAAAAAATTTTTTTTTACTCCAATGTAATAACGGATGCTAGAATGTGATTCGGGGTGGAATTCCATGCTTGAAAATGTTATTATTAGCTGTTTTTAAAAATTGAGTGTTTTTACTGCCCGAGGAAGAAAACACGTGATGCCGCGGTCAGAAAAAAAGCGGCCAGGACCAAAAAATTTTTTTTTACTCCAATGTAATAACGGATGCTAGAATGTGATTCGGGGTGGAATTCCATGCTTGAAAATATTATTATTAGCTGTTTTTAAAAATTGAGTGTTTTTACTGCCCGAGGAAGAAAACACGTGATGCCGCGGTCAGAAAAAAAGCGGCCCAGGACGAAAAAATTTTTTTTTACTCCAATGTAATAACGGATGCTAGAATGTGATTCGGGGTGGAATTCCATGCTTAAAAATGTTATTATTAGCTGTTTTTAAAAATCGAGTGTTTTTGCTGCCTGAGGAAGAAATCGCGTGATGCCGCGGTCAGAAAAAAAGCTGCCCAGGACCAAACAATTTTTTTTGACTCCAATGTAATAACGGATGCTAGAATGTGATTCGGGGTGGAATTCCATGCTTAAAAATGTTATTATTAGCTGTTTTTAAAAATCGAGTGTTTTTGCTGCCCGAGGAAGAAAACGCGTGATGCCGCGGTCAGAAAAAAAGCGGCCCAGGACCAAAAAATTTTTTTTGACTCCAATGTATTAACGGATGCTAGAATGTGATTCGGGGTGGAATTCCATGCTTAAAAATGTTATTATTAGCTGTTTTTAAAAATCGAGTGTTTTGGCTGCCCGAGGAAGAAAACGCGTGATGCCGCGGTCAGAAAAAAAGCGGCCCAGGACCAAAAATTTTTTTTAGACTCCAATGTAATAACGGATGCTAGAATGTGATTCGGGGTGGAATTCCATGCTTAAAAATGTTATTATTAGCTGTTTTTAAAAATCGAGTGTTTTTGCTGCCCGAGGAAGAAAACGCGTGATGCCGCGGTCAGAAAAAAAGCGGCCAGGACCAAAAAATTTTTTTTTACTCCAATGTAATAACGGATGCTAGAATGTGATTCGGGGTGGAATTCCATGCTTGAAAATGTTATTATTAGCTGTTTTTAAAAATTGAGTGTTTTTACTGCCCGAGGAAGAAAACACGTGATGCCGCGGTCAGAAAAAAAGCGGCCAGGACCAAAAAATTTTTTTTTACTCCAATGTAATAACGGATGCTAGAATGTGATTCGGGGTGGAATTCCATGCTTGAAAATATTATTATTAGCTGTTTTTAAAAATTGAGTGTTTTTACTGCCCGAGGAAGAAAACACGTGATGCCGCGGTCAGAAAAAAAGCGGCCCAGGACGAAAAAATTTTTTTTTACTCAAATGTAATAACGGATGCTAGAATGTGATTCGGGGTGGAATTCCATGCTTAAAAATGTTATTATTAGCTGTTTTTAAAAATCGAGTGTTTTTGCTGCCTGAGGAAGAAATCGCGTGATGCCGCGGTCAGAAAAAAAGCTGCCCAGGACCAAACAATTTTTTTTGACTCCAATGTAATAACGGATGCTAGAATGTGATTCGGGGTGGAATTCCATGCTTAAAAATGTTATTATTAGCTGTTTTTAAAAAACGAGTGTTTTTGCTGCCCGAGGAAGAAAATGCGTGATGCCGCGGTCAGAAAAAAAGCTGCCCAGGACCAAAAAAATTTTTTTGACTCCAATGTAATAACGGATGCTAGAATGTGATTCGGGGTGGAATTCCATGCTTAAAAATGTTATTATTAGCTGTTTTTAAAAATCGAGTGTTTTTGCTGCCCGAGGAAGAAAACGCGTGATGCCGCGGTCAGAAAAAAAGCGGCCAAGGACTAAAAAATTTTTTTGGACTCAAATGTAATAACGGATGCTCGAATGTGATTCGGGGTGGAATTCCATGCTTAAAAATGTTATTATTAGCTGTTTTTAAAAATCGAGTGTTTTTGCTGCCCGAGGAAGAAAACGCGTGATGCCGCGGTCAGAAAAAAAGCGGCCCAGGACCAAATTTTTTTTTTTGACTCCAATGTAATAACGGATGCTAGAATGTGATTCGGGGTGGAATTCCATGCTTAAAAATGTTATTATTAGCTGTTTTTAAAAAACGAGTGTTTTTGCTGCCCGAGGAAGAAAATGCGTGATGCCGCGGTCAGAAAAAAAGCTGCCCAGGACCAAAAAAATTTTTTTGACTCCAATGTTATAACGGATGCTAGAATGTGATTCGGGGTGGAATTCCATGCTTAAAAATGTTATTATTAGCTGTTTTTAAAAATCGAGTGTTTTTGCTGCCCGAGGAAGAAAACGCGTGATGCCGCGGTCAGAAAAAAAGCGGCCAAGGACTAAAAAATTTTTTTGGACTCAAATGTAATAACGGATGCTCAAATGTGATTCGGGGTGGAATTCCATGCTTAAAAATGTTATTATTAGCTGTTTTTAAAAATCGAGTGTTTTTGCTGCCCGAGGAAGAAAACGCGTGATGCCGCGGTCAGAAAAAAAGCGGCCCAGGACCAAAATTTTTTTTTTGACTCCAATGTAATAACGGATGCTAGAATGTGATTCGGGGTGGAATTCCATGCTTAAAAATGTTATTATTAGCTGTTTTTAAAAATCGAGTGTTTTTGCTGCCCAAGGAAGAAAACGCGTGATGCCGCGGTCAGAAAAAAAAGCTGCCCAGGACCAAAATTTTTTTTTTGACTCAAATGTAATAACGGATGCTAGAATGTGATTCGGGGTGGAATTCCATGCTTAAAAATGTTATTATTAGCTGTTTTTAAAAATCGAGTGTTTTTGCTGCCCGAGGAAGAAAACGCGTGATGCCGCGGTCAGAAAAAATGCTGCCCAGGACAAAATTTTTTTTTTTTACTCCAATGTAATAACGGATGCTAGAATGTGATTCGGGGTGGAATTCCATGCTTAAAAATGTTATTATTAGCTGTTTTTAAAAATCGAGTGTTTTTGCTGCCTGAGGAAGAAATCGCGTGATGCCGCGGTCAGAAAAAAAGCGGCCCAGGACCAAAAAATTTTTTTTGACTCCAATGTAATAACGGATGCTAGAATGTGATTCGGGGTGGAATTCCATGCTTGAAAATGTTATTATTAGCTGTTTTTTAAAATCGAGTGTTTTTGCTGCCCGAGGAAGAAAACGCGTGATGCCGCGGTCAGAAAAAAAGCGGCCCAGGACCAAAAAATTTTTTTTTACTCAAATGTAATAACGGATGCTAGAATGTGATTCGGGGTGGAATTCCATGCTTAAAAATGTTATTATTAGCTGTTTTTAAAAATTGTGTGTTTTTGCTGCCCGAGGAAGAAAACGCGTGATGCCGCGGTCAGAAAAAAAGCTGCCCAGGACGAAAAAATTTTTTTTGACTCCAATGTAATAACGGATGCTAGAATGTGATTCGGGGTGGAATTCCATGCTTAAAAATGTTATTATTAGCTGTTTTTAAAAATCGAGTGTTTTTGCTGCCCGAGGAAGAAAACGCGTGATGCCGCGGTCAGAAAAAAAGCGGCCCACGACCAAAAAATTTTTTTTTACTCAAATGTAATAACGGATGCTAGAATGTGATTTGGGGTGGAATTCCATGCTTAAAAATGTTATTATTAGCTGTTTTTAAAAATCGAGTGTTTTTGCTGCCTGAGGAAGAAATCGCGTGATGCCGCGGTCAGAAAAAAAGCTGCCCAGGACCAAAAAATTTTTTTTGACTCAAATGTAATAACGGATGCTAGAATGTGATTCGGGGTGGAATTCCATGCTTAAAAATGTTATTATTAGCTGTTTTTAAAAATCGAGTGTTTTTGCTGCCCGAGGAAGAAAATGCGTGATGCCGCGGTCAGAAAAAAAGCTGCCCAGGACCAAAAAATTTTTTTTGACTCAAATGTAATAACGGATGCTAGAATGTGATTCGGGGTGGAATTCCATGCTTAAAAATGTTATTATTAGCTGTTTTTAAAAATCGAGTGTTTTTGCTGCCCGAGGAAGAAAACGCGTGATGCCGCGGTCAGAAAAAAAGCGGCCCAGGACCAAAAATTTTTTTTTGACTCCAATGTAATAACGGATGCTAGAATGTGATTCGGGGTGGAATTCCATGCTTAAAAATGTTATTATTAGCTGTTTTTAAAAATCGAGTGTTTTTGCTGCCCGAGGAAGTAAACGCGTGATGCCGCGGTCAGAAAAAAAGCTGCCCAGGACGAAAAAATTTTTTTTGACTCCAATGTAATAACGGATGCTAGAATGTGATTCGGGGTGGAATTCCATGCTTAAAAATGTTATTATTAGCTGTTTTTAAAAATCGAGTGTTTTTCCTGCCCGAGGAAGAAAACGCGTGATGCTGCGGTCAGAAAAAAAGCGGCCCAGGACCAAACAATTTTTTTTGACTCAAATGTAATAACGGATGCTAGAATGTGATTCGGGGTGGAATTCCATGCTTAAAAATGTTATTATTAGCTGTTTTTAAAAATCGAGTGTTTTTGCTGCCCGAGGAAGAAAACGCGTGATGCCGCAGTCAGAAAAAAAGCGGCCCAGGACCAAAATTTTTTTTTTGACTCCAATGTAATAACGGATGCTAGAATGTGATTCGGGGTGGAATTCCATGCTTAAAAATGTTATTATTAGCTGTTTTTAAAAATCGAGAGTTTTTGCTGCCCGAGGAAGAAAACGCGTGATGCCGCGGTCAGAAAAGAAGCGGCCCAGGACCAAAAATTTTTTTTTGACTCCAATGTAATAACGGATGCTAGAATGTGATTTTTGGTGGAATTCCATGCTTAAAAATGTTATTATTAGCTGTTTTTAAAAATCGAGTGTTTTTGCTGCCCGAGGAAGAAAACGCGTGATGCCGCGGTCAGAAAAAAAGCGGCCCAGGACCAAAAAATTTTTTTTGACTCCAATGTAATAACGGATGCTAGAATGTGATTCGGGGTGGAATTCCATGCTTAAAAATGTTATTATTAGCTGTTTTTAAAAATCGAGTGTTTTTGCTGCCCGAGGAAGAAAACGCGTGATGCCGCGGTCAGAAAAAAAGCGGCCCAGGACCAAAATTTTTTTTTTGACTCCAATGTAATAACGGATGCTAAAATGTGATTCGGGGTGGAATTCCATGCTTAAAAATGTTATTATTAGCTGTTTTTAAAAATCGAGTGTTTTGGCTGCCCGAGGAAGAAAACGCGTGATGCCGCTGTCAGAAAAAAAGCTGCCCAGGACCAAAAATTTTTTTTTTACTCAAATGTAATAACGGATGCTAGAATGTGATTCGGGGTGGAATTCCATGCTTAAAAATGTTATTATTAGCTGTTTTTAAAAATCGAGTGTTTTTGCTGCCCGAGGAAGAAAACGCGTGATGCCGCGGTCAGAAAAAAAGCGGCCCAGGACCAAAAATTTTTTTTTTACTCAAATGTAATAACGGATGCTAGAATGTGATTCGGGGTGGAATTCCATGCTTAAAAATGTTATTATTAGCTGTTTTTAAAAATCGAGTGTTTTTGCTGCCCGAGGAAGAAAACGCGTGATGCCGCGGTCAGAAAAAAAGCGGCCCAGGACCAAAATTTTTTTTTTGACTCCAATGTAATAACGGATGCTAGAATGTGATTCGGGGTGGAATTCCATGCTTAAAAATGTTATTATTAGCTGTTTTTAAAAATCGAGTGTTTTTGCTGCCCGAGGAAGAAAACGTGTGATGCCGCGGTCAGAAAAAAAGCGGCCCAGGACCAAAATTTTTTTTTTGACTCCAATGTAATAACGGATGCTAGAATGTGATTCGGGGTGGAATTCCATGCTTAAAAATGTTATTATTAGCTGTTTTTAAAAATCGAGTGTTTTTGCTGCCCGAGGAAGAAAACGCGTGATGCCGCGGTCAGAAAAAAAGCGGCCCAGGACCAAAATTTTTTTTTTGACTCAAATGTAATAACGGATGCTAGAATGTGATTCGGGGTGGAATTCCATGCTTAAAAATGTTATTATTAGCTGTTTTTAAAAATCGAGTGTTTTTGCTGCCCGAGGAAGAAAACGCGTGATGCCGCGGTCAGAAAAAAAGCGGCCCAGGACCAAAAATTTTTTTTTGACTCCAATGTAATAACGGATGCTAGAATGTGATTCGGGGTGGAATTCCATGCTTAAAAATGTTATTATTAGCTGTTTTTAAAAATCGAGTGTTTTTGCTGCCCGAGGAAGAAAACGCGTGATGCCGCGGTCAGAAAAAAAGCGGCCCAGGACCAAAAAATTTTTTTTGACTCCAATGTAATAACGGATGCTAGAATGTGATTCGGGGTGGAATTCCATGCTTAAAAATGTTATTATTAGCTGTTTTTAAAAATCGAGTGTTTTTGCTGCCCGAGGAAGAAAACGCGTGGTCAGAAAAAAAGCGGCCCAGGACCAAAAAATTTTTTTTGACTCCAATGTAATAACGGATGCTAGAATGTGATTCGGGGTGGAATTCCATGCTTAAAAATGTTATTATTAGGTGTTTTTAAAAATCGAGTGTTTTTGCTGCCCGAGGAAGAAAACGCGTGATGCCGCGGTCAGAAAAAAAGTGGCCCAGGACCAAAAAATTTTTTTTGACTCCAATGTATTAACGGATGCTAGAATGTGATTCGGGGTGGAATTCCATGCTTAAAAATGTTATTATTAGCTGTTTTTAAAAATCGAGTGTTTTGGCTGCCCGAGGAAGAAAACGCGTGATGCCGCGGTCAGAAAAAAAGCGGCCCAGGACCAAAAATTTTTTTTTGACTCCAATGTAATAACGGATGCTAGAATGTGATTCGGGGTGGAATTCCATGCTTAAAAATGTTATTATTAGCTGTTTTTAAAAATCGAGTGTTTTTGCTGCCCGAGGAAGAAAACGCGTGATGCCGCGGTCAGAAAAAAAGCGGCCCAGGACCAAAAAATTTTTTTTTACTCAAATGTAATAACGGATGCTAGAATGTGATTTGGGGTGGAATTCCATGCTTAAAAATGTTATTATTAGCTGTTTTTAAAAATTGAGTGTTTTTGCTGCCCGAGGAAGAAAACGCGTGATGCCGCGGTCAGAAAAAAAGCTGCCTAGGACGAAAAAATTTTTTTTGACTCCAATGTAATAACGGATGCTAGAATGTGATTCGGGGTGGAATTCCATGCTTAAAAATGTTATTATTAGCTGTTTTTAAAAATCGAGTGTTTTTGCTGCCCGAGGAAGAAAACGCGTGATGCCGCGGTCAGAAAAAATGCGGCCAGGACCAAAAATTTTTTTTTGACTCCAATGTAATAACGGATGCTAGAATGTGATTCGGGGTGGAATTCCATGCTTAAAAATGTTATTATTAGCTGTTTTTAAAAATCGAGTGTTTTTGCTGCCCGAGGAAGAAAACGCGTGATGCCGCGGTCAGAAAAAAAGCGGCCCAGGACCAAAAAATTTTTTTTGACTCCAATGTAATAACGGATGCTAGAATGTGATTCGGGGTGGAATTCCATGCTTAAAAATGTTATTATTAGGTGTTTTTAAAAATCGAGTGTTTTTGCTGCCCGAGGAAGAAAACGCGTGATGCCGCGGTCAGAAAAAAAGCGGCCCAGGACCAAAAAATTTTTTTTGACTCCAATGTAATAACGGATGCTAGAATGTGATTCGGGGTGGAATTCCATGCTTAAAAATGTTATTATTAGCTGTTTTTAAAAATCGAGTGTTTTTGCTGCCCGAGGAAGAAAACGCGTGATGCCGCGGTCAGAAAAAATGCGGCCAGGACCAAAAATTTTTTTTTGACTCCAATGTAATAACGGATGCTAGAATGTGATTCGGGGTGGAATTCCATGCTTAAAAATGTTATTATTAGCTGTTTTTAAAAATCGAGTGTTTTTGCTGCCCGAGGAAGAAAACGCGTGATGCCGCGGTCAGAAAAAAAGCTGCCCAGGACGAAAAATTTTTTTTTGACTCCAATGTAATAATGGATGCTAGAATGTGATTCGGGGTGGAATTCCATGCTTAAAAATGTTATTATTAGCTGTTTTTAAAAATCGAGTGTTTTTGCTGCCCGAGGAAGAAAACGCGTGATGCCGCGGTCAGAAAAAATGCGGCCAGGACCAAAAATTTTTTTTTGACTCCAATGTAATAACGGATGCTAGAATGTGATTCGGGGTGGAATTCCATGCTTAAAAATGTTATTATTAGCTGTTTTTAAAAATCGAGTGTTTTGGCTGCCCGAGGAAGAAAACGCGTGATGCCGCGGTCAGAAAAAAAGCTGCCCAGGACCAAAAATTTTTTTTTTACTCAAATGTAATAACGGATGCTAGAATGTGATTCGGGGTGGAATTCCATGCTTAAAAATGTTATTATTAGCTGTTTTTAAAAATCGAGTGTTTTTGCTGCCCGAGGAAGAAAACGCGTGATGCCGCGGTCAGAAAAAAAGCGGCCCAGGACCAAAAAATTTTTTTTTACTCAAATGTAATAACGGATGCTAGAATGTGATTCGGGGTGGAATTCCATGCTTAAAAATGTTATTATTAGCTGTTTTTAAAAATCGAGTGTTTTTGCTGCCCGAGGAAGAAAACGCGTGATGCCGCGGTCAGAAAAAAAGCGGCCCAGGACCAAAAAATTTTTTTTGACTCCAATGTAATAACGGATGCTAGAATGTGATTCGGGGTGGAATTCCATGCTTAAAAATGTTATTATTAGCTGTTTTTAAAAATCGAGTGTTTTTGCTGCCCGAGGAAGAAAACGCGTGATGCTGCGGTCAGAAAAAAAGCGGCCCAGGAACAAAAAATTTTTTTTGACTCAAAATGTAATAACGGATGCTAGAATGTGATTCGGGGTGGAATTCCATGCTTAAAAATGTTATTATTAGCTGTTTTTAAAAATCGAGTGTTTTTGCTGCCCGAGGAAGAAAACGCGTGATGCCGCGGTCAGAAAAAAAGCTGCCCAGGACGAAAAAATTTTTTTTGACTCCAATGTAATAACGGATGCTAGAATGTGATTCGGGGTGGAATTCCATGCTTAAAAATGTTATTATTAGCTGTTTTTAAAAATCGAGTGTTTTTGCTGCCCGAGGAAGAAAACGCGTGATGCCGCGGTCAGAAAAAATGCGGCCAGGACCAAAAATTTTTTTTTGACTCCAATGTAATAACGGATGCTAGAATGTGATTCGGGGTGGAATTCCATGCTTAAAAATGTTATTATTAGCTGTTTTTAAAAATCGAGTGTTTTTGCTGCCCGAGGAAGAAAACGCGTGATGCCGCGGTCAGAAAAAAAGCGGCCCAGGACCAAAAAATTTTTTTTGACTCCAATGTAATAACGGATGCTAGAATGTGATTCGGGGTGGAATTCCATGCTTAAAAATGTTATTATTAGCTGTTTTTAAAAATCGAGTGTTTTGGCTGCCCGAGGAAGAAAACGCGTGATGCCGCGGTCAGAAAAAAAGCTGCCCAGGACCAAAAATTTTTTTTTTACTCAAATGTAATAACGGATGCTAGAATGTGATTCGGGGTGGAATTCCATGCTTAAAAATGTTATTATTAGCTGTTTTTAAAAATCGAGTGTTTTTGCTGCCCGAGGAAGAAAACGCGTGATGCCGCGGTCAGAAAAAAAGCGGCCCAGGACCAAAAAATTTTTTTTTACTCAAATGTAATAACGGATGCTAGAATGTGATTCGGGGTGGAATTCCATGCTTAAAAATGTTATTATTAGCTGTTTTTAAAAATTGAGTGTTTTTGCTGCCCGAGGAAGAAAACGCGTGATGCCGCGGTCAGAAAAAAAGCTGCCCAGGACGAAAAATTTTTTTTTGACTCCAATGTAATAACGGATGCTAGAATGTGATTCGGGGTGGAATTCCATGCTTAAAAATGTTATTATTAGCTGTTTTTAAAAATTGAGTGTTTTTGCTGCCCGAGGAAGAAAACGCGTGATGCCGCGGTCAGAAAAAATGCGGCCAGGACCAAAAATTTTTTTTTGACTCCAATGTAATAACGGATGCTAGAATGTGATTCGGGGTGGAATTCCATGCTTAAAAATGTTATTATTAGCTGTTTTTAAAAATCGAGTGTTTTTGCTGCCCGAGGAAGAAAACGCGTGATGCCGGGGTCAGAAAAAAAGCGGCCCAGGACCAAAAAATTTTTTTTGACTCCAATGTAATAACGGATGCTAGAATGTGATTCGGGGTGGAATTCCATGCTTAAAAATGTTATTATTAGCTGTTTTTAAAAATCGAGTGTTTTGGCTGCCCGAGGAAGAAAACGCGTGATGCCGCGGTCAGAAAAAAAGCTGCCCAGGACCAAAAATTTTTTTTTTACTCAAATGTAATAACGGATGCTAGAATGTGATTCGGGGTGGAATTCCATGTTTAAAAATGTTATTATTAGCTGTTTTTAAAAATCGAGTGTTTTTGCTGCCCGAGGAAGAAAACGCGTGATGCCGCGGTCAGAAAAAAAGCGGCCCAGGACCAAAAAATTTTTTTTTACTCAAATGTAATAACGGATGCTAGAATGTGATTCGGGGTGGAATTCCATGCTTAAAAATGTTATTATTAGCTGTTTTTAAAAATTGAGTGTTTTTGCTGCCCGAGGAAGAAAACGCGTGATGCCGCGGTCAGAAAAAAAGCTGCCCAGGACGAAAAAATTTTTTTTGACTCCAATGTAATAACGGATGCTAGAATGTGATTCGGGGTGGAATTCCATGCTTAAAAATGTTATTATTAGCTGTTTTTAAAAATTGAGTGTTTTTGCTGCCCGAGGAAGAAAACGCGTGATGCCGCGGTCAGAAAAAATGCGGCCAGGACCAAAAATTTTTTTTTGACTCCAATGTAATAACGGATGCTAGAATGTGATTCGGGGTGGAATTCCATGCTTAAAAATGTTATTATTAGCTGTTTTTAAAAATCGAGTGTTTTTGCTGCCCGACGAAGAAAACGCGTGATGCCGCGGTCAGAAAAAAAGCGGCCCAGGACTAAAATTTTTTTTTTGACTCCAATGTAATAACGGATGCTAGAATGTGATTCGGGGTGGAATTCCATGCTTAAAAATGTTATTATTAGCTGTTTTTAAAAATCGAGTGTTTTTGCTGCCCGAGGAAGAAAACGCGTGATGCCGCGGTCAGAAAAAAAGCGGCCCAGGACCAAAAATCTTTTTTTGACTCAAATGTAATAACGGATGCTAGAATGTGATTCGGGGTGGAATTCCATGCTTAAAAATGTTATTATTAGCTGTTTTTAAAAATCGAGTGTTTTTGCTGCCCGAGGAAGAAAACGCGTGATGCCGCGGTCAGAAAAAAAGCGGCCCAGGACCAAAAAATTTTTTTTTACTCCAATGTAATAACGGATGCTAGAATGTGATTCGGGGTGGAATTCCATGCTTAAAAATGTTATTATTAGCTGTTTTTAAAAATCGAGTGTTTTTGCTGCCCGAGGAAGAAAACGCGTGGTCAGAAAAAAAGCGGCCCAGGACCAAAAAATTTTTTTTGACTCCAATGTAATAACGGATGCTAGAATGTGATTCGGGGTGGAATTCCATGCTTAAAAATGTTATTATTAGGTGTTTTTAAAAATCGAGTGTTTTTGCTGCCCGAGGAAGAAAACGCGTGATGCCGCGGTCAGAAAAAAAGCGGCCCAGGACCAAAAAATTTTTTTTGACTCCAATGTATTAACGGATGCTAGAATGTGATTCGGGGTGGAATTCCATGCTTAAAAATGTTATTATTAGCTGTTTTTAAAAATCGAGTGTTTTGGCTGCCCGAGGAAGAAAACGCGTGATGCCGCGGTCAGAAAAAAAGCGGCCCAGGACCAAAAATTTTTTTTAGACTCCAATGTAATAACGGATGCTAGAATGTGATTCGGGGTGGAATTCCATGCTTAAAAATGTTATTATTAGCTGTTTTTAAAAATCGAGTGTTTTTGCTGCCCGAGGAAGAAAACGCGTGATGCCGCGGTCAGAAAAAAAGCGGCCCAGGACCAAAAAAATTTTTTTTACTCAAATGTAATAACGGATGCTAGAATGTGATTTGGGGTGGAATTCCATGCTTAAAAATGTTATTATTAGCTGTTTTTAAAAATTGAGTATTTTTGCTGCCCGAGGAAGAAAACGCGTGATGCCGCGGTCAGAAAAAAAGCTGCCCAGGACGAAAAAATTTTTTTTGACTCCAATGTAATAACGGATGCTAGAATGTGATTTGGGGTGGAATTCCATGCTTAAAAATGTTATTATTAGCTGTTTTTAAAAATTGAGTGTTTTTGCTGCCCGAGGAAGAAAACGCGTGATGCCGCGGTCAGAAAAAATGCGGCCAGGACCAAAAATTTTTTTTTGACTCCAATGTAATAACGGATGCTAGAATGTGATTCGGGGTGGAATTCCATGCTTAAAAATGTTATTATTAGCTGTTTTTAAAAATCGAGTGTTTTTGCTGCCCGAGGAAGAAAACGCGTGATGCCGCGGTCAGAAAAAAAGCGGCCCAGGACCAAAAAATTTTTTTTGACTCCAATGTAATAACGGATGCTAGAATGTGATTCGGGGTGGAATTCCATGCTTAAAAATGTTATTATTAGCTGTTTTTAAAAATCGAGTGTTTTTGCTGCCCGAGGAAGAAAACGCGTGATGCTGCGGTCAGAAAAAAAGCGGCCCAGGACCAAAAAATTTTTTTTGACTCAAAATGTAATAACGGATGCTAGAATGTGATTCGGGGTGGAATTCCATGCTTAAAAATGTTATTATTAGCTGTTTTTAAAAATCGAGTGTTTTTGCTGCCCGAGGAAGAAAACGCGTGATGCTGCGGTCAGAAAAAAAGCTGCCCAGGACGAAAAAATTTTTTTTGACTCCAATGTAATAACGGATGCTAGAATGTGATTCGGGGTGGAATTCCATGCTTAAAAATGTTATTATTAGCTGTTTTTAAAAATCGAGTGTTTTTGCTGCCCGAGGAAGAAAACGCGTGATGCCGCGGTCAGAAAAAATGCGGCCAGGACCAAAAATTTTTTTTTGACTCCAATGTAATAACGGATGCTAGAATGTGATTCGGGGTGGAATTCCATGCTTAAAAATGTTATTATTAGCTGTTTTTAAAAATCGAGTGTTTTGGCTGCCCGAGGAAGAAAACGCGTGATGCCGCGGTCAGAAAAAAAGCTGCCCAGGACCAAAAATTTTTTTTTTACTCAAATGTAATAACGGATGCTAGAATGTGATTCGGGGTGGAATTCCATGCTTAAAAATGTTATTATTAGCTGTTTTTAAAAATCGAGTGTTTTTGCTGCCCGAGGAAGAAAACGCGTGATGCCGCGGTCAGAAAAAAAGCGGCCCAGGACGAAAAAATTTTTTTTGACTCCAATGTAATAACGGATGCTAGAATGTGATTCGGGGTGGAATTCCATGCTTAAAAATGTTATTATTAGCTGTTTTTAAAAATCGAGTGTTTTTGCTGCCCGAGGAAGAAAACGCGTGATGCCGCGGTCAGAAAAAATGCGGCCAGGACCAAAAATTTTTTTTTGACTCCAATGTAATAACGGATGCTAGAATGTGATTCGGGGTGGAATTCCATGCTTAAAAATGTTATTATTAGCTGTTTTTAAAAATCGAGTGTTTTTGCTGCCCGAGGAAGAAAACGCGTGATGCCGCGGTCAGAAAAAAAGCGGCCCAGGACGAAAAAATTTTTTTTGACTCCAATGTAATAACGGATGCTAGAATGTGATTCGGGGTGGAATTCCATGCTTAAAAATGTTATTATTAGCTGTTTTTAAAAATCGAGTGTTTTGGCTGCCCGAGGAAGAAAACGCGTGATGCCGCGGTCAGAAAAAAAGCTGCCCAGGACCAAAAATTTTTTTTTTACTCAAATGTAATAACGGATGCTAGAATGTGATTCGGGGTGGAATTCCATGCTTAAAAATGTTATTATTAGCTGTTTTTAAAAATCGAGTGTTTTTGCTGCCCGAGGAAGAAAACGCGTGATGCCGCGGTCAGAAAAAAAGCGGCCCAGGACCAAAAAATTTTTTTTTACTCAAATGTAATAACGGATGCTAGAATGTGATTCGGGGTGGAATTCCATGCTTAAAAATGTTATTATTAGCTGTTTTTAAAAATTGAGTGTTTTTGCTGCCCGAGGAAGAAAACGCGTGATGCCGCGGTCAGAAAAAAAGCTGCCCAGGACGAAAAAATTTTTTTTGACTCCAATGTAATAACGGATGCTAGAATGTGATTCGGGGTGGAATTCCATGCTTAAAAATGTTATTATTAGCTGTTTTTAAAAATTGAGTGTTTTTGCTGCCCGAGGAAGAAAACGCGTGATGCCGCGGTCAGAAAAAATGCGGCCAGGACCAAAAATTTTTTTTTGACTCCAATGTAATAACGGATGCTAGAATGTGATTCGGGGTGGAATTCCATGCTTAAAAATGTTATTATTAGCTGTTTTTAAAAATCGAGTGTTTTTGCTGCCCGACGAAGAAAACGCGTGATGCCGCGGTCAGAAAAAAAGCGGCCCAGGACCAAAATTTTTTTTTTGACTCCAATGTAATAACGGATGCTAGAATGTGATTCGGGGAGGAATTCCATGCTTAAAAATGTTATTATTAGCTGTTTTTAAAAATCGAGTGTTTTTGCTGCCCAAGGAAGAAAACGCATGATGCCGCGGTCAGAAAAAAAAGCTGCCCAGGACCAAATTTTTTTTTTTGACTCAAATGTAATAACGGATGCTAGAATGTGATTCGGGGTGGAATTCCATGCTTAAAAATGTTATTATTAGCTGTTTTTAAAAATCGAGTGTTTTTGCTGCCCGAGGAAGAAAACGCGTGATGCTGCGGTCAGAAAAAAAGCGGCCCAGGAACAAAAAAAATTTTTTGACTCAAAATGTAATAACGGATGCTAGAATGTGATTCGGGGTGGAATTCCATGCTTAAAAATGTTATTATTAGCTGTTTTTAAAAATCGAGTGTTTTTGCTGCCCGAGGAAGAAAACGCGTGATGCCGCGGTCAGAAAAAAAGCGGCCCAGGACCAAAAAATTTTTTTTGACTCCAATGTAATAACGGATGCTAGAATGTGATTCGGGGTGGAATTCCATGCTTAAAAATGTTATTATTAGCTGTTTTTAAAAATCGAGTGTTTTTGCTGCCCGAGGAAGAAAACGCGTGGTCAGAAAAAAAGCGGCCCAGGACCAAAAAATTTTTTTTGACTCCAATGTAATAACGGATGCTAGAATGTGATTCGGGGTGGAATTCCATGCTTAAAAATGTTATTATTAGGTGTTTTTAAAAATCGAGTGTTTTTGCTGCCCGAGGAAGAAAACCCGTGATGCCGCGGTCAGAAAAAAAGCGGCCCAGGACCAAAAAATTTTTTTTGACTCCAATGTATTAACGGATGCTAGAATGTGATTCGGGGTGGAATTCCATGCTTAAAAATGTTATTAATAGCTGTTTTTAAAAATTTAGTGTTTTTGCTGCCCAAGGAAGAAAACGCGTGATGCCGCGGTCAGAAAAAAAAGCGGCCCAGGACCAAAATTTTTTTTTTGACTCAAATGTAATAACGGATGCTAGAATGTGATTCGGGGTGGAATTCCATGCTTAAAAATGTTATTATTAGCTGTTTTTAAAAATCGAGTGTTTTTGCTGCCCGAGGAAGAAAACGCGTGATGCTGCGGTCAGAAAAAAAGCGGCCCAGGAACAAAAAATTTTTTTTGACTCAAATGTAATAACGGATGCTAGAATGTGATTCGGGGTGGAATTCCATGCTTAAAAATGTTATTATTAGCTGTTTTTAAAAATCGAGTGTTTTTGCTGCCCGAGGAAGAAAACGCGTGATGCCGCGGTCAGAAAAAAAGCGGCCCAGGACCAAAAATTTTTTTTTGACTCCAATGTAATAACGGATGCTACAATGTGATTCGGGGTGGAATTCCATGCTTAAAAATGTTATTATTAGCTGTTTTTAAAAATCGAGTGTTTTTGCTGCCCGAGGAAGAAAACGTGTGATGCCGCGGTCAGAAAAAAAGCGGCCCAGGACCAAAATTTTTTTTTTGACTCCAATGTAATAACGGATGCTAGAATGTGATTCGGGGTGAAATTCCATGCTTAAAAATGTTATTATTAGCTGTTTTTAAAAATCGAGTGTTTTTGCTGCCCGAGGAAGAAAACGCGTGATGCCGCGGTCAGAAAAAAAGCGGCCCAGGACCAAAAATCTTTTTTTGACTCAAATGTAATAACGGATGCTAGAATGTGATTCGGGGTGGAATTCCATGCTTAAAAATGTTATTATTAGCTGTTTTTAAAAATCGAGTGTTTTTGCTGCCCGAGGAAGAAAACGCGTGATGCCGCGGTCAGAAAAAAAGCGGCCCAGGACCAAAAAATTTTTTTTGACTCCAATGTATTAACGGATGCTAGAATGTGATTCGGGGTGGAATTCCATGCTTAAAAATGTTATTATTAGCTGTTTTTAAAAATCGAGTGTTTTGGCTGCCCGAGGAAGAAAACGCGTGATGCCGCGGTCAGAAAAAAAGCGGCCCAGGACCAAAAAATTTTTTTTTACTCAAATGTAATAACGGATGCTAGAATGTGATTCGGGGTGGAATTCCATGCTTAAAAATGTTATTATTAGCTGTTTTTAAAAATTGAGTGTTTTTGCTGCCCGAGGAAGAAAACGCGTGATGCCGCGGTCAGAAAAAAAGCTGCCCAGGACGAAAAAAATTTTTTTGACTCCAATGAAATAACGGATGCTAGAATGTGATTCAGGGTGGAATTCCATGCTTAAAAATGTTATTATTAGCTGTTTTTAAAAATCGAGTGTTTTTGCTGCCCGAGGAAGAAAACGCGTGATGCCGCGGTCAGAAAAAATGCGGCCAGGACCAAAAATTTTTTTTTGACTCCAATGTAATAACGGATGCTAGAATGTGATTCGGGGTGGAATTCCATGCTTAAAAATGTTATTATTAGCTGTTTTTAAAAATCGAGTGTTTTTGCTGCCCGAGGAAGAAAACGCGTGATGCCGCGGTCAGAAAAAAAGCGGCCCAGGACCAAAAAATTTTTTTGACTCCAATGTAATAACGGATGCTAGAATGTGATTCGGGGTGGAATTCCATGCTTAAAAATGTTATTATTAGCTGTTTTTAAAAATCGAGTGTTTTGGCTGCCCGAGGAAGAAAACGCGTGATGCCGCGGTCAGAAAAAAAGCTGCCCAGGACCAAAAATTTTTTTTTTACTCAAATGTAATAACGGATGCTAGAATGTGATTCGGGGTGGAATTCCATGCTTAAAAATGTTATTATTAGCTGTTTTTAAAAATCGAGTGTTTTTGCTGCCCGAGGAAGAAAACGCGTGATGCCGCGGTCAGAAAAAAAGCGGCCCAGGACCAAAAAATTTTTTTTTACTCAAATGTAATAACGGATGCTAGAATGTGATTCGGGGTGGAATTCCATGCTTAAAAATGTTATTATTAGCTGTTTTTAAAAATTGAGTGTTTTTGCTGCCCGAGGAAGAAAACGCGTGATGCCGCGGTCAGAAAAAAAGCTGCCCAGGACGAAAAATTTTTTTTTGACTCCAATGTAATAACGGATGCTAGAATGTGATTCGGGGTGGAATTCCATGCTTAAAAATGTTATTATTAGCTGTTTTTAAAAATCGAGTGTTTTTGCTGCCCGAGGAAGAAAATGCGTGATGCTGCGGTCAGAAAAAAAGCGGCCCAGGAACAAAAAATTTTTTTTGACTCCAATGTAATAACGGATGCTAGAATGTGATTCGGGGTGGAATTCCATGCTTAAAAATGTTATTATTAGCTGTTTTTAAAAATCGAGTGTTTTTGCTGCCCGAGGAAGAAAACGCGTGATGCCGCGGTCAGAAAAAAAGCGGCCCAGGACCAAAATTTTTTTTTTGACTCCAATGTAATAACGGATGCTAGAATGTGATTCGGGGTGGAATTCCATGCTTAAAAATGTTATTATTAGCTGTTTTTAAAAATCGAGTGTTTTTGCTGCCCGAGGAAGAAAACGCGTGATGCCGCGGTCAGAAAAAAAGCGGCCCAGGACCAAAAATCTTTTTTTGACTCAAATGTAATAACGGATGCTAGAATGTGATTCGGGGTGGAATTCCATGCTTAAAAATGTTATTATTAGCTGTTTTTTAAAATCGAGTGTTTTTGCTGCCCGAGGAAGAAAACGCGTGATGCCGCGGTCAGAAAAAAAGCGGCCCAGGACCAAAAAATTTTTTTTGACTCCAATGTAATAACGGATGCTAGAATGTGATTCGGGGTGGAATTCCATGCTTAAAAATGTTATTATTAGCTGTTTTTAAAAATCGAGTGTTTTTGCTGCCCGAGGAAGAAAACGCGTGGTCAGAAAAAAAGCGGCCCAGGACCAAAAAATTTTTTTTGACTCCAATGTAATAACGGATGCTAGAATGTGATTCGGGGTGGAATTCCATGCTTAAAAATGTTATTATTAGGTGTTTTTAAAAATCGAGTGTTTTTGCTGCCCGAGGAAGAAAACCCGTGATGCCGCGGTCAGAAAAAAAGCGGCCCAGGACCAAAAAATTTTTTTTGACTCCAATGTATTAACGGATGCTAGAATGTGATTCGGGGTGGAATTCCATGCTTAAAAATGTTATTATTAGCTGTTTTTAAAAATCGAGTGTTTTTGCTGCCCGAGGAAGAAAACGCGTGATGCCGCGGTCAGAAAAAAAGCGGCCCAGGACCAAAAAATTTTTTTTGACTCCAATGTAATAACGGATGCTAGAATGTGATTCGGGGTGGAATTCCATGCTTAAAAATGTTATTATTAGCTGTTTTTAAAAATCGAGTGTTTTTGCTGCCCGAGGAAGAAAACGCGTGATGCCGCGGTCAAAAAAATAGCGGCCCAGGACCAAAAATTTTTTTTTTACTCCAATGTAATAACGGATGCTAGAATGTGATTCGGGGTGAAATTCCATGCTTAAAAATGTTATTATTAGCTGTTTTTAAAAATCGAGTGTTTTTGCTGCCCGAGGAAGAAACGCGTGATGCCGCGGTCAGAAAAAAAGCGGCCCAGGACCAAAAAATTTTTTTTGACTCCAATGTAATAACGGATGCTAGAATGTGATTCGGGGTGGAATTCCATGCTTAAAAATGTTATTATTAGCTGTTTTTAAAAATCGAGTGTTTTGGCTGCCCGAGGAAGAAAACGCGTGATGCCGCGGTCAGAAAAAAAGCGGCCCAGGACCAAAAATTTTTTTTGACTCCAATGTAATAACGGATGCTAGAATGTGATTCGGGGTGGAATTCCATGCTTAAAAATGTTATTATTAGCTGTTTTTAAAAATCGAGTGTTTTTGCTGCCCGAGGAAGAAAACGCGTGATGCCGCGGTCAGAAAAAAAGCGGCCAGGACCCAAAATTTTTTTTTGACTCAAATGTAATAACGGATGCTAGAATGTGATTCGGGGTGGAATTCCATGCTTAAAAATGTTATTATTAGCTGTTTTTAAAAATCGAGTGTTTTTGCTGCCCGAGGAAGAAAACGCGTGATGCCGCGGTCAGAAAAAAAGCGGCCCAGGACCAAAAAATTTTTTTTGACTCCAATGTAATAACGGATGCTAGAATGTGATTCGGGGTGGAATTCCATGCTTAAAAATGTTATTATTAGGTGTTTTTAAAAATCGAGTGTTTTTGCTGCCCGAGGAAGAAAACCCGTGATGCCGCGGTCAGAAAAAAAGCGGCCCAGGACCAAAAAATTTTTTTTGACTCCAATGTATTAACGGATGCTAGAATGTGATTCGGGGTGGAATTCCATGCTTAAAAATGTTATTAATAGCTGTTTTTAAAAATTTAGTGTTTTGGCTGCCCGAGGAAGAAAACGCGTGATGCCGCGGTCAGAAAAAATGCGGCCAGGACCAAAAATTTTTTTTTGACTCCAATGTAATAACGGATGCTAGAATGTGATTCGGGGTGGAATTCCATGCTTAAAAATGTTATTATTAGCTGTTTTTAAAAATCGAGTGTTTTTGCTGCCCGACGAAGAAAACGCGTGATGCCGCGGTCAGAAAAAAAGCGGCCCAGGACTAAAATTTTTTTTTTTACTCCAATGTAATAACGGATGCTAGAATGTGATTCGGGGTGGAATTCCATGCTTAAAAATGTTATTATTAGCTGTTTTTAAAAATCGAGTGTTTTTGCTGCCCAAGGAAGAAAACGCGTGATGCCGCGGTCAGAAAAAAAAGCTGCCCAGGACCAAAATTTTTTTTTTGACTCAAATGTAATAACGGATGCTAGAATGTGATTCGGGGTGGAATTCCATGCTTAAAAATGTTATTATTAGCTGTTTTTAAAAATCGAGTGTTTTTGCTGCCCGAGGAAGAAAACGCGTGATGCTGCGGTCAGAAAAAAAGCGGCCCAGGAACAAAAAATTTTTTTTGACTCAAATGTAATAACGGATGCTAGAATGTGATTCGGGGTGGAATTCCATGCTTAAAAATGTTATTATTAGCTGTTTTTAAAAATCGAGTGTTTTTGCTGCCCGAGGAAGAAAACGCGTGATGCCGCGGTCAGAAAAAAAGCGGCCCAGGACCAAAAATTTTTTTTTGACTCCAATGTAATAACGGATGCTACAATGTGATTCGGGGTGGAATTCCATGCTTAAAAATGTTATTATTAGCTGTTTTTAAAAATCGAGTGTTTTTGCTGCCCGAGGAAGAAAACGTGTGATGCCGCGGTCAGAAAAAAAGCGGCCCAGGACCAAAATTTTTTTTTTGACTCCAATGTAATAACGGATGCTAGAATGTGATTCGGGGTGGAATTCCATGCTTAAAAATGTTATTATTAGCTGTTTTTAAAAATCGAGTGTTTTTGCTGCCCGAGGAAGAAAACGCGTGATGCCGCGGTCAGAAAAAAAGCGGCCCAGGACCAAAAATCTTTTTTTGACTCAAATGTAATAACGGATGCTAGAATGTGATTCGGGGTGGAATTCCATGCTTAAAAATGTTATTATTAGCTGTTTTTAAAAATCGAGTGTTTTTGCTGCCCGAGGAAGAAAACGCGTGATGCCGCGGTCAGAAAAAAAGCGGCCCAGGACCAAAAAATTTTTTTTGACTCCAATGTATTAACGGATGCTAGAATGTGATTCGGGGTGGAATTCCATGCTTAAAAATGTTATTATTAGCTGTTTTTAAAAATCGAGTGTTTTGGCTGCCCGAGGAAGAAAACGCGTGATGCCGCGGTCAGAAAAAAAGCGGCCCAGGACCAAAAAATTTTTTTTTACTCAAATGTAATAACGGATGCTAGAATGTGATTCGGGGTGGAATTCCATGCTTAAAAATGTTATTATTAGCTGTTTTTAAAAATTGAGTGTTTTTGCTGCCCGAGGAAGAAAACGCGTGATGCCGCGGTCAGAAAAAAAGCTGCCCAGGACGAAAAAAATTTTTTTGACTCCAATGAAATAACGGATGCTAGAATGTGATTCGGGGTGGAATTCCATGCTTAAAAATGTTATTATTAGCTGTTTTTAAAAATCGAGTGTTTTTGCTGCCCGAGGAAGAAAACGCGTGATGCCGCGGTCAGAAAAAATGCGGCCAGGACCAAAAATTTTTTTTTGACTCCAATGTAATAACGGATGCTAGAATGTGATTCGGGGTGGAATTCCATGCTTAAAAATGTTATTATTAGCTGTTTTTAAAAATCGAGTGTTTTTGCTGCCCGAGGAAGAAAACGCGTGATGCCGCGGTCAGAAAAAAAGCGGCCCAGGACCAAAAATTTTTTTTTGACTCCAATGTAATAACGGATGCTAGAATGTGATTCGGGGTGGAATTCCATGCTTAAAAATGTTATTATTAGCTGTTTTTAAAAATCGAGTGTTTTTGCTGCCCGAGGAAGAAAACGCGTGATGCCGCGGTCAGAAGAAAAGCGGCCCAGGACCAAAATTTTTTTTTTGACTCCAATGTAATAACGGATGCTAGAATGTGATTCGGGGTGGAATTCCATGCTTAAAAATGTTATTATTAGCTGTTTTTAAAAATCGAGTGTTTTTGATGCCCGAGGAAGAAAACGCGTGATGCCGCGGTCAGAAAAAAAGCGGCCCAGGACCAAAAATTTTTTTTTGACTCCAATGTAATAACGGATGCTAGAATGTGATTCGGGGTGGAATTCCATGTTTAAAAATGTTATTATTAGCTGTTTTTAAAAATCGAGTGTTTTTGCTGCCCGAGGAAGAAAACGCGTGATGCCGCGGTCAGAAAAAAAGCGGCCCAGGACCAAAAAAATTTTTTTGACTCCAATGTAATAACGGATGCTAGAATGTGATTCGGGGTGGAATTCCATGCTTAAAAATGTTATTATTAGCTGTTTTTAAAAATCGAGTGTTTTTGCTGCCCGAGGAAGAAACGCGTGATGCCGCGGTCAGAAAAAAAGCGGCCCAGGACCAAAAAATTTTTTTTGACTCCAATGTATTAACGGATGCTAGAATGTGATTCGGGGTGGAATTCCATGCTTAAAAATGTTATTAATAGCTGTTTTTAAAAATTTAGTGTTTTGGCTGCCCGAGGAAGAAAACGCGTGATGCCGCGGTCAGAAAAAATGCGGCCAGGACCAAAAATTTTTTTTTGACTGCAATGTAATAACGGATGCTAGAATGTGATTCGGGGTGGAATTCCATGCTTAAAAATGTTATTATTAGCTGTTTTTAAAAATCGAGTGTTTTTGCTGCCCGACGAAGAAAACGCGTGATGCTGCGGTCAGAAAAAAAGCGGCCCAGGAACAAAAAATTTTTTTTGACTCAAATGTAATAACGGATGCTAGAATGTGATTCGGGGTGGAATTCCATGCTTAAAAATGTTATTATTAGCTGTTTTTAAAAATCGAGTGTTTTTGCTGCCCGAGGAAGAAAACGCGTGATGCCGCAGTCAGAAAAAAAGCGGCCCAGGACCAAAAATTTTTTTTTGACTCCAATGTAATAACGGATGCTACAATGTGATTCGGGGTGGAATTCCATGCTTAAAAATGTTATTATTAGCTGTTTTTAAAAATCGAGTGTTTTTGCTGCCCGAGGAAGAAAACGCGTGATGCCGCGGTCAGAAAAAAAGCGGCCCAGGACCAAAAATTTTTTTTTGACTCCAATGTAATAACGGATGCTACAATGTGATTCGGGGTGGAATTCCATGCTTAAAAATGTTATTATTAGCTGTTTTTAAAAATCGAGTGTTTTTGCTGCCCGAGGAAGAAAACGTGTGATGCCGCGGTCAGAAAAAAAGCGGCCCAGGACCAAAATTTTTTTTTTGACTCCAATGTAATAACGGATGCTAGAATGTGATTCGGGGTGGAATTCCATGCTTAAAAATGTTATTATTAGCTGTTTTTAAAAATCGAGTGTTTTTGCTGCCCGAGGAAGAAAACGCGTGATGCCGCGGTCAGAAAAAAAGCGGCCCAGGACCAAAAATCTTTTTTTGACTCAAATGTAATAACGGATGCTAGAATGTGATTCGGGGTGGAATTCCATGCTTAAAAATGTTATTATTAGCTGTTTTTAAAAATCGAGTGTTTTTGCTGCCCGAGGAAGAAAACGCGTGATGCCGCGGTCAGAAAAAAAGCGGCCCAGGACCAAAAATTTTTTTTTGACTCCAATGTATTAACGGATGCTAGAATGTGATTCGGGGTGGAATTCCATGCTTAAAAATGTTATTATTAGCTGTTTTTAAAAATCGAGTGTTTTGGCTGCCCGAGGAAGAAAACGCGTGATGCCGCGGTCAGAAAAAAAGCGGCCCAGGACCAAAAAATTTTTTTTTACTCAAATGTAATAACGGATGCTAGAATGTGATTCGGGGTGGAATTCCATGCTTAAAAATGTTATTATTAGCTGTTTTTAAAAATTGAGTGTTTTTGCTGCCCGAGGAAGAAAACGCGTGATGCCGCGGTCAGAAAAAAAGCTGCCCAGGACGAAAAAAATTTTTTTGACTCCAATGAAATAACGGATGCTAGAATGTGATTCGGGGTGGAATTCCATGCTTAAAAATGTTATTATTAGCTGTTTTTAAAAATCGAGTGTTTTTGCTGCCCGAAGAAGAAAACGCGTGATGCCGCGGTCAGAAAAAATGCGGCCAGGACCAAAATTTTTTTTTTGACTCCAATGTAATAACGGATGCTAGAATGTGATTCGGGGTGGAATTCCATGCTTAAAAATGTTATTATTAGCTGTTTTTAAAAATCGAGTGTTTTTGCTGCCCGAGGAAGAAAACGCGTGATGCCGCGGTCAGAAAAAAAGCGGCCCAGGACCAAAAAAATTTTTTTGACTCCAATGTAATAACGGATGCTAGAATGTGATTCGGGGTGGAATTCCATGCTTAAAAATGTTATTATTAGCTGTTTTTAAAAATCGAGTGTTTTGGCTGCCCGAGGAAGAAAACGCGTGATGCCGCGGTCAGAAAAAAAGCTGCCCAGGACCAAAAATTTTTTTTTTACTCAAATGTAATAACGGATGCTAGAATGTGATTCGGGGTGGAATTCCATGCTTAAAAATGTTATTATTAGCTGTTTTTAAAAATCGAGTGTTTTTGCTGCCCGAGGAAGAAAACGCGTGATGCCGCGGTCAGAAAAAAAGCGGCCCAGGACCAAAAAATTTTTTTTTACTCAAATGTAATAACGGATGCTAGAATGTGATTCGGGGTGGAATTCCATGCTTAAAAATGTTATTATTAGCTGTTTTTAAAAATTGAGTGTTTTTGCTGCCCGAGGAAGAAAACGCGTGATGCCGCGGTCAGAAAAAAAGCTGCCCAGGACGAAAAATTTTTTTTTGACTCCAATGTAATAACGGATGCTAGAATGTGATTCGGGGTGGAATTCCATGCTTAAAAATGTTATTATTAGCTGTTTTTAAAAATTGAGTGTTTTTGCTGCCCGAGGAAGAAAACGCGTGATGCCGCGGTCAGAAAAAATGCGGCCAGGACCAAAAAATTTTTTTTGACTCCAATGTAATAACGGATGCTAGAATGTGATTCGGGGTGGAATTCCATGCTTAAAAATGTTATTATTAGCTGTTTTTAAAAATCGAGTGTTTTTGCTGCCCGACGAAGAAAACGCGTGATGCCGCGGTCAGAAAAAAAGCGGCCCAGGACCAAAATTTTTTTTTTGACTCCAATGTAATAACGGATGCTAGAATGTGATTCGGGGTGGAATTCCATGCTTAAAAATGTTATTATTAGCTGTTTTTAAAAATCGAGTGTTTTTGCTGCCCAAGGAAGAAAACGCGTGATGCCGCGCTCAGAAAAAAAAGCTGCCCAGGACCAAATTTTTTTTTTTGACTCAAATGTAATAACGGATGCTAGAATGTGATTCGGGGTGGAATTCCATGCTTAAAAATGTTATTATTAGCTGTTTTTAAAAATCGAGTGTTTTTGCTGCCCGAGGAAGAAAACGCGTGATGCTGCGGTCAGAAAAAAAGCGGCCCAGGAACAAAAAATTTTTTTTGACTCCAATGTAATAACGGATGCTAGAATGTGATTCGGGGTGGAATTCCATGCTTAAAAATGTTATTATTAGCTGTTTTTAAAAATCGAGTGTTTTTGCTGCCCGAGGAAGAAAACGTGTGATGCCGCGGTCAGAAAAAAAGCGGCCCAGGACCAAAATTTTTTTTTTGACTCCAATGTAATAACGGATGCTAGAATGTGATTCGGGGTGGAATTCCATGCTTAAAAATGTTATTATTAGCTGTTTTTAAAAATCGAGTGTTTTTGCTGCCCGAGGAAGAAAACGCGTGATGCCGCGGTCAGAAAAAAAGCTGCCCAGGACGAAAAAAATTTTTTTGACTCCAATGTAATAACGGATGCTAGAATGTGATTCGGGGTGGAATTCCATGCTTAAAAATGTTATTATTAGCTGTTTTTAAAAATCGAGTGTTTTTGCTGCCCGAGGAAGAAAACGTGTGATGCCGCGGTCAGAAAAAAAGCGGCCCAGGACCAAAATTTTTTTTTTGACTCCAATGTAATAACGGATGCTAGAATGTGATTCGGGGTGGAATTCCATGCTTAAAAATGTTATTATTAGCTGTTTTTAAAAATCGAGTGTTTTTGCTGCCCGAGGAAGAAAACGCGTGATGCCGCGGTCAGAAAAAAGCGGCCCAGGACCAAAATTTTTTTTTTGACTCCAATGTAATAACGGATGCTAGAATGTGATTCGGGGTGGAATTCCATGCTTAAAAATGTTATTATTAGCTGTTTTTAAAAATCGAGTGTTTTTGCTGCCCGAGGAAGAAAACGCGTGATGCCGCGGTCAGAAAAAAAGCGGCCCAGGACCAAAAATCTTTTTTTGACTCAAATGTAATAACGGATGCTAGAATGTGATTCGGGGTGGAATTCCATGCTTAAAAATGTTATTATTAGCTGTTTTTTAAAATCGAGTGTTTTTGCTGCCCGAGGAAGAAAACGCGTGATGCCGCGGTCAGAAAAAAAGCGGCCCAGGACCAAAAAATTTTTTTTGACTCCAATGTAATAACGGATGCTAGAATGTGATTCGGGGTGGAATTCCATGCTTAAAAATGTTATTATTAGCTGTATTTAAAAATCGAGTGTTTTTGCTGCCCGAGGAAGAAAACGCGTGGTCAGAAAAAAAGCGGCCCAGGACCAAAAAATTTTTTTTGACTCCAATGTAATAACGGATGCTAGAATGTGATTCGGGGTGGAATTCCATGCTTAAAAATGTTATTATTAGGTGTTTTTAAAAATCGAGTGTTTTTGCTGCCCGAGGAAGAAAACCCGTGATGCCGCGGTCAGAAAAAAAGCGGCCCAGGACCAAAAAATTTTTTTTGACTCCAATGTATTAACGGATGCTAGAATGTGATTCGGGGTGGAATTCCATGCTTAAAAATGTTATTATTAGCTGTTTTTAAAAATCGAGTGTTTTTGCTGCCCGAGGAAGAAAACGCGTGATGCCGCGGTCAGAAAAAAAGCGGCCCAGGACCAAAAAATTTTTTTTGACTCCAATGTAATAACGGATGCTAGAATGTGATTCGGGGTGGAATTCCATGCTTAAAAATGTTATTATTAGCTGTTTTTAAAAATCGAGTGTTTTTGCTGCCCGAGGAAGAAAACGCGTGATGCCGCGGTCAGAAAAAAAGCTGCCCAGGACGAAAAAAATTTTTTTGACTCCAATGAAATAACGGATGCTAGAATGTGATTCGGGGTGGAATTCCATGCTTAAAAATGTTATTATTAGCTGTTTTTAAAAATCGAGTGTTTTTGCTGCCCGAGGAAGAAAACGCGTGATGCCGCGGTCAGAAAAAATGCGGCCAGGACCAAAAATTTTTTTTTGACTCCAATGTAATAACGGATGCTAGAATGTGATTCGGGGTGGAATTCCATGCTTAAAAATGTTATTATTAGCTGTTTTTAAAAATCGAGTGTTTTTGCTGCCCGAGGAAGAAAACGCGTGATGCCGCGGTCAGAAAAAAAGCGGCCCAGGACCAAAAAATTTTTTTGACTCCAATGTAATAACGGATGCTAGAATGTGATTCGGGGTGGAATTCCATGCTTAAAAATGTTATTATTAGCTGTTTTTAAAAATCGAGTGTTTTGGCTGCCCGAGGAAGAAAACGCGTGATGCCGCGGTCAGAAAAAAAGCTGCCCAGGACCAAAAATTTTTTTTTTACTCAAATGTAATAACGGATGCTAGAATGTGATTCGGGGTGGAATTCCATGCTTAAAAATGTTATTATTAGCTGTTTTTAAAAATCGAGTGTTTTTGCTGCCCGAGGAAGAAAACGCGTGATGCCGCGGTCAGAAAAAAAGCGGCCCAGGACCAAAAAATTTTTTTTTACTCAAATGTAATAACGGATGCTAGAATGTGATTCGGGGTGGAATTCCATGCTTAAAAATGTTATTATTAGCTGTTTTTAAAAATTGAGTGTTTTTGCTGCCCGAGGAAGAAAACGCGTGATGCCGCGGTCAGAAAAAAAGCTGCCCAGGACGAAAAATTTTTTTTTGACTCCAATGTAATAACGGATGCTAGAATGTGATTCGGGGTGGAATTCCATGCTTAAAAATGTTATTATTAGCTGTTTTTAAAAATCGAGTGTTTTTGCTGCCCGAGGAAGAAAACGCGTGATGCTGCGGTCAGAAAAAAAGCGGCCCAGGAACAAAAAATTTTTTTTGACTCAAATGTAATAACGGATGCTAGAATGTGATTCGGGGTGGAATTCCATGCTTAAAAATGTTATTATTAGCTGTTTTTAAAAATCGAGTGTTTTTGCTGCCCGAGGAAGAAAACGTGTGATGCCGCGGTCAGAAAAAAAGCGGCCCAGGACCAAAATTTTTTTTTTGACTCCAATGTAATAACGGATGCTAGAATGTGATTCGGGGTGGAATTCCATGCTTAAAAATGTTATTATTAGCTGTTTTTAAAAATCGAGTGTTTTTGCTGCCCGAGGAAGAAAACGCGTGATGCCGCGGTCAGAAAAAAAGCGGCCCAGGACCAAAATTTTTTTTTTGACTCCAATGTAATAACGGATGCTAGAATGTGATTCGGGGTGGAATTCCATGCTTAAAAATGTTATTATTAGCTGTTTTTAAAAATCGAGTGTTTTTGCTGCCCGAGGAAGAAAACGCGTGATGCCGCGGTCAGAAAAAAAGCGGCCCAGGACCAAAAATCTTTTTTTGACTCCAATGTAATAACGGATGCTAGAATGTGATTCGGGGTGGAATTCCATGCTTAAAAATGTTATTATTAGCTGTTTTTAAAAATCGAGTGTTTTTGCTGCCCGAGGAAGAAAACGCGTGGTCAGAAAAAAAGCGGCCCAGGACCAAAAAATTTTTTTTGACTCCAATGTAATAACGGATGCTAGAATGTGATTCGGGGTGGAATTCCATGCTTAAAAATGTTATTATTAGGTGTTTTTAAAAATCGAGTGTTTTTGCTGCCCGAGGAAGAAAACCCGTGATGCCGCGGTCAGAAAAAAAGCGGCCCAGGACCAAAAAATTTTTTTTGACTCCAATGTATTAACGGATGCTAGAATGTGATTCGGGGTGGAATTCCATGCTTAAAAATGTTATTATTAGCTGTTTTTAAAAATCGAGTGTTTTTGCTGCCCGAGGAAGAAAACGCGTGATGCCGCGGTCAGAAAAAAAGCGGCCCAGGACCAAAAAATTTTTTTTGACTCCAATGTAATAACGGATGCTAGAATGTGATTCGGGGTGGAATTCCATGCTTAAAAATGTTATTATTAGCTGTTTTTAAAAATCGAGTGTTTTTGCTGCCCGAGGAAGAAAACGCGTGATGCCGCGGTCAAAAAAATAGCGGCCCAGGACCAAAAATTTTTTTTTTACTCCAATGTAATAACGGATGCTAGAATGTGATTCGGGGTGAAATTCCATGCTTAAAAATGTTATTATTAGCTGTTTTTAAAAATCGAGTGTTTTTGCTGCCCGAGGAAGAAACGCGTGATGCCGCGGTCAGAAAAAAAGCGGCCCAGGACCAAAAAATTTTTTTTGACTCCAATGTAATAACGGATGCTAGAATGTGATTCGGGGTGGAATTCCATGCTTAAAAATGTTATTATTAGCTGTTTTTAAAAATCGAGTGTTTTGGCTGCCCGAGGAAGAAAACGCGTGATGCCGCGGTCAGAAAAAAAGCGGCCCAGGACCAAAAATTTTTTTTGACTCCAATGTAATAACGGATGCTAGAATGTGATTCGGGGTGGAATTCCATGCTTAAAAATGTTATTATTAGCTGTTTTTAAAAATCGAGTGTTTTTGCTGCCCGAGGAAGAAAACGCGTGATGCCGCGGTCAGAAAAAAAGCGGCCCAGGACCAAAAAATTTTTTTTGACTCCAATGTAATAACGGATGCTAGAATGTGATTCGGGGTGGAATTCCATGCTTAAAAATGTTATTATTAGCTGTTTTTAAAAATTTAGTGTTTTGGCTGCCCGAGGAAGAAAACGCGTGATGCCGCGGTCAGAAAAAATGCGGCCAGGACCAAAAATTTTTTTTTGACTCCAATGTAATAACGGATGCTAGAATGTGATTCGGGGTGGAATTCCATGCTTAAAAATGTTATTATTAGCTGTTTTTAAAAATCGAGTGTTTTTGCTGCCCGACGAAGAAAACGCGTGATGCCGCGGTCAGAAAAAAAGCGGCCCAGGACTAAAATTTTTTTTTTTACTCCAATGTAATAACGGATGCTAGAATGTGATTCGGGGTGGAATTCCATGCTTAAAAATGTTATTATTAGCTGTTTTTAAAAATCGAGTGTTTTTGCTGCCCAAGGAAGAAAACGCGTGATGCCGCGGTCAGAAAAAAAAGCTGCCCAGGACCAAAATTTTTTTTTTGACTCAAATGTAATAACGGATGCTAGAATGTGATTCGGGGTGGAATTCCATGCTTAAAAATGTTATTATTAGCTGTTTTTAAAAATCGAGTGTTTTTGCTGCCCGAGGAAGAAAACGCGTGATGCTGCGGTCAGAAAAAAAGCGGCCCAGGAACAAAAAATTTTTTTTGACTCAAATGTAATAACGGATGCTAGAATGTGATTCGGGGTGGAATTCCATGCTTAAAAATGTTATTATTAGCTGTTTTTAAAAATCGAGTGTTTTTGCTGCCCGAGGAAGAAAACGCGTGATGCCGCGGTCAGAAAAAAAGCGGCCCAGGACCAAAAATTTTTTTTTGACTCCAATGTAATAACGGATGCTACAATGTGATTCGGGGTGGAATTCCATGCTTAAAAATGTTATTATTAGCTGTTTTTAAAAATCGAGTGTTTTTGCTGCCCGAGGAAGAAAACGTGTGATGCCGCGGTCAGAAAAAAAGCGGCCCAGGACCAAAATTTTTTTTTTGACTCCAATGTAATAACGGATGCTAGAATGTGATTCGGGGTGGAATTCCATGCTTAAAAATGTTATTATTAGCTGTTTTTAAAAATCGAGTGTTTTTGCTGCCCGAGGAAGAAAACGCGTGATGCCGCGGTCAGAAAAAAAGCGGCCCAGGACCAAAAATCTTTTTTTGACTCAAATGTAATAACGGATGCTAGAATGTGATTCGGGGTGGAATTCCATGCTTAAAAATGTTATTATTAGCTGTTTTTAAAAATCGAGTGTTTTTGCTGCCCGAGGAAGAAAACGCGTGATGCCGCGGTCAGAAAAAAAGCGGCCCAGGACCAAAAAATTTTTTTTGACTCCAATGTATTAACGGATGCTAGAATGTGATTCGGGGTGGAATTCCATGCTTAAAAATGTTATTATTAGCTGTTTTTAAAAATCGAGTGTTTTGGCTGCCCGAGGAAGAAAACGCGTGATGCCGCGGTCAGAAAAAAAGCGGCCCAGGACCAAAAAATTTTTTTTTACTCAAATGTAATAACGGATGCTAGAATGTGATTCGGGGTGGAATTCCATGCTTAAAAATGTTATTATTAGCTGTTTTTAAAAATTGAGTGTTTTTGCTGCCCGAGGAAGAAAACGCGTGATGCCGCGGTCAGAAAAAAAGCTGCCCAGGACGAAAAAAATTTTTTTGACTCCAATGAAATAACGGATGCTAGAATGTGATTCGGGGTGGAATTCCATGCTTAAAAATGTTATTATTAGCTGTTTTTAAAAATCGAGTGTTTTTGCTGCCCGAGGAAGAAAACGCGTGATGCCGCGGTCAGAAAAAATGCGGCCAGGACCAAAAATTTTTTTTTGACTCCAATGTAATAACGGATGCTAGAATGTGATTCGGGGTGGAATTCCATGCTTAAAAATGTTATTATTAGCTGTTTTTAAAAATCGAGTGTTTTTGCTGCCCGAGGAAGAAAACGCGTGATGCCGCGGTCAGAAAAAAAGCGGCCCAGGACCAAAAAAATTTTTTTGACTCCAATGTAATAACGGATGCTAGAATGTGATTCGGGGTGGAATTCCATGCTTAAAAATGTTATTATTAGCTGTTTTTAAAAATCGAGTGTTTTGGCTGCCCGAGGAAGAAAACGCGTGATGCCGCGGTCAGAAAAAAAGCTGCCCAGGACCAAAAATTTTTTTTTACTCAAATGTAATAACGGATGCTAGAATGTGATTCGGGGTGGAATTCCATGCTTAAAAATGTTATTATTAGCTGTTTTTAAAAATCGAGTGTTTTTGCTGCCCGAGGAAGAAAACGCGTGATGCCGCGGTCAGAAAAAAAGCGGCCCAGGACCAAAAAATTTTTTTTTACTCAAATGTAATAACGGATGCTAGAATGTGATTCGGGGTGGAATTCCATGCTTAAAAATGTTATTATTAGCTGTTTTTAAAAATTGAGTGTTTTTGCTGCCCGAGGAAGAAAACGCGTGATGCCGCGGTCAGAAAAAAAGCTGCCCAGGACGAAAAATTTTTTTTTGACTCCAATGTAATAACGGATGCTAGAATGTGATTCGGGGTGGAATTCCATGCTTAAAAATGTTATTATTAGCTGTTTTTAAAAATTGAGTGTTTTTGCTGCCCGAGGAAGAAAACGCGTGATGCCGCGGTCAGAAAAAATGCGGCCAGGACCAAAAATTTTTTTTTGACTCCAATGTAATAACGGATGCTAGAATGTGATTCGGGGTGGAATTCCATGCTTAAAAATGTTATTATTAGCTGTTTTTAAAAATCGAGTGTTTTTGCTGCCCGACGAAGAAAACGCGTGATGCCGCGGTCAGAAAAAAAGCGGCCCAGGACCAAAATTTTTTTTTTGACTCCAATGTAATAACGGATGCTAGAATGTGATTCGGGGTGGAATTCCATGCTTAAAAATGTTATTATTAGCTGTTTTTAAAAATCGAGTGTTTTTGCTGCCCAAGGAAGAAAACGCGTGATGCCGCGCTCAGAAAAAAAAGCTGCCCAGGACCAAATTTTTTTTTTTGACTCCAATGAAATAACGGATGCTAGAATGTGATTCGGGGTGGAATTCCATGCTTAAAAATGTTATTATTAGCTGTTTTTAAAAATCGAGTGTTTTTGCTGCCCGAGGAAGAAAACGCGTGATGCCGCGGTCAGAAAAAATGCGGCCAGGACCAAAAATTTTTTTTTGACTCCAATGTAATAACGGATGCTAGAATGTGATTCGGGGTGGAATTCCATGCTTAAAAATGTTATTATTAGCTGTTTTTAAAAATCGAGTGTTTTTGCTGCCCGAGGAAGAAAACGCGTGATGCCGCGGTCAGAAAAAAAGCGGCCCAGGACCAAAAAATTTTTTTGACTCCAATGTAATAACGGATGCTAGAATGTGATTCGGGGTGGAATTCCATGCTTAAAAATGTTATTATTAGCTGTTTTTAAAAATCGAGTGTTTTGGCTGCCCGAGGAAGAAAACGCGTGATGCCGCGGTCAGAAAAAAAGCTGCCCAGGACCAAAAATTTTTTTTTTACTCAAATGTAATAACGGATGCTAGAATGTGATTCGGGGTGGAATTCCATGCTTAAAAATGTTATTATTAGCTGTTTTTAAAAATCGAGTGTTTTTGCTGCCCGAGGAAGAAAACGCGTGATGCCGCGGTCAGAAAAAAAGCGGCCCAGGACCAAAAAATTTTTTTTTACTCAAATGTAATAACGGATGCTAGAATGTGATTCGGGGTGGAATTCCATGCTTAAAAATGTTATTATTAGCTGTTTTTAAAAATTGAGTGTTTTTGCTGCCCGAGGAAGAAAACGCGTGATGCCGCGGTCAGAAAAAAAGCTGCCCAGGACGAAAAATTTTTTTTTGACTCCAATGTAATAACGGATGCTAGAATGTGATTCGGGGTGGAATTCCATGCTTAAAAATGTTATTATTAGCTGTTTTTAAAAATCGAGTGTTTTTGCTGCCCGAGGAAGAAAACGCGTGATGCTGCGGTCAGAAAAAAAGCGGCCCAGGAACAAAAAATTTTTTTTGACTCAAATGTAATAACGGATGCTAGAATGTGATTCGGGGTGGAATTCCATGCTTAAAAATGTTATTATTAGCTGTTTTTAAAAATCGAGTGTTTTTGCTGCCCGAGGAAGAAAACGTGTGATGCCGCGGTCAGAAAAAAAGCGGCCCAGGACCAAAATTTTTTTTTTCACTCCAATGTAATAACGGATGCTAGAATGTGATTCGGGGTGGAATTCCATGCTTAAAAATGTTATTATTAGCTGTTTTTAAAAATCGAGTGTTTTTGCTGCCCGAGGAAGAAAACGCGTGATGCCGCGGTCAGAAAAAAAGCGGCCCAGGACCAAAATTTTTTTTTTGACTCCAATGTAATAACGGATGCTAGAATGTGATTCGGGGTGGAATTCCATGCTTAAAAATGTTATTATTAGCTGTTTTTAAAAATCGAGTGTTTTTGCTGCCCGAGGAAGAAAACGCGTGATGCCGCGGTCAGAAAAAAAGCGGCCCAGGACCAAAAATCTTTTTTTGACTCAAATGTAATAACGGATGCTAGAATGTGATTCGGGGTGGAATTCCATGCTTAAAAATGTTATTATTAGCTGTTTTTTAAAATCGAGTGTTTTTGCTGCCCGAGGAAGAAAACGCGTGATGCCGCGGTCAGAAAAAAAGCGGCCCAGGACCAAAAAATTTTTTTTGACTCCAATGTAATAACGGATGCTAGAATGTGATTCGGGGTGGAATTCCATGCTTAAAAATGTTATTATTAGCTGTTTTTAAAAATCGAGTGTTTTTGCTGCCCGAGGAAGAAAACGCGTGGTCAGAAAAAAAGCGGCCCAGGACCAAAAAATTTTTTTTGACTCCAATGTAATAACGGATGCTAGAATGTGATTCGGGGTGGAATTCCATGCTTAAAAATGTTATTATTAGGTGTTTTTAAAAATCGAGTGTTTTTGCTGCCCGAGGAAGAAAACCCGTGATGCCGCGGTCAGAAAAAAAGCGGCCCAGGACCAAAAAATTTTTTTTGACTCCAATGTATTAACGGATGCTAGAATGTGATTCGGGGTGGAATTCCATGCTTAAAAATGTTATTATTAGCTGTTTTTAAAAATCGAGTGTTTTTGCTGCCCGAGGAAGAAAACGCGTGATGCCGCGGTCAGAAAAAAAGCGGCCCAGGACCAAAAAATTTTTTTTGACTCCAATGTAATAACGGATGCTAGAATGTGATTCGGGGTGGAATTCCATGCTTAAAAATGTTATTATTAGCTGTTTTTAAAAATCGAGTGTTTTTGCTGCCCGAGGAAGAAAACGCGTGATGCCGCGGTCAAAAAAATAGCGGCCCAGGACCAAAAATTTTTTTTTTACTCCAATGTAATAACGGATGCTAGAATGTGATTCGGGGTGAAATTCCATGCTTAAAAATGTTATTATTAGCTGTTTTTAAAAATCGAGTGTTTTTGCTGCCCGAGGAAGAAACGCGTGATGCCGCGGTCAGAAAAAAAGCGGCCCAGGACCAAAAAATTTTTTTTGACTCCAATGTAATAACGGATGCTAGAATGTGATTCGGGGTGGAATTCCATGCTTAAAAATGTTATTATTAGCTGTTTTTAAAAATCGAGTGTTTTGGCTGCCCGAGGAAGAAAACGCGTGATGCCGCGGTCAGAAAAAAAGCGGCCCAGGACCAAAAATTTTTTTTGACTCCAATGTAATAACGGATGCTAGAATGTGATTCGGGGTGGAATTCCATGCTTAAAAATGTTATTATTAGCTGTTTTTAAAAATCGAGTGTTTTTGCTGCCCGAGGAAGAAAACGCGTGATGCCGCGGTCAGAAAAAAAGCGGCCCAGGACCAAAAAATTTTTTTTGACTCCAATGTAATAACGGATGCTAGAATGTGATTCGGGGTGGAATTCCATGCTTAAAAATGTTATTATTAGGTGTTTTTAAAAATCGAGTGTTTTTGCTGCCCAAGGAAGAAAACGCGTGATGCCGCGGTCAGAAAAAAAAGCTGCCCAGGACCAAAATTTTTTTTTTGACTCCAATGTATTAACGGATGCTAGAATGTGATTCGGGGTGGAATTCCATGCTTAAAAATGTTATTATTAGCTGTTTTTAAAAATCGAGTGTTTTTGCTGCCCGAGGAAGAAAACGCGTGATGCTGCGGTCAGAAAAAAAGCGGCCCAGGAACAAAAAATTTTTTTTGACTCAAATGTAATAACGGATGCTAGAATGTGATTCGGGGTGGAATTCCATGCTTAAAAATGTTATTATTAGCTGTTTTTAAAAATCGAGTGTTTTTGCTGCCCGAGGAAGAAAACGCGTGATGCCGCGGTCAGAAAAAAAGCGGCCCAGGACCAAAAATTTTTTTTTGACTCCAATGTAATAACGGATGCTACAATGTGATTCGGGGTGGAATTCCATGCTTAAAAATGTTATTATTAGCTGTTTTTAAAAATCGAGTGTTTTTGCTGCCCGAGGAAGAAAACGTGTGATGCCGCGGTCAGAAAAAAAGCGGCCCAGGACCAAAATTTTTTTTTTGACTCCAATGTAATAACGGATGCTAGAATGTGATTCGGGGTGGAATTCCATGCTTAAAAATGTTATTATTAGCTGTTTTTAAAAATCGAGTGTTTTTGCTGCCCGAGGAAGAAAACGCGTGATGCCGCGGTCAGAAAAAAAGCGGCCCAGGACCAAAAATCTTTTTTTGACTCAAATGTAATAACGGATGCTAGAATGTGATTCGGGGTGGAATTCCATGCTTAAAAATGTTATTATTAGCTGTTTTTAAAAATCGAGTGTTTTTGCTGCCCGAGGAAGAAAACGCGTGATGCCGCGGTCAGAAAAAAAGCGGCCCAGGACCAAAAATTTTTTTTTGACTCCAATGTATTAACGGATGCTAGAATGTGATTCGGGGTGGAATTCCATGCTTAAAAATGTTATTATTAGCTGTTTTTAAAAATCGAGTGTTTTGGCTGCCCGAGGAAGAAAACGCGTGATGCCGCGGTCAGAAAAAAAGCGGCCCAGGACCAAAAAATTTTTTTTTACTCAAATGTAATAACGGATGCTAGAATGTGATTCGGGGTGGAATTCCATGCTTAAAAATGTTATTATTAGCTGTTTTTAAAAATTGAGTGTTTTTGCTGCCCGAGGAAGAAAACGCGTGATGCCGCGGTCAGAAAAAAAGCTGCCCAGGACGAAAAAAATTTTTTTGACTCCAATGAAATAACGGATGCTAGAATGTGATTCGGGGTGGAATTCCATGCTTAAAAATGTTATTATTAGCTGTTTTTAAAAATCGAGTGTTTTTGCTGCCCGAGGAAGAAAACGCGTGATGCCGCGGTCAGAAAAAATGCGGCCAGGACCAAAAATTTTTTTTTGACTCCAATGTAATAACGGATGCTAGAATGTGATTCGGGGTGGAATTCCATGCTTAAAAATGTTATTATTAGCTGTTTTTAAAAATCGAGTGTTTTTGCTGCCCGAGGAAGAAAACGCGTGATGCCGCGGTCAGAAAAAAAGCGGCCCAGGACCAAAAAAATTTTTTTGACTCCAATGTAATAACGGATGCTAGAATGTGATTCGGGGTGGAATTCCATGCTTAAAAATGTTATTATTAGCTGTTTTTAAAAATCGAGTGTTTTTGCTGCCCGAGGAAGAAAACGCGTGATGCTGCGGTCAGAAAAAAAGCTGCCCAGGACCAAAAATTTTTTTTTACTCAAATGTAATAACGGATGCTAGAATGTGATTCGGGGTGGAATTCCATGCTTAAAAATGTTATTATTAGCTGTTTTTAAAAATCGAGTGTTTTTGCTGCCCGAGGAAGAAAACGCGTGATGCCGCGGTCAGAAAAAAAGCGGCCCAGGACCAAAAAATTTTTTTTTACTCAAATGTAATAACGGATGCTAGAATGTGATTCGGGGTGGAATTCCATGCTTAAAAATGTTATTATTAGCTGTTTTTAAAAATTGAGTGTTTTTGCTGCCCGAGGAAGAAAACGCGTGATGCCGCGGTCAGAAAAAAAGCTGCCCAGGACGAAAAATTTTTTTTTGACTCCAATGTAATAACGGATGCTAGAATGTGATTCGGGGTGGAATTCCATGCTTAAAAATGTTATTATTAGCTGTTTTTAAAAATTGAGTGTTTTTGCTGCCCGAGGAAGAAAACGCGTGATGCCGCGGTCAGAAAAAATGCGGCCAGGACCAAAAATTTTTTTTTGACTCCAATGTAATAACGGATGCTAGAATGTGATTCGGGGTGGAATTCCATGCTTAAAAATGTTATTATTAGCTGTTTTTAAAAATCGAGTGTTTTTGCTGCCCGACGAAGAAAACGCGTGATGCCGCGGTCAGAAAAAAAGCGGCCCAGGACCAAAATTTTTTTTTTGACTCCAATGTAATAACGGATGCTAGAATGTGATTCGGGGTGGAATTCCATGCTTAAAAATGTTATTATTAGCTGTTTTTAAAAATCGAGTGTTTTTGCTGCCCAAGGAAGAAAACGCGTGATGCCGCGCTCAGAAAAAAAAGCTGCCCAGGACCAAATTTTTTTTTTTGACTCAAATGTAATAACGGATGCTAGAATGTGATTCGGGGTGGAATTCCATGCTTAAAAATGTTATTATTAGCTGTTTTTAAAAATCGAGTGTTTTTGCTGCCCGAGGAAGAAAACGCGTGATGCTGCGGTCAGAAAAAAAGCGGCCCAGGAACAAAAAATTTTTTTTGACTCCAATGTAATAACGGATGCTAGAATGTGATTCGGGGTGGAATTCCATGCTTAAAAATGTTATTATTAGCTGTTTTTAAAAATTGAGTGTTTTTGCTGCCCGAGGAAGAAAACGCGTGATGCCGCGGTCAGAAAAAATGCGGCCAGGACCAAAAATTTTTTTTTGACTCCAATGTAATAACGGATGCTAGAATGTGATTCGGGGTGGAATTCCATGCTTAAAAATGTTATTATTAGCTGTTTTTAAAAATCGAGTGTTTTTGCTGCCCGACGAAGAAAACGCGTGATGCCGCGGTCAGAAAAAAAGCGGCCCAGGACCAAAATTTTTTTTTTGACTCCAATGTAATAACGGATGCTAGAATGTGATTCGGGGTGGAATTCCATGCTTAAAAATGTTATTATTAGCTGTTTTTAAAAATCGAGTGTTTTTGCTGCCCAAGGAAGAAAACGCGTGATGCCGCGCTCAGAAAAAAAAGCTGCCCAGGACCAAATTTTTTTTTTTGACTCAAATGTAATAACGGATGCTAGAATGTGATTCGGGGTGGAATTCCATGCTTAAAAATGTTATTATTAGCTGTTTTTAAAAATCGAGTGTTTTTGCTGCCCGAGGAAGAAAACGCGTGATGCTGCGGTCAGAAAAAAAGCGGCCCAGGAACAAAAAATTTTTTTTGACTCCAATGTAATAACGGATGCTAGAATGTGATTCGGGGTGGAATTCCATGCTTAAAAATGTTATTATTAGCTGTTTTTAAAAATCGAGTGTTTTTGCTGCCCGAGGAAGAAAACGTGTGATGCCGCGGTCAGAAAAAAAGCGGCCCAGGACCAAAATTTTTTTTTTGACTCCAATGTAATAACGGATGCTAGAATGTGATTCGGGGTGGAATTCCATGCTTAAAAATGTTATTATTAGCTGTTTTTAAAAATCGAGTGTTTTTGCTGCCCGAGGAAGAAAACGCGTGATGCCGCGGTCAGAAAAAAAGCTGCCCAGGACGAAAAAATTTTTTTTGACTCCAATGTAATAACGGATGCTAGAATGTGATTCGGGGTGGAATTCCATGCTTAAAAATGTTATTATTAGCTGTTTTTAAAAATCGAGTGTTTTTGCTGCCCGAGGAAGAAAACGTGTGATGCCGCGGTCAGAAAAAAAGCGGCCCAGGACCAAAATTTTTTTTTTGACTCCAATGTAATAACGGATGCTAGAATGTGATTCGGGGTGGAATTCCATGCTTAAAAATGTTATTATTAGCTGTTTTTAAAAATCGAGTGTTTTTGCTGCCCGAGGAAGAAAACGCGTGATGCCGCGGTCAGAAAAAAAGCGGCCCAGGACCAAAATTTTTTTTTTGACTCCAATGTAATAACGGATGCTAGAATGTGATTCGGGGTGGAATTCCATGCTTAAAAATGTTATTATTAGCTGTTTTTAAAAATCGAGTGTTTTTGCTGCCCGAGGAAGAAAACGCGTGATGCCGCGGTCAGAAAAAAAGCGGCCCAGGACCAAAAATCTTTTTTTGACTCAAATGTAATAACGGATGCTAGAATGTGATTCGGGGTGGAATTCCATGCTTAAAAATGTTATTATTAGCTGTTTTTTAAAATCGAGTGTTTTTGCTGCCCGAGGAAGAAAACGCGTGATGCCGCGGTCAGAAAAAAAGCGGTCCAGGACCAAAAAATTTTTTTTGACTCCAATGTAATAACGGATGCTAGAATGTGATTCGGGGTGGAATTCCATGCTTAAAAATGTTATTATTAGCTGTTTTTAAAAATCGAGTGTTTTTGCTGCCCGAGGAAGAAAACGCGTGGTCAGAAAAAAAGCGGCCCAGGACCAAAAAATTTTTTTTGACTCCAATGTAATAACGGATGCTAGAATGTGATTCGGGGTGGAATTCCATGCTTAAAAATGTTATTATTAGGTGTTTTTAAAAATCGAGTGTTTTTGCTGCCCGAGGAAGAAAACCCGTGATGCCGCGGTCAGAAAAAAAGCGGCCCAGGACCAAAAAATTTTTTTTGACTCCAATGTAATAACGGATGCTAGAATGTGATTCGGGGTGGAATTCCATGCTTAAAAATGTTATTATTAGCTGTTTTTAAAAATCGAGTGTTTTTGCTGCCCGAGGAAGAAAACGCGTGATGCAGCGGTCAAAAAAATAGCGGCCCAGGACCAAAAATTTTTTTTTTACTCCAATGTAATAACGGATGCTAGAATGTGATTCTTGGTGGAATTCCATGCTTAAAAATGTTATTATTAGCTGTTTTTAAAAATCGAGTGTTTTTGCTGCCCGAGGAAGAAAACGCGTGATGCCGCGGTCAGAAAAAAAGCGGCCCAGGACCAAAAAAATTTTTTTTGACTCCAATGTAATAACGGATGCTAGAATGTGATTCGGGGTGGAATTCCATGCTTAAAAATGTTATTATTAGCTGTTTTTAAAAATCGAGTGTTTTTGCTGCCCGAGGAAGAAAACGCGTGATGCCGCAGTCAGAAAAAAAGCGGCCCAGGACCAAAAAAATTTTTTTTGACTCCAATGTAATAACGGATGCTAGAATGTGATTCGGGGTGGAATTCCATGCTTTAAAATGTTATTATTAGCTGTTTTTAAAAATCGAGTGTTTTTGCTGCCCGAGGAAGAAAACGCGTGATGCCGCGGTCAGAAAAAAAAGCTGCCCAGGACCAAAATTTTTTTTTTGACTCAAATGTAATAACGGATGCTAGAATGTGATTCGGGGTGGAATTCCATGCTTAAAAATGTTATTATTAGCTGTTTTTAAAAATCGAGTGTTTTTGCTGCCCGAGGAAGAAAACGCGTGATGCCGCGGTCAGAAAAAAAGCGGCCCAGGACCAAAAATTTTTTTTTGACTCCAATGTAATAACGGATGCTAGAATGTGATTCGGGGTGGAATTCCATGCTTAAAAATGTTATTATTAGGTGTTTTTAAAAATCGAGTGTTTTTGCTGCCCGAGGAAGAAAACGCGTGATGCCGCGGTCAGAAGAAAAGCGGCCCAGGACCAAAATTTTTTTTTTGACTCCAATGTAATAACGGATGCTAGAATGTGATTCGGGGTGGAATTCCATGCTTAAAAATGTTATTATTAGCTGTTTTTAAAAATCGAGTGTTTTTGATGCCCGAGGAAGAAAACGCGTGATGCCGCGGTCAGAAAAAAAGCGGCCCAGGACCAAAAATTTTTTTTTGACTCCAATGTAATAACGGATGCTAGAATGTGATTCGGGGTGGAATTCCATGTTTAAAAATGTTATTATTAGCTGTTTTTAAAAATCGAGTGTTTTTGCTGCCCGAGGAAGAAAACGCGTGATGCCGCGGTCAGAAAAAAAGCGGCCCAGGACCAAAAAAATTTTTTTGACTCCAATGTAATAACGGATGCTAGAATGTGATTCGGGGTGGAATTCCATGCTTAAAAATGTTATTATTAGCTGTTTTTAAAAATCGAGTGTTTTTGCTGCCCGAGGAAGAAAACGCGTGATGCCGCGGTCAGAAAAGAAGCGGCCCAGGACCAAAAATTTTTTTTTGACTCCAATGTAATAACGGATGCTAGAATGTGATTCTTGGTGGAATTCCATGCTTAAAAATGTTATTATTAGCTGTTTTTAAAAATCGAGTGTTTTTGCTGCCCGAGGAAGAAAACGCGTGATGCCGCAGTCAGAAAAAAAGCGGCCCAGGACCAAAAAAATTTTTTTTGACTCCAATGTAATAACGGATGCTAGAATGTGATTCGGGGTGGAATTCCATGCTTAAAAATGTTATTATTAGCTGTTTTTAAAAATCGAGTGTTTTTGCTGCCCGAGGAAGAAAACGCGTGATGCCGCGGTTAGAAAAAAAGCGGCCCAGGACCAAAATTTTTTTTTTGACTCAAATGTAATAACGGATGCTAGAATGTGATTCGGGGTGGAATTCCATGCTTTAAAATGTTATTATTAGCTGTTTTTAAAAATCGAGTGTTTTTGCTGCCCGAGGAAGAAAACGCGTGATGCCGCGGTCAGAAAAAAAAGCTGCCCAGGACCAAAATTTTTTTTTTGACTCAAATGTAATAACGGATGCTAGAATGTGATTCGGGGTGGAATTCCATGCTTAAAAATGTTATTATTAGCTGTTTTTAAAAATCGAGTGTTTTTGCTGCCCGAGGAAGAAAACGCGTGATGCCGCGGTCAGAAAAAAAGCGGCCCAGGACCAAAAATTTTTTTTTGACTCCAATGTAATAACGGATGCTAGAATGTGATTCGGGGTGGAATTCCATGCTTAAAAATGTTATTATTAGCTGTTTTTAAAAATCGAGTGTTTTTGCTGCCCGAGGAAGAAAACGCGTGATGCCGCGGTCAGAAGAAAAGCGGCCCAGGACCAAAATTTTTTTTTTGACTCCAATGTAATAACGGATGCTAGAATGTGATTCGGGGTGGAATTCCATGCTTAAAAATGTTATTATTAGCTGTTTTTAAAAATCGAGTGTTTTTGATGCCCGAGGAAGAAAACGCGTGATGCCGCGGTCAGAAAAAAAGCGGCCCAGGACCAAAAATTTTTTTTTGACTCCAATGTAATAACGGATGCTAGAATGTGATTCGGGGTGGAATTCCATGTTTAAAAATGTTATTATTAGCTGTTTTTAAAAATCGAGTGTTTTTGCTGCCCGAGGAAGAAAACGCGTGATGCCGCGGTCAGAAAAAAAGCGGCCCAGGACCAAAAAAATTTTTTTGACTCCAATGTAATAACGGATGCTAGAATGTGATTCGGGGTGGAATTCCATGCTTAAAAATGTTATTATTAGCTGTTTTTAAAAATCGAGTGTTTTTGCTGCCCGAGGAAGAAACGCGTGATGCCGCGGTCAGAAAAAAAGCGGCCCAGGACCAAAAAATTTTTTTTGACTCCAATGTATTAACGGATGCTAGAATGTGATTCGGGGTGGAATTCCATGCTTAAAAATGTTATTAATAGCTGTTTTTAAAAATTTAGTGTTTTGGCTGCCCGAGGAAGAAAACGCGTGATGCCGCGGTCAGAAAAAATGCGGCCAGGACCAAAAATTTTTTTTTGACTGCAATGTAATAACGGATGCTAGAATGTGATTCGGGGTGGAATTCCATGCTTAAAAATGTTATTATTAGCTGTTTTTAAAAATCGAGTGTTTTTGCTGCCCGACGAAGAAAACGGGTGATGCTGCGGTCAGAAAAAAAGCGGCCCAGGAACAAAAAATTTTTTTTGACTCAAATGTAATAACGGATGCTAGAATGTGATTCGGGGTGGAATTCCATGCTTAAAAATGTTATTATTAGCTGTTTTTAAAAATCGAGTGTTTTTGCTGCCCGAGGAAGAAAACGCGTGATGCCGCGGTCAGAAAAAAAGCGGCCCAGGACCAAAAATTTTTTTTTGACTCCAATGTAATAACGGATGCTACAATGTGATTCGGGGTGGAATTCCATGCTTAAAAATGTTATTATTAGCTGTTTTTAAAAATCGAGTGTTTTTGCTGCCCGAGGAAGAAAACGCGTGATGCCGCGGTCAGAAAAAAAGCGGCCCAGGACCAAAAATTTTTTTTTGACTCCAATGTAATAACGGATGCTACAATGTGATTCGGGGTGGAATTCCATGCTTAAAAATGTTATTATTAGCTGTTTTTAAAAATCGAGTGTTTTTGCTGCCCGAGGAAGAAAACGTGTGATGCCGCGGTCAGAAAAAAAGCGGCCCAGGACCAAAATTTTTTTTTTGACTCCAATGTAATAACGGATGCTAGAATGTGATTCGGGGTGGAATTCCATGCTTAAAAATGTTATTATTAGCTGTTTTTAAAAATCGAGTGTTTTTGCTGCCCGAGGAAGAAAACGCGTGATGCCGCGGTCAGAAAAAAAGCGGCCCAGGACCAAAAATCTTTTTTTGACTCAAATGTAATAACGGATGCTAGAATGTGATTCGGGGTGGAATTCCATGCTTAAAAATGTTATTATTAGCTGTTTTTAAAAATCGAGTGTTTTTGCTGCCCGAGGAAGAAAACGCGTGATGCCGCGGTCAGAAAAAAAGCGGCCCAGGACCAAAAATTTTTTTTTGACTCCAATGTATTAACGGATGCTAGAATGTGATTCGGGGTGGAATTCCATGCTTAAAAATGTTATTATTAGCTGTTTTTAAAAATCGAGTGTTTTGGCTGCCCGAGGAAGAAAACGCGTGATGCCGCGGTCAGAAAAAAAGCGGCCCAGGACCAAAAAATTTTTTTTTACTCAAATGTAATAACGGATGCTAGAATGTGATTCGGGGTGGAATTCCATGCTTAAAAATGTTATTATTAGCTGTTTTTAAAAATTGAGTGTTTTTGCTGCCCGAGGAAGAAAACGCGTGATGCCGCGGTCAGAAAAAAAGCTGCCCAGGACGAAAAAAATTTTTTTGACTCCAATGAAATAACGGATGCTAGAATGTGATTCGGGGTGGAATTCCATGCTTAAAAATGTTATTATTAGCTGTTTTTAAAAATCGAGTGTTTTTGCTGCCCGAGGAAGAAAACGCGTGATGCCGCGGTCAGAAAAAATGCGGCCAGGACCAAAATATTTTTTTTGACTCCAATGTAATAACGGATGCTAGAATGTGATTCGGGGTGGAATTCCATGCTTAAAAATGTTATTATTAGCTGTTTTTAAAAATCGAGTGTTTTTGCTGCCCGAGGAAGAAAACGCGTGATGCCGCGGTCAGAAAAAAAGCTGCCCAGGACGAAAAATTTTTTTTTGACTCCAATGTAATAACGGATGCTAGAATGTGATTCGGGGTGGAATTCCATGCTTAAAAATGTTATTATTAGCTGTTTTTAAAAATCGAGTGTTTTTGCTGCCCGAGGAAGAAAACGCGTGATGCCGCGGTCAGAAAAAAAGCGGCCCAGGACCAAAAAATTTTTTTTGACTCCAATGTAATAACGGATGCTAGAATGTGATTCGGGGTGGAATTCCATGCTTAAAAATGTTATTATTAGCTGTTTTTAAAAATCGAGTGTTTTTGCTGCCCGAGGAAGAAAACGCGTGATGCCGCGGTCAGAAAAAAAGCTGCCCAGGACGAAAAATTTTTTTTTGACTCCAATGTAATAACGGATGCTAGAATGTGATTCGGGGTGGAATTCCATGCTTAAAAATGTTATTATTAGCTGTTTTTAAAAATTGAGTGTTTTTGCTGCCCGAGGAAGAAAACGCGTGATGCCGCGGTCAGAAAAAATGCGGCCAGGACCAAAAATTTTTTTTTGACTCCAATGTAATAACGGATGCTAGAATGTGATTCGGGGTGGAATTCCATGCTTAAAAATGTTATTATTAGCTGTTTTTAAAAATCGAGTGTTTTTGCTGCCCGACGAAGAAAACGCGTGATGCCGCGGTCAGAAAAAAAGCGGCCCAGGACCAAAATTTTTTTTTTGACTCCAATGTAATAACGGATGCTAGAATGTGATTCGGGGTGGAATTCCATGCTTAAAAATGTTATTATTAGCTGTTTTTAAAAATCGAGTGTTTTTGCTGCCCAAGGAAGAAAACGCGTGATGCCGCGCTCAGAAAAAAAAGCTGCCCAGGACCAAATTTTTTTTTTTGACTCAAATGTAATAACGGATGCTAGAATGTGATTCGGGGTGGAATTCCATGCTTAAAAATGTTATTATTAGCTGTTTTTAAAAATCGAGTGTTTTTGCTGCCCGAGGAAGAAAACGCGTGATGCTGCGGTCAGAAAAAAAGCGGCCCAGGAATAAAAAATTTTTTTTGACTCCAATGTAATAACGGATGCTAGAATGTGATTCGGGGTGGAATTCCATGCTTAAAAATGTTATTATTAGCTGTTTTTAAAAATCGAGTGTTTTTGCTGCCCGAGGAAGAAAACGTGTGATGCCGCGGTCAGAAAAAAAGCGGCCCAGGACCAAAATTTTTTTTTTGACTCCAATGTAATAACGGATGCTAGAATGTGATTCGGGGTGGAATTCCATGCTTAAAAATGTTATTATTAGCTGTTTTTAAAAATCGAGTGTTTTTGCTGCCCGAGGAAGAAAACGCGTGATGCCGCGGTCAGAAAAAAAGCTGCCCAGGACGAAAAAAATTTTTTTGACTCCAATGTAATAACGGATGCTAGAATGTGATTCGGGGTGGAATTCCATGCTTAAAAATGTTATTATTAGCTGTTTTTAAAAATCGAGTGTTTTTGCTGCCCGAGGAAGAAAACGTGTGATGCCGCGGTCAGAAAAAAAGCGGCCCAGGACCAAAATTTTTTTTTTGACTCCAATGTAATAACGGATGCTAGAATGTGATTCGGGGTGGAATTCCATGCTTAAAAATGTTATTATTAGCTGTTTTTAAAAATCGAGTGTTTTTGCTGCCCGAGGAAGAAAACGCGTGATGCCGCGGTCAGAAAAAAAGCGGCCCAGGACCAAAATTTTTTTTTTGACTCCAATGTAATAACGGATGCTAGAATGTGATTCGGGGTGGAATTCCATGCTTAAAAATGTTATTATTAGCTGTTTTTAAAAATCGAGTGTTTTTGCTGCCCGAGGAAGAAAACGCGTGATGCCGCGGTCAGAAAAAAAGCGGCCCAGGACCAAAAATCTTTTTTTGACTCAAATGTAATAACGGATGCTAGAATGTGATTCGGGGTGGAATTCCATGCTTAAAAATGTTATTATTAGCTGTTTTTTAAAATCGAGTGTTTTTGCTGCCCGAGGAAGAAAACGCGTGATGCCGCGGTCAGAAAAAAAGCGGCCCAGGACCAAAAAATTTTTTTTGACTCCAATGTAATAACGGATGCTAGAATGTGATTCGGGGTGGAATTCCATGCTTAAAAATGTTATTATTAGCTGTATTTAAAAATCGAGTGTTTTTGCTGCCCGAGGAAGAAAACGCGTGGTCAGAAAAAAAGCGGCCCAGGACCAAAAAATTTTTTTTGACTCCAATGTAATAACGGATGCTAGAATGTGATTCGGGGTGGAATTCCATGCTTAAAAATGTTATTATTAGGTGTTTTTAAAAATCGAGTGTTTTTGCTGCCCGAGGAAGAAAACCCGTGATGCCGCGGTCAGAAAAAAAGCGGCCCAGGACCAAAAAATTTTTTTTGACTCCAATGTATTAACGGATGCTAGAATGTGATTCGGGGTGGAATTCCATGCTTAAAAATGTTATTAATAGCTGTTTTTAAAAATTTAGTGTTTTGGCTGCCCGAGGAAGAAAACGCGTGATGCCGCGGTCAGAAAAAATGCGGCCAGGACCAAAAATTTTTTTTTGACTCCAATGTAATAACGGATGCTAGAATGTGATTCGGGGTGGAATTCCATGCTTAAAAATGTTATTATTAGCTGTTTTTAAAAATCGAGTGTTTTGGCTGCCCGAGGAAGAAAACGCGTGATGCCGCGGTCAGAAAAAAAGCGGCCCAGGACCAAAAATTTTTTTTTGACTCCAATGTAATAACGGATGCTAGAATGTGATTCGGGGTGGAATTCCATGCTTAAAAATGTTATTATTAGCTGTTTTTAAAAATCGAGTGTTTTTGCTGCCCGAGGAAGAAAACGCGTGATGCCGCGGTCAGAAAAAAAGCGGCCAGGACCCAAAATTTTTTTTTGACTCAAATGTAATAACGGATGCTAGAATGTGATTCGGGGTGGAATTCCATGCTTAAAAATGTTATTATTAGCTGTTTTTAAAAATCGAGTGTTTTTGCTGCCCGAGGAAGAAAACGCGTGATGCCGCGGTCAGAAAAAAAGCGGCCCAGGACCAAAAAATTTTTTTTGACTCCAATGTAATAACGGATGCTAGAATGTGATTCGGGGTGGAATTCCATGCTTAAAAATGTTATTATTAGCTGTTTTTAAAAATTGAGTGTTTTTGCTGCCCGAGGAAGAAACGCGTGATGCCGCGGTCAGAAAAAAAGCGGCCCAGGACCAAAAAATTTTTTTTGACTCCAATGTAATAACGGATGCTAGAATGTGATTCGGGGTGGAATTCCATGCTTAAAAATGTTATTATTAGCTGTTTTTAAAAATCGAGTGTTTTTGCTGCCCGAGGAAGAAAACGCGTGATGCTGCGGTCAGAAAAAAAGCGGCCCAGGAATAAAAAATTTTTTTTGACTCCAATGTAATAACGGATGCTAGAATGTGATTCGGGGTGGAATTCCATGCTTAAAAATGTTATTATTAGCTGTTTTTAAAAATCGAGTGTTTTTGCTGCCCGAGGAAGAAAACGTGTGATGCCGCGGTCAGAAAAAAAGCGGCCCAGGACCAAAATTTTTTTTTTGACTCCAATGTAATAACGGATGCTAGAATGTGATTCGGGGTGGAATTCCATGCTTAAAAATGTTATTATTAGCTGTTTTTAAAAATCGAGTGTTTTGGCTGCCCGAGGAAGAAAACGCGTGATGCCGCGGTCAGAAAAAAAGCGGCCCAGGACCAAAAATTTTTTTTTGACTCCAATGTAATAACGGATGCTAGAATGTGATTCGGGGTGGAATTCCATGCTTAAAAATGTTATTATTAGCTGTTTTTAAAAATCGAGTGTTTTTGCTGCCCGAGGAAGAAAACGCGTGATGCCGCGGTCAGAAAAAAAGCGGCCAGGACCCAAAATTTTTTTTTGACTCAAATGTAATAACGGATGCTAGAATGTGATTCGGGGTGGAATTCCATGCTTAAAAATGTTATTATTAGCTGTTTTTAAAAATCGAGTGTTTTTGCTGCCCGAGGAAGAAAACGCGTGATGCCGCGGTCAGAAAAAAAGCGGCCCAGGACCAAAAAATTTTTTTTGACTCCAATGTAATAACGGATGCTAGAATGTGATTCGGGGTGGAATTCCATGCTTAAAAATGTTATTATTAGCTGTTCTTAAAAATCGAGTGTTTTTGCTGCCCGAGGAAGAAAACGCGTGATGCCGCGGTCAGAAAAAAAGCGGCCCAGGACCAAAATTTTTTTTTGACTCCAATGTAATAACGGATGCTAGAATGTGATTCGGGGTGGAATTCCATGCTTAAAAATGTTATTATTAGCTGTTTTTAAAAATCGAGTGTTTTTGCTGCCCGAGGAAGAAAACGCGTGATGCCGTGGTCAGAAAAGAAGCGGCCCAGGACCAAAAATTTTTTTTTGACTCCAATGTAATAACGGATGCTAGAATGTGATTCTTGGTGGAATTCCATGCTTAAAAATGTTATTATTAGCTGTTTTTAAAAATCGAGTGTTTTTGCTGCCCGAGGAAGAAAACGCGTGATGCCGCGGTCAGAAAAAAAGCGGCCCAGGACCAAAAAAATTTTTTTTGACTCCAATGTAATAACGGATGCTAGAATGTGATTCGGGGTGGAATTCCATGCTTAAAAATGTTATTATTAGCTGTTTTTAAAAATCGAGTGTTTTTGCTGCCCGAGGAAGAAAACGCGTGATGCCGCGGTTAGAAAAAAAGCGGCCCAGGACCAAAATTTTTTTTTTGACTCAAATGTAATAACGGATGCTAGAATGTGATTCGGGGTGGAATTCCATGCTTTAAAATGTTATTATTAGCTGTTTTTAAAAATCGAGTGTTTTTGCTGCCCGAGGAAGAAAACGCGTGATGCCGCGGTCAGAAAAAAAGCGGCCCAGGACCAAAAATTTTTTTTTGACTCCAATGTAATAACGGATGCTAGAATGTGATTCGGGGTGGAATTCCATGCTTAAAAATGTTATTATTAGCTGTTTTTAAAAATCGAGTGTTTTTGCTGCCCGAGGAAGAAAACGCGTGATGCCGCGGTCAGAAGAAAAGCGGCCCAGGACCAAAATTTTTTTTTTGACTCCAATGTAATAACGGATGCTAGAATGTGATTCGGGGTGGAATTCCATGCTTAAAAATGTTATTATTAGCTGTTTTTAAAAATCGAGTGTTTTTGATGCCCGAGGAAGAAAACGCGTGATGCCGCGGTCAGAAAAAAAGCGGCCCAGGACCAAAAATTTTTTTTTGACTCCAATGTAATAACGGATGCTAGAATGTGATTCGGGGTGGAATTCCATGTTTAAAAATGTTATTATTAGCTGTTTTTAAAAATCGAGTGTTTTTGCTGCCCGAGGAAGAAAACGCGTGATGCCGCGGTCAGAAAAAAAGCGGCCCAGGACCAAAAAAATTTTTTTGACTCCAATGTAATAACGGATGCTAGAATGTGATTCGGGGTGGAATTCCATGCTTAAAAATGTTATTATTAGCTGTTTTTAAAAATCGAGTGTTTTTGCTGCCCGAGGAAGAAACGCGTGATGCCGCGGTCAGAAAAAAAGCGGCCCAGGACCAAAAAATTTTTTTTGACTCCAATGTAATAACGGATGCTAGAATGTGATTCGGGGTGGAATTCCATGCTTAAAAATGTTATTATTAGCTGTTTTTAAAAATTGAGTGTTTTGGCTGCCCGAGGAAGAAACGCGTGATGCCGCGGTCAGAAAAAAAGCGGCCAGGACCCAAAATTTTTTTTTGACTCAAATGTAATAACGGATGCTAGAATGTGATTCGGGGTGGAATTCCATGCTTAAAAATGTTATTATTAGCTGTTTTTAAAAATCGAGTGTTTTTGCTGCCCGAGGAAGAAAACGCGTGATGCTGCGGTCAGAAAAAAAGCGTCCCAGGACCAAAAAATTTTTTTTGACTCCAATGTAATAACGGATGCTAGAATGTGATTCGGGGTGGAATTCCATGCTTAAAAATGTTATTATTAGGTGTTTTTAAAAATCGAGTGTTTTTGCTGCCCGAGGAAGAAAACCCGTGATGCCGCGGTCAGAAAAAAAGCGGCCCAGGACCAAAAAATTTTTTTTGACTCCAATGTATTAACGGATGCTAGAATGTGATTCGGGGTGGAATTCCATGCTTAAAAATGTTATTAATAGCTGTTTTTAAAAATTTAGTGTTTTGGCTGCCCGAGGAAGAAAACGCGTGATGCCGCGGTCAGAAAAAATGCGGCCAGGACCAAAAATTTTTTTTTGACTCCAATGTAATAACGGATGCTAGAATGTGATTCGGGGTGGAATTCCATGCTTAAAAATGTTATTATTAGCTGTTTTTAAAAATCGAGTGTTTTGGCTGCCCGAGGAAGAAAACGCGTGATGCCGCGGTCAGAAAAAAAGCGGCCCAGGACCAAAAATTTTTTTTTGACTCCAATGTAATAACGGATGCTAGAATGTGATTCGGGGTGGAATTCCATGCTTAAAAATGTTATTATTAGCTGTTTTTAAAAATCGAGTGTTTTTGCTGCCCGAGGAAGAAAACGCGTGATGCCGCGGTCAGAAAAAAAGCGGCCAGGACCCAAAATTTTTTTTTGACTCAAATGTAATAACGGATGCTAGAATGTGATTCGGGGTGGAATTCCATGCTTAAAAATGTTATTATTAGCTGTTTTTAAAAATCGAGTGTTTTTGCTGCCCGAGGAAGAAAACGCGTGATGCCGCGGTCAGAAAAAAAGCGGCCCAGGACCAAAAAATTTTTTTTGACTCCAATGTAATAACGGATGCTAGAATGTGATTCGGGGTGGAATTCCATGCTTAAAAATGTTATTATTAGCTGTTTTTAAAAATTGAGTGTTTTTGCTGCCCGAGGAAGAAAACGCGTGATGCCGCGGTCAGAAAAAATGCGGCCAGGACCAAAAATTTTTTTTTGACTCCAATGTAATAACGGATGCTAGAATGTGATTCGGGGTGGAATTCCATGCTTAAAAATGTTATTATTAGCTGTTTTTAAAAATCGAGTGTTTTTGCTGCCCGACGAAGAAAACGCGTGATGCCGCGGTCAGAAAAAAAGCGGCCCAGGACCAAAATTTTTTTTTTGACTCCAATGTAATAACGGATGCTAGAATGTGATTCGGGGTGGAATTCCATGCTTAAAAATGTTATTATTAGCTGTTTTTAAAAATCGAGTGTTTTTGCTGCCCGAGGAAGAAAACGCGTGATGCCGCGGTCAGAAAAAAAGCGGCCCAGGACCAAAAATCTTTTTTTGACTCAAATGTAATAACGGATGCTAGAATGTGATTCGGGGTGGAATTCCATGCTTAAAAATGTTATTATTAGCTGTTTTTAAAAATCGAGTGTTTTTGCTGCCCGAGGAAGAAAACGCGTGATGCCGCGGTCAGAAAAAAAGCGGCCCAGGACCAAAAAATTTTTTTTTACTCCAATGTAATAACGGATGCTAGAATGTGATTCGGGGTGGAATTCCATGCTTAAAAATGTTATTATTAGCTGTTTTTAAAAATCGAGTGTTTTTGCTGCCCGAGGAAGAAAACGCGTGGTCAGAAAAAAAGCGGCCCAGGACCAAAAAATTTTTTTTGACTCCAATGTAATAACGGATGCTAGAATGTGATTCGGGGTGGAATTCCATGCTTAAAAATGTTATTATTAGGTGTTTTTAAAAATCGAGTGTTTTTGCTGCCCGAGGAAGAAAACGCGTCATGCCGCGGTCAGAAAAAAAGCGGCCCAGGACCAAAAAATTTTTTTTGACTCCAATGTATTAACGGATGCTAGAATGTGATTCGGGGTGGAATTCCATGCTTAAAAATGTTATTATTAGCTGTTTTTAAAAATCGAGTGTTTTGGCTGCCCGAGGAAGAAAACGCGTGATGCCGCGGTCAGAAAAAAAGCGGCCCAGGACCAAAAATTTTTTTTAGACTCCAATGTAATAACGGATGCTAGAATGTGATTCGGGGTGGAATTCCATGCTTAAAAATGTTATTATTAGCTGTTTTTAAAAATCGAGTGTTTTTGCTGCCCGAGGAAGAAAACGCGTGATGCCGCGGTCAGAAAAAAAGCGGCCCAGGACCAAAAAATTTTTTTTTACTCAAATGTAATAACGGATGCTAGAATGTGATTTGGGGTGGAATTCCATGCTTAAAAATGTTATTATTAGCTGTTTTTAAAAATTGAGTGTTTTTGCTGCCCGAGGAAGAAAACGCGTGATGCCGCGGTCAGAAAAAAAGCTGCCCAGGACGAAAAAATTTTTTTTGACTCCAATGTAATAACGGATGCTAGAATGTGATTCGGGGTGGAATTCCATGCTTAAAAATGTTATTATTAGCTGTTTTTAAAAATCGAGTGTTTTTGCTGCCCGAGGAAGAAAACGCGTGATGCCGCGGTCAGAAAAAAAGCTGCCCAGGACCAAAAATTTTTTTTTTACTCAAATGTAATAACGGATGCTAGAATGTGATTCGGGGTGGAATTCCATGCTTAAAAATGTTATTATTAGCTGTTTTTAAAAATCGAGTGTTTTGGCTGCCCGAGGAAGAAAACGCGTGATGCCGCGGTCAGAAAAAAAGCTGCCCAGGACCAAAAAATTTTTTTTGACTCCAATGTAATAACGGATGCTAGAATGTGATTCGGGGTGGAATTCCATGCTTAAAAATGTTATTATTAGCTGTTTTTAAAAATCGAGTGTTTTTGCTGCCCGAGGAAGAAAACGCGTGATGCTGCGGTCAGAAAAAAAGCGGCCCAGGACCAAAAAATTTTTTTTGACTCCAATGTAATAACGGATGCTAGAATGTGATTCGGGGTGGAATTCCATGCTTAAAAATGTTATTATTAGCTGTTTTTAAAAATCGAGTGTTTTGGCTGCCCGAGGAAGAAAACGCGTGATGCCGCGGTCAGAAAAAAAGCTGCCCAGGACCAAAAATTTTTTTTTTACTCAAATGTAATAACGGATGCTAGAATGTGATTCGGGGTGGAATTCCATGCTTAAAAATGTTATTATTAGCTGTTTTTAAAAATCGAGTGTTTTTGCTGCCCGAGGAAGAAAACGCGTGATGCCGCGGTCAGAAAAAAAGCGGCCCAGGACCAAAAAATTTTTTTTTACTCAAATGTAATAACGGATGCTAGAATGTGATTCGGGGTGGAATTCCATGCTTAAAAATGTTATTATTAGCTGTTTTTAAAAATTGAGTGTTTTTGCTGCCCGAGGAAGAAAACGCGTGATGCCGCGGTCAGAAAAAAAGCTGCCCAGGACGAAAAATTTTTTTTTGACTCCAATGTAATAACGGATGCTAGAATGTGATTCGGGGTGGAATTCCATGCTTAAAAATGTTATTATTAGCTGTTTTTAAAAATTGAGTGTTTTTGCTGCCCGAGGAAGAAAACGCGTGATGCCGCGGTCAGAAAAAATGCGGCCAGGACCAAAAATTTTTTTTTGACTCCAATGTAATAACGGATGCTAGAATGTGATTCGGGGTGGAATTCCATGCTTAAAAATGTTATTATTAGCTGTTTTTAAAAATCGAGTGTTTTTGCTGCCCGAGGAAGAAAACGCGTGATGCCGCGGTCAGAAAAAAAGCGGCCCAGGACCAAAAAATTTTTTTTGACTCCAATGTAATAACGGATGCTAGAATGTGATTCGGGGTGGAATTCCATGCTTAAAAATGTTATTATTAGCTGTTTTTAAAAATCGAGTGTTTTGGCTGCCCGAGGAAGAAAACGCGTGATGCCGCGGTCAGAAAAAAAGCTGCCCAGGACCAAAAATTTTTTTTTTACTCAAATGTAATAACGGATGCTAGAATGTGATTCGGGGTGGAATTCCATGCTTAAAAATGTTATTATTAGCTGTTTTTAAAAATCGAGTGTTTTTGCTGCCCGAGGAAGAAAACGCGTGATGCCGCGGTCAGAAAAAAAGCGGCCCAGGACCAAAAAATTTTTTTTTACTCAAATGTAATAACGGATGCTAGAATGTGATTCGGGGTGGAATTCCATGCTTAAAAATGTTATTATTAGCTGTTTTTAAAAATTGAGTGTTTTTGCTGCCCGAGGAAGAAAACGCGTGATGCCGCGGTCAGAAAAAAAGCTGCCCAGGACGAAAAATTTTTTTTTGACTCCAATGTAATAACGGATGCTAGAATGTGATTCGGGGTGGAATTCCATGCTTAAAAATGTTATTATTAGCTGTTTTTAAAAATTGAGTGTTTTTGCTGCCCGAGGAAGAAAACGCGTGATGCCGCGGTCAGAAAAAATGCGGCCAGGACCAAAAATTTTTTTTTGACTCCAATGTAATAACGGATGCTAGAATGTGATTCGGGGTGGAATTCCATGCTTAAAAATGTTATTATTAGCTGTTTTTAAAAATCGAGTGTTTTTGCTGCCCGACGAAGAAAACGCGTGATGCCGCGGTCAGAAAAAAAGCGGCCCAGGACCAAAATTTTTTTTTTGACTCCAATGTAATAACGGATGCTAGAATGTGATTCGGGGTGGAATTCCATGCTTAAAAATGTTATTATTAGCTGTTTTTAAAAATCGAGTGTTTTTGCTGCCCGAGGAAGAAAACGCGTGATGCCGCGGTCAGAAAAAAAGCGGCCCAGGACCAAAAATCTTTTTTTGACTCAAATGTAATAACGGATGCTAGAATGTGATTCGGGGTGGAATTCCATGCTTAAAAATGTTATTATTAGCTGTTTTTAAAAATCGAGTGTTTTTGCTGCCCGAGGAAGAAAACGCGTGATGCCGCGGTCAGAAAAAAAGCGGCCCAGGACCAAAAAATTTTTTTTTACTCCAATGTAATAACGGATGCTAGAATGTGATTCGGGGTGGAATTCCATGCTTAAAAATGTTATTATTAGCTGTTTTTAAAAATCGAGTGTTTTTGCTGCCCGAGGAAGAAAACGCGTGGTCAGAAAAAAAGCGGCCCAGGACCAAAAAATTTTTTTTGACTCCAATGTAATAACGGATGCTAGAATGTGATTCGGGGTGGAATTCCATGCTTAAAAATGTTATTATTAGGTGTTTTTAAAAATCGAGTGTTTTTGCTGCCCGAGGAAGAAAACGCGTGATGCCGCGGTCAGAAAAAAAGCGGCCCAGGACCAAAAAATTTTTTTTGACTCCAATGTATTAACGGATGCTAGAATGTGATTCGGGGTGGAATTCCATGCTTAAAAATGTTATTATTAGCTGTTTTTAAAAATCGAGTGTTTTGGCTGCCCGAGGAAGAAAACGCGTGATGCCGCGGTCAGAAAAAAAGCGGCCCAGGACCAAAAATTTTTTTTAGACTCCAATGTAATAACGGATGCTAGAATGTGATTCGGGGTGGAATTCCATGCTTAAAAATGTTATTATTAGCTGTTTTTAAAAATCGAGTGTTTTTGCTGCCCGAGGAAGAAAACGCGTGATGCCGCGGTCAGAAAAAAAGCGGCCCAGGACCAAAAAATTTTTTTTTACTCAAATGTAATAACGGATGCTAGAATGTGATTTGGGGTGGAATTCCATGCTTAAAAATGTTATTATTAGCTGTTTTTAAAAATTGAGTGTTTTTGCTGCCCGAGGAAGAAAACGCGTGATGCCGCGGTCAGAAAAAAAGCTGCCCAGGACGAAAAAATTTTTTTTGACTCCAATGTAATAACGGATGCTAGAATGTGATTCGGGGTGGAATTCCATGCTTAAAAATGTTATTATTAGCTGTTTTTAAAAATCGAGTGTTTTTGCTGCCCGAGGAAGAAAACGCGTGATGCCGCGGTCAGAAAAAATGCGGCCAGGACCAAAAATTTTTTTTTGACTCCAATGTAATAACGGATGCTAGAATGTGATTCGGGGTGGAATTCCATGCTTAAAAATGTTATTATTAGCTGTTTTTAAAAATCGAGTGTTTTTGCTGCCCGAGGAAGAAAACGCGTGATGCCGCGGTCAGAAAAAAAGCGGCCCAGGACCAAAAAATTTTTTTTGACTCCAATGTAATAACGGATGCTAGAATGTGATTCGGGGTGGAATTCCATGCTTAAAAATGTTATTATTAGCTGTTTTTAAAAATCGAGTGTTTTGGCTGCCCGAGGAAGAAAACGCGTGATGCCGCGGTCAGAAAAAAAGCTGCCCAGGACCAAAAATTTTTTTTTTACTCAAATGTAATAACGGATGCTAGAATGTGATTCGGGGTGGAATTCCATGCTTAAAAATGTTATTATTAGCTGTTTTTAAAAATCGAGTGTTTTTGCTGCCCGAGGAAGAAAACGCGTGATGCCGCGGTCAGAAAAAAAGCGGCCCAGGACGAAAAAAATTTTTTTGACTCCAATGTAATAACGGATGCTAGAATGTGATTCGGGGTGGAATTCCATGCTTAAAAATGTTATTATTAGCTGTTTTTAAAAATCGAGTGTTTTTGCTGCCCGAGGAAGAAAACGCGTGATGCCGCGGTCAGAAAAAAAGCGGCCCAGGACCAAAAAATTTTTTTTGACTCCAATGTAATAACGGATGCTAGAATGTGATTCGGGGTGGAATTCCATGCTTAAAAATGTTATTATTAGCTGTTTTTAAAAATCGAGTGTTTTTGCTGCCCGAGGAAGAAAACGCGTGATGCTGCGGTCAGAAAAAAAGCGGCCCAGGACCAAAAAATTTTTTTTGACTCAAAATGTAATAACGGATGCTAGAATGTGATTCGGGGTGGAATTCCATGCTTAAAAATGTTATTATTAGCTGTTTTTAAAAATCGAGTGTTTTTGCTGCCCGAGGAAGAAAACGCGTGATGCTGCGGTCAGAAAAAAAGCTGCCCAGGACGAAAAAATTTTTTTTGACTCCAATGTAATAACGGATGCTAGAATGTGATTCGGGGTGGAATTCCATGCTTAAAAATGTTATTATTAGCTGTTTTTAAAAATCGAGTGTTTTTGCTGCCCGAGGAAGAAAACGCGTGATACCGCGGTCAGAAAAAATGCGGCCAGGACCAAAAATTTTTTTTTGACTCCAATGTAATAACGGATGCTAGAATGTGATTCGGGGTGGAATTCCATGCTTAAAAATGTTATTATTAGCTGTTTTTAAAAATCGAGTGTTTTGGCTGCCCGAGGAAGAAAACGCGTGATGCCGCGGTCAGAAAAAAAGCTGCCCAGGACCAAAAATTTTTTTTTTACTCAAATGTAATAACGGATGCTAGAATGTGATTCGGGGTGGAATTCCATGCTTAAAAATGTTATTATTAGCTGTTTTTAAAAATCGAGTGTTTTTGCTGCCCGAGGAAGAAAACGCGTGATGCCGCGGTCAGAAAAAAAGCGGCCCAGGACGAAAAAATTTTTTTTGACTCCAATGTAATAACGGATGCTAGAATGTGATTCGGGGTGGAATTCCATGCTTAAAAATGTTATTATTAGCTGTTTTTAAAAATCGAGTGTTTTTGCTGCCCGAGGAAGAAAACGCGTGATGCCGCGGTCAGAAAAAATGCGGCCAGGACCAAAAATTTTTTTTTGACTCCAATGTAATAACGGATGCTAGAATGTGATTCGGGGTGGAATTCCATGCTTAAAAATGTTATTATTAGCTGTTTTTAAAAATCGAGTGTTTTTGCTGCCCGAGGAAGAAAACGCGTGATGCCGCGGTCAGAAAAAAAGCGGCCCAGGACGAAAAAATTTTTTTTGACTCCAATGTAATAACGGATGCTAGAATGTGATTCGGGGTGGAATTCCATGCTTAAAAATGTTATTATTAGCTGTTTTTAAAAATCGAGTGTTTTGGCTGCCCGAGGAAGAAAACGCGTGATGCCGCGGTCAGAAAAAAAGCTGCCCAGGACCAAAAATTTTTTTTTTACTCAAATGTAATAACGGATGCTAGAATGTGATTCGGGGTGGAATTCCATGCTTAAAAATGTTATTATTAGCTGTTTTTAAAAATCGAGTGTTTTTGCTGCCCGAGGAAGAAAACGCGTGATGCCGCGGTCAGAAAAAAAGCGGCCCAGGACCAAAAAATTTTTTTTTACTCAAATGTAATAACGGATGCTAGAATGTGATTCGGTGTGGAATTCCATGCTTAAAAATGTTATTATTAGCTGTTTTTAAAAATTGAGTGTTTTTGCTGCCCGAGGAAGAAAACGCGTGATGCCGCGGTCAGAAAAAAAGCTGCCCAGGACGAAAAAAATTTTTTTGACTCCAATGTAATAACGGATGCTAGAATGTGATTCGGGGTGGAATTCCATGCTTAAAAATGTTATTATTAGCTGTTTTTAAAAATTGAGTGTTTTTGCTGCCCGAGGAAGAAAACGCGTGATGCCGCGGTCAGAAAAAATGCGGCCAGGACCAAAAATTTTTTTTTGACTCCAATGTAATAACGGATGCTAGAATGTGATTCGGGGTGGAATTCCATGCTTAAAAATGTTATTATTAGCTGTTTTTAAAAATCGAGTGTTTTTGCTGCCCGACGAAGAAAACGCGTGATGCCGCGGTCAGAAAAAAAGCGGCCCAGGACCAAAATTTTTTTTTTGACTCCAATGTAATAACGGATGCTAGAATGTGATTCGGGGTGGAATTCCATGCTTAAAAATGTTATTATTAGCTGTTTTTAAAAATCGAGTGTTTTTGCTGCCCAAGGAAGAAAACGCATGATGCCGCGGTCAGAAAAAAAAGCTGCCCAGGACCAAATTTTTTTTTTTGACTCAAATGTAATAACGGATGCTAGAATGTGATTCGGGGTGGAATTCCATGCTTAAAAATGTTATTATTAGCTGTTTTTAAAAATCGAGTGTTTTTGCTGCCCGAGGAAGAAAACGCGTGATGCTGCGGTCAGAAAAAAAGCGGCCCAGGAACAAAAAATTTTTTTTGACTCAAAATGTAATAACGGATGCTAGAATGTGATTCGGGGTGGAATTCCATGCTTAAAAATGTTATTATTAGCTGTTTTTAAAAATCGAGTGTTTTTGCTGCCCGAGGAAGAAAACGCGTGATGCCGCGGTCAGAAAAAAAGCGGCCCAGGACCAAAAAATTTTTTTTGACTCCAATGTAATAACGGATGCTAGAATGTGATTCGGGGTGGAATTCCATGCTTAAAAATGTTATTATTAGCTGTTTTTAAAAATCGAGTGTTTTTGCTGCCCGAGGAAGAAAACGCGTGGTCAGAAAAAAAGCGGCCCAGGACCAAAAAATTTTTTTTGACTCCAATGTAATAACGGATGCTAGAATGTGATTCGGGGTGGAATTCCATGCTTAAAAATGTTATTATTAGGTGTTTTTAAAAATCGAGTGTTTTTGCTGCCCGAGGAAGAAAACCCGTGATGCCGCGGTCAGAAAAAAAGCGGCCCAGGACCAAAAAATTTTTTTTGACTCCAATGTATTAACGGATGCTAGAATGTGATTCGGGGTGGAATTCCATGCTTAAAAATGTTATTAATAGCTGTTTTTAAAAATTTAGTGTTTTGGCTGCCCGAGGAAGAAAACGCGTGATGCCGCGGTCAGAAAAAATGCGGCCAGGACCAAAAATTTTTTTTTGACTCCAATGTAATAACGGATGCTAGAATGTGATTCGGGGTGGAATTCCATGCTTAAAAATGTTATTATTAGCTGTTTTTAAAAATCGAGTGTTTTTGCTGCCCGACGAAGAAAACGCGTGATGCCGCGGTCAGAAAAAAAGCGGCCCAGGACCAAAATTTTTTTTTTTACTCCAATGTAATAACGGATGCTAGAATGTGATTCGGGGTGGAATTCCATGCTTAAAAATGTTATTATTAGCTGTTTTTAAAAATCGAGTGTTTTTGCTGCCCAAGGAAGAAAACGCGTGATGCCGCGGTCAGAAAAAAAAGCTGCCCAGGACCAAAATTTTTTTTTTGACTCAAATGTAATAACGGATGCTAGAATGTGATTCGGGGTGGAATTCCATGCTTAAAAATGTTATTATTAGCTGTTTTTAAAAATCGAGTGTTTTTGCTGCCCGAGGAAGAAAACGCGTGATGCTGCGGTCAGAAAAAAAGCGGCCCAGGAACAAAAAATTTTTTTTGACTCAAATGTAATAACGGATGCTAGAATGTGATTCGGGGTGGAATTCCATGCTTAAAAATGTTATTATTAGCTGTTTTTAAAAATCGAGTGTTTTTGCTGCCCGAGGAAGAAAACGCGTGATGCCGCGGTCAGAAAAAAAGCGGCCCAGGACCAAAAATTTTTTTTTGACTCCAATGTAATAACGGATGCTACAATGTGATTCGGGGTGGAATTCCATGCTTAAAAATGTTATTATTAGCTGTTTTTAAAAATCGAGTGTTTTTGCTGCCCGAGGAAGAAAACGCGTGATGCCGCGGTCAGAAAAAAAGCGGCCCAGGACCAAAAAATTTTTTTTGACTCCAATGTATTAACGGATGCTAGAATGTGATTCGGGGTGGAATTCCATGCTTAAAAATGTTATTATTAGCTGTTTTTAAAAATCGAGTGTTTTGGCTGCCCGAGGAAGAAAACGCGTGATGCCGCGGTCAGAAAAAAAGCGGCCCAGGACCAAAAAATTTTTTTTTACTCAAATGTAATAACGGATGCTAGAATGTGATTCGGGGTGGAATTCCATGCTTAAAAATGTTATTATTAGCTGTTTTTAAAAATTGAGTGTTTTTGCTGCCCGAGGAAGAAAACGCGTGATGCCGCGGTCAGAAAAAAAGCTGCCCAGGACGAAAAAAATTTTTTTGACTCCAATGAAATAACGGATGCTAGAATGTGATTCGGGGTGGAATTCCATGCTTAAAAATGTTATTATTAGCTGTTTTTAAAAATCGAGTGTTTTTGCTCCCCGAGGAAGAAAACGCGTGATGCCGCGGTCAGAAAAAAAGCTGCCCAGGACCAAAAATTTTTTTTTTACTCAAATGTAATAACGGATGCTAGAATGTGATTCGGGGTGGAATTCCATGCTTAAAAATGTTATTATTAGCTGTTTTTAAAAATCGAGTGTTTTTGCTGCCCGAGGAAGAAAACGCGTGATGCCGCGGTCAGAAAAAAAGCGGCCCAGGACCAAAAAATTTTTTTTTACTCAAATGTAATAACGGATGCTAGAATGTGATTCGGGGTGGAATTCCATGCTTAAAAATGTTATTATTAGCTGTTTTTAAAAATTGAGTGTTTTTGCTGCCCGAGGAAGAAAACGCGTGATGCCGCGGTCAGAAAAAAAGCTGCCCAGGACGAAAAATTTTTTTTTGACTCCAATGTAATAACGGATGCTAGAATGTGATTCGGGGTGGAATTCCATGCTTAAAAATGTTATTATTAGCTGTTTTTAAAAATCGAGTGTTTTTGCTGCCCGAGGAAGAAAACGCGTGATGCTGCGGTCAGAAAAAAAGCGGCCCAGGAACAAAAAATTTTTTTTGACTCAAATGTAATAACGGATGCTAGAATGTGATTCGGGGTGGAATTCCATGCTTAAAAATGTTATTATTAGCTGTTTTTAAAAATCGAGTGTTTTTGCTGCCCGAGGAAGAAAACGTGTGATGCCGCGGTCAGAAAAAAAGCGGCCCAGGACCAAAATTTTTTTTTTGACTCCAATGTAATAACGGATGCTAGAATGTGATTCGGGGTGGAATTCCATGCTTAAAAATGTTATTATTAGCTGTTTTTAAAAATCGAGTGTTTTTGCTGCCCGAGGAAGAAAACGCGTGGTCAGAAAAAAAGCGGCCCAGGACCAAAAAATTTTTTTTGACTCCAATGTAATAACGGATGCTAGAATGTGATTCGGGGTGGAATTCCATGCTTAAAAATGTTATTATTAGGTGTTTTTAAAAATCGAGTGTTTTTGCTGCCCGAGGAAGAAAACCCGTGATGCCGCGGTCAGAAAAAAAGCGGCCCAGGACCAAAAAATTTTTTTTGACTCCAATGTATTAACGGATGCTAGAATGTGATTCGGGGTGGAATTCCATGCTTAAAAATGTTATTATTAGCTGTTTTTAAAAATCGAGTGTTTTTGCTGCCCGAGGAAGAAAACGCGTGATGCCGCGGTCAGAAAAAAAGCGGCCCAGGACCAAAAATTTTTTTTGACTCCAATGTAATAACGGATGCTAGAATGTGATTCGGGGTGGAATTCCATGCTTAAAAATGTTATTATTAGCTGTTTTTAAAAATCGAGTGTTTTTGCTGCCCGAGGAAGAAAACGCGTGATGCCGCGGTCAGAAAAAAAGCGGCCAGGACCCAAAATTTTTTTTTGACTCAAATGTAATAACGGATGCTAGAATGTGATTCGGGGTGGAATTCCATGCTTAAAAATGTTATTATTAGCTGTTTTTAAAAATCGAGTGTTTTTGCTGCCCGAGGAAGAAAACGCGTGATGCCGCGGTCAGAAAAAAAGCGGCCCAGGACCAAAAAATTTTTTTTGACTCCAATGTAATAACGGATGCTAGAATGTGATTCGGGGTGGAATTCCATGCTTAAAAATGTTATTATTAGGTGTTTTTAAAAATCGAGTGTTTTTGCTGCCCGAGGAAGAAAACGCGTGATGCCGCGGTCAGAAAAAAAGCGGCCCAGGACCAAAAAATTTTTTTTGACTCCAATGTATTAACGGATGCTAGAATGTGATTCGGGGTGGAATTCCATGCTTAAAAATGTTATTAATAGCTGTTTTTAAAAATTTAGTGTTTTGGCTGCCCGAGGAAGAAAACGCGTGATGCCGCGGTCAGAAAAAATGCGGCCAGGACCAAAAATTTTTTTTTGACTCCAATGTAATAACGGATGCTAGAATGTGATTCGGGGTGGAATTCCATGCTTAAAAATGTTATTATTAGCTGTTTTTAAAAATCGAGTGTTTTTGCTGCCCGACGAAGAAAACGCGTGATGCCGCGGTCAGAAAAAAAGCGGCCCAGGACTAAAATTTTTTTTTTTACTCCAATGTAATAACGGATGCCAGAATGTGATTCGGGGTGGAATTCCATGCTTAAAAATGTTATTATTAGCTGTTTTTAAAAATCGAGTGTTTTTGCTGCCCAAGGAAGAAAACGCGTGATGCCGCGGTCAGAAAAAAAAGCTGCCCAGGACCAAAATTTTTTTTTTGACTCAAATGTAATAACGGATGCTAGAATGTGATTCGGGGTGGAATTCCATGCTTAAAAATGTTATTATTAGCTGTTTTTAAAAATCGAGTGTTTTTGCTGCCCGAGGAAGAAAACGCGTGATGCTGCGGTCAGAAAAAAAGCGGCCCAGGAACAAAAAATTTTTTTTGACTCAAATGTAATAACGGATGCTAGAATGTGATTCGGGGTGGAATTCCATGCTTAAAAATGTTATTATTAGCTGTTTTTAAAAATCGAGTGTTTTTGCTGCCCGAGGAAGAAAACGCGTGATGCCGCGGTCAGAAAAAAAGCGGCCCAGGACCAAAAATTTTTTTTTGACTCCAATGTAATAACGGATGCTACAATGTGATTCGGGGTGGAATTCCATGCTTAAAAATGTTATTATTAGCTGTTTTTAAAAATCGAGTGTTTTTGCTGCCCGAGGAAGAAAACGTGTGATGCCGCGGTCAGAAAAAAAGCGGCCCAGGACCAAAATTTTTTTTTTGACTCCAATGTAATAACGGATGCTAGAATGTGATTCGGGGTGGAATTCCATGCTTAAAAATGTTATTATTAGCTGTTTTTAAAAATCGAGTGTTTTTGCTGCCCGAGGAAGAAAACGCGTGATGCCGCGGTCAGAAAAAAAGCGGCCCAGGACCAAAAATCTTTTTTTGACTCAAATGTAATAACGGATGCTAGAATGTGATTCGGGGTGGAATTCCATGCTTAAAAATGTTATTATTAGCTGTTTTTAAAAATCGAGTGTTTTTGCTGCCCGAGGAAGAAAACGCGTGATGCCGCGGTCAGAAAAAAAGCGGCCCAGGACCAAAAAATTTTTTTTGACTCCAATGTAATAACGGATGCTAGAATGTGATTCGGGGTGGAATTCCATGCTTAAAAATGTTATTATTAGCTGTTTTTAAAAATCGAGTGTTTTTGCTGCCCGAGGAAGAAAACGCGTGATGCCGCGGTCAGAAAAAAAGCGGCCCAGGACCAAAAAATTTTTTTTGACTCCAATGTATTAACGGATGCTAGAATGTGATTCGGGGTGGAATTCCATGCTTAAAAATGTTATTAATAGCTGTTTTTAAAAATTTAGTGTTTTGGCTGCCCGAGGAAGAAAACGCGTGATGCCGCGGTCAGAAAAAATGCGGCCAGGACCAAAAATTTTTTTTTGACTCCAATGTAATAACGGATGCTAGAATGTGATTCGGGGTGGAATTCCATGCTTAAAAATGTTATTATTAGCTGTTTTTAAAAATCGAGTGTTTTTGCTGCCCGACGAAGAAAACGCGTGATGCCGCGGTCAGAAAAAAAGCGGCCCAGGACTAAAATTTTTTTTTTTACTCCAATGTAATAACGGATGCCAGAATGTGATTCGGGGTGGAATTCCATGCTTAAAAATGTTATTATTAGCTGTTTTTAAAAATCGAGTGTTTTTGCTGCCCAAGGAAGAAAACGCGTGATGCCGCGGTCAGAAAAAAAAGCTGCCCAGGACCAAAATTTTTTTTTTGACTCAAATGTAATAACGGATGCTAGAATGTGATTCGGGGTGGAATTCCATGCTTAAAAATGTTATTATTAGCTGTTTTTAAAAATCGAGTGTTTTTGCTGCCCGAGGAAGAAAACGCGTGATGCTGCGGTCAGAAAAAAAGCGGCCCAGGAACAAAAAATTTTTTTTGACTCAAATGTAATAACGGATGCTAGAATGTGATTCGGGGTGGAATTCCATGCTTAAAAATGTTATTATTAGCTGTTTTTAAAAATCGAGTGTTTTTGCTGCCCGAGGAAGAAAACGCGTGATGCCGCGGTCAGAAAAAAAGCGGCCCAGGACCAAAAATTTTTTTTTGACTCCAATGTAATAACGGATGCTACAATGTGATTCGGGGTGGAATTCCATGCTTAAAAATGTTATTATTAGCTGTTTTTAAAAATCGAGTGTTTTTGCTGCCCGAGGAAGAAAACGTGTGATGCCGCGGTCAGAAAAAAAGCGGCCCAGGACCAAAATTTTTTTTTTGACTCCAATGTAATAACGGATGCTAGAATGTGATTCGGGGTGGAATTCCATGCTTAAAAATGTTATTATTAGCTGTTTTTAAAAATCGAGTGTTTTTGCTGCCCGAGGAAGAAAACGCGTGATGCCGCGGTCAGAAAAAAAGCGGCCCAGGACCAAAAATCTTTTTTTGACTCAAATGTAATAACGGATGCTAGAATGTGATTCGGGGTGGAATTCCATGCTTAAAAATGTTATTATTAGCTGTTTTTAAAAATCGAGTGTTTTTGCTGCCCGAGGAAGAAAACGCGTGATGCCGCGGTCAGAAAAAAAGCGGCCCAGGACCAAAAAATTTTTTTTGACTCCAATGTATTAACGGATGCTAGAATGTGATTCGGGGTGGAATTCCATGCTTAAAAATGTTATTATTAGCTGTTTTTAAAAATCGAGTGTTTTGGCTGCCCGAGGAAGAAAACGCGTGATGCCGCGGTCAGAAAAAAAGCGGCCCAGGACCAAAAAATTTTTTTTTACTCAAATGTAATAACGGATGCTAGAATGTGATTCGGGGTGGAATTCCATGCTTAAAAATGTTATTATTAGCTGTTTTTAAAAATTGAGTGTTTTTGCTGCCCGAGGAAGAAAACGCGTGATGCCGCGGTCAGAAAAAAAGCTGCCCAGGACGAAAAAAATTTTTTTGACTCCAATGAAATAACGGATGCTAGAATGTGATTCGGGGTGGAATTCCATGCTTAAAAATGTTATTATTAGCTGTTTTTAAAAATCGAGTGTTTTTGCTGCCCGAGGAAGAAAACGCGTGATGCCGCGGTCAGAAAAAATGCGGCCAGGACCAAAAATTTTTTTTTGACTCCAATGTAATAACGGATGCTAGAATGTGATTCGGGGTGGAATTCCATGCTTAAAAATGTTATTATTAGCTGTTTTTAAAAATCGAGTGTTTTTGCTGCCCGAGGAAGAAAACGCGTGATGCCGCGGTCAGAAAAAAAGCGGCCCAGGACCAAAAAAATTTTTTTGACTCCAATGTAATAACGGATGCTAGAATGTGATTCGGGGTGGAATTCCATGCTTAAAAATGTTATTATTAGCTGTTTTTAAAAATCGAGTGTTTTGGCTGCCCGAGGAAGAAAACGCGTGATGCCGCGGTCAGAAAAAAAGCTGCCCAGGACCAAAAATTTTTTTTTTACTCAAATGTAATAACGGATGCTAGAATGTGATTCGGGGTGGAATTCCATGCTTAAAAATGTTATTATTAGCTGTTTTTAAAAATCGAGTGTTTTTGCTGCCCGAGGAAGAAAACGCGTGATGCCGCGGTCAGAAAAAAAGCGGCCCAGGACCAAAAAAATTTTTTTTACTCAAATGTAATAACGGATGCTAGAATGTGATTCGGGGTGGAATTCCATGCTTAAAAATGTTATTATTAGCTGTTTTTAAAAATTGAGTGTTTTTGCTGCCCGAGGAAGAAAACGCGTGATGCCGCGGTCAGAAAAAAAGCTGCCCAGGACGAAAAATTTTTTTTTGACTCCAATGTAATAACGGATGCTAGAATGTGATTCGGGGTGGAATTCCATGCTTAAAAATGTTATTATTAGCTGTTTTTAAAAATTGAGTGTTTTTGCTGCCCGACGAAGAAAACGCGTGATGCCGCGGTCAGAAAAAATGCGGCCAGGACCAAAAATTTTTTTTTGACTCCAATGTAATAACGGATGCTAGAATGTGATTCGGGGTGGAATTCCATGCTTAAAAATGTTATTATTAGCTGTTTTTAAAAATCGAGTGTTTTTGCTGCCCGACGAAGAAAACGCGTGATGCCGCGGTCAGAAAAAAAGCGGCCCAGGACCAAAATTTTTTTTTTGACTCCAATGTAATAACGGATGCTAGAATGTGATTCGGGGTGGAATTCCATGCTTAAAAATGTTATTATTAGCTGTTTTTAAAAATCGAGTGTTTTTGCTGCCCAAGGAAGAAAACGCGTGATGCCGCGCTCAGAAAAAAAAGCTGCCCAGGACCAAATTTTTTTTTTTGACTCAAATGTAATAACGGATGCTAGAATGTGATTCGGGGTGGAATTCCATGCTTAAAAATGTTATTATTAGCTGTTTTTAAAAATCGAGTGTTTTTGCTGCCCGAGGAAGAAAACGCGTGATGCCGCGGTCAGAAAAAATGCGGCCCAGGACCAAAAATCTTTTTTTGACTCAAATGTAATAACGGATGCTAGAATGTGATAAGGGGTGGAATTCCATGCTTAAAAATGTTATTATTAGCTGTTTTTTAAAATCGAGTGTTTTTGCTGCCCGAGGAAGAAAACGCGTGATGCCGCGGTCAGAAAAAAAGCGGCCCAGGACCAAAAAATTTTTTTTGACTCCAATGTAATAACGGATGCTAGAATGTGATTCGGGGTGGAATTCCATGCTTAAAAATGTTATTATTAGCTGTTTTTAAAAATCGAGTGTTTTTGCTGCCCGAGGAAGAAAACGCGTGGTCAGAAAAAAAGCGGCCCAGGACCAAAAAATTTTTTTTGACTCCAATGTAATAACGGATGCTAGAATGTGATTCGGGGTGGAATTCCATGCTTAAAAATGTTATTATTAGGTGTTTTTAAAAATCGAGTGTTTTTGCTGCCCGAGGAAGAAAACCCGTGATGCCGCGGTCAGAAAAAAAGCGGCCCAGGACCAAAAATTTTTTTTTTACTCCAATGTAATAACGGATGCTAGAATGTGATTCGGGGTGAAATTCCATGCTTAAAAATGTTATTATTAGCTGTTTTTAAAAATCGAGTGTTTTTGCTGCCCGAGGAAGAAACGCGTGATGCCGCGGTGAGAAAAAAAGCGGCCCAGGACCAAAAAATTTTTTTTGACTCCAATGTAATAACGGATGCTAGAATGTGATTCGGGGTGGAATTCCATGCTTAAAAATGTTATTATTAGCTGTTTTTAAAAATCGAGTGTTTTGGCTGCCCGAGGAAGAAAACGCGTGATGCCGCGGTCAGAAAAAAAGCGGCCCAGGACCAAAAATTTTTTTTTGACTCCAATGTAATAACGGATGCTAGAATGTGATTCGGGGTGGAATTCCATGCTTAAAAATGTTATTATTAGCTGTTTTTAAAAATCGAGTGTTTTTGCTGCCCGAGGAAGAAAACGCGTGATGCCGCGGTCAGAAAAAAAGCGGCCAGGACCCAAAATTTTTTTTTGACTCAAATGTAATAACGGATGCTAGAATGTGATTCGGGGTGGAATTCCATGCTTAAAAATGTTATTATTAGCTGTTTTTAAAAATCGAGTGTTTTTGCTGCCCGAGGAAGAAAACGCGTGATGCCGCGGTCAGAAAAAAAGCGGCCCAGGACCAAAAAATTTTTTTTGACTCCAATGTAATAACGGATGCTAGAATGTGATTCGGGGTGGAATTCCATGCTTAAAAATGTTATTATTAGCTGTTTTTAAAAATCGAGTGTTTTTGCTGCCCGAGGAAGAAAACGCGTGATGCCGCGGTCAGAAAAAAAGCGGCCCAGGACCAAAATTTTTTTTTGACTCCAATGTAATAACGGATGCTAGAATGTGATTCGGGGTGGAATTCCATGCTTAAAAATGTTATTATTAGCTGTTTTTAAAAATCGAGTGTTTTTGCTGCCCGAGGAAGAAAACGCGTGATGCCGCGGTCAGAACAGAAGCGGCCCAGGACCAAAAATTTTTTTTTGACTCTAATGTAATAACGGATGCTAGAATGTGATTCTTGGTGGAATTCCATGCTTAAAAATGTTATTATTAGCTGTTTTTAAAAATTGAGTGTTTTTGCTGCCCGAGGAAGAAAACGCGTGATGCCGCGGTTAGAAAAAAAGCGGCCCAGGACCAAAATTTTTTTTTTGACTCAAATGTAATAACGGATGCTAGAATGTGATTCGGGGTGGAATTCCATGCTTTAAAATGTTATTATTAGCTGTTTTTAAAAATCGAGTGTTTTTGCTGCCCGAGGAAGAAAACGCGTGATGCCGCGGTCAGAAAAAAAAGCTGCCCAGGACCAAAATTTTTTTTTTGACTCAAATGTAATAACGGATGCTAGAATGTGATTCGGGGTGGAATTCCATGCTTAAAAATGTTATTATTAGCTGTTTTTAAAAATCGAGTGTTTTTGCTGCCCGAGGAAGAAAACGCGTGATGCCGCGGTCAGAAAAAAAGCGGCCCAGGACCAAAAATTTTTTTTTGACTCCAATGTAATAACGGATGCTAGAATGTGATTCGGGGTGGAATTCCATGCTTAAAAATGTTATTATTAGCTGTTTTTAAAAATCGAGTGTTTTTGCTGCCCGAGGAAGAAAACGCGTGATGCCGCGGTCAGAAGAAAAGCGGCCCAGGACCAAAATTTTTTTTTTGACTCCAATGTAATAACGGATGCTAGAATGTGATTCGGGGTGGAATTCCATGCTTAAAAATGTTATTATTAGCTGTTTTTAAAAATCGAGTGTTTTTGATGCCCGAGGAAGAAAACGCGTGATGCCGCGGTCAGAAAAAAAGCGGCCCAGGACCAAAAATTTTTTTTTGACTCCAATGTAATAACGGATGCTAGAATGTGATTCGGGGTGGAATTCCATGTTTAAAAATGTTATTATTAGCTGTTTTTAAAAATCGAGTGTTTTTGCTGCCCGAGGAAGAAAACGCGTGATGCCGCGGTCAGAAAAAAAGCGGCCCAGGACCAAAAAAATTTTTTTGACTCCAATGTAATAACGGATGCTAGAATGTGATTCGGGGTGGAATTCCATGCTTAAAAATGTTATTATTAGCTGTTTTTAAAAATCGAGTGTTTTTGCTGCCCGAGGAAGAAACGCGTGATGCCGCGGTCAGAAAAAAAGCGGCCCAGGACCAAAAAATTTTTTTTGACTCCAATGTATTAACGGATGCTAGAATGTGATTCGGGGTGGAATTCCATGCTTAAAAATGTTATTAATAGCTGTTTTTAAAAATTTAGTGTTTTGGCTGCCCGAGGAAGAAAACGCGTGATGCCGCGGTCAGAAAAAATGCGGCCAGGACCAAAAATTTTTTTTTGACTGCAATGTAATAACGGATGCTAGAATGTGATTCGGGGTGGAATTCCATGCTTAAAAATGTTATTATTAGCTGTTTTTAAAAATCGAGTGTTTTTGCTGCCCGACGAAGAAAACGCGTGATGCTGCGGTCAGAAAAAAAGCGGCCCAGGAACAAAAATTTTTTTTTGACTCAAATGTAATAACGGATGCTAGAATGTGATTCGGGGTGGAATTCCATGCTTAAAAATGTTATTATTAGCTGTTTTTAAAAATCGAGTGTTTTTGCTGCCCGAGGAAGAAAACGCGTGATGCCGCGGTCAGAAAAAAAGCGGCCCAGGACCAAAAAATTTTTTTTGACTCCAATGTAATAACGGATGCTACAATGTGATTCGGGGTGGAATTCCATGCTTAAAAATGTTATTATTAGCTGTTTTTAAAAATCGAGTGTTTTTGCTGCCCGAGGAAGAAAACGCGTGATGCCGCGGTCAGAAAAAAAGCGGCCCAGGACCAAAAATTTTTTTTTGACTCCAATGTAATAACGGATGCTACAATGTGATTCGGGGTGGAATTCCATGCTTAAAAATGTTATTATTAGCTGTTTTTAAAAATCGAGTGTTTTTGCTGCCCGAGGAAGAAAACGTGTGATGCCGCGGTCAGAAAAAAAGCGGCCCAGGACCAAAATTTTTTTTTTGACTCCAATGTAATAACGGATGCTAGAATGTGATTCGGGGTGGAATTCCATGCTTAAAAATGTTATTATTAGCTGTTTTTAAAAATCGAGTGTTTTTGCTGCCCGAGGAAGAAAACGCGTGATGCCGCGGTCAGAAAAAAAGCGGCCCAGGACCAAAAATCTTTTTTTGACTCAAATGTAATAACGGATGCTAGAATGTGATTCGGGGTGGAATTCCATGCTTAAAAATGTTATTATTAGCTGTTTTTAAAAATCGAGTGTTTTTGCTGCCCGAGGAAGAAAACGCGTGATGCCGCGGTCAGAAAAAAAGCGGCCCAGGACCAAAAATTTTTTTTTGACTCCAATGTATTAACGGATGCTAGAATGTGATTCGGGGTGGAATTCCATGCTTAAAAATGTTATTATTAGCTGTTTTTAAAAATCGAGTGTTTTGGCTGCCCGAGGAAGAAAACGCGTGATGCCGCGGTCAGAAAAAAAGCGGCCCAGGACCAAAAAATTTTTTTTTACTCAAATGTAATAACGGATGCTAGAATGTGATTCGGGGTGGAATTCCATGCTTAAAAATGTTATTATTAGCTGTTTTTAAAAATTGAGTGTTTTTGCTGCCCGAGGAAGAAAACGCGTGATGCCGCGGTCAGAAAAAAAGCTGCCCAGGACGAAAAAAATTTTTTTGACTCCAATGAAATAACGGATGCTAGAATGTGATTCGGGGTGGAATTCCATGCTTAAAAATGTTATTATTAGCTGTTTTTAAAAATCGAGTGTTTTTGCTGCCCGAGGAAGAAAACGCGTGATGCCGCGGTCAGAAAAAATGCGGCCAGGACCAAAATTTTTTTTTTGACTCCAATGTAATAACGGATGCTAGAATGTGATTCGGGGTGGAATTCCATGTTTAAAAATGTTATTATTAGCTGTTTTTAAAAATCGAGTGTTTTTGCTGCCCGAGGAAGAAAACGCGTGATGCCGCGGTCAGAAAAAAAGCGGCCCAGGACCAAAAAAATTTTTTTGACTCCAATGTAATAACGGATGCTAGAATGTGATTCGGGGTGGAATTCCATGCTTAAAAATGTTATTATTAGCTGTTTTTAAAAATCGAGTGTTTTGGCTGCCCGAGGAAGAAAACGCGTGATGCCGCGGTCAGAAAAAAAGCTGCCCAGGACCAAAAATTTTTTTTTTACTCAAATGTAATAACGGATGCTAGAATGTGATTCGGGGTGGAATTCCATGCTTAAAAATGTTATTATTAGCTGTTTTTAAAAATCGAGTGTTTTTGCTGCCCGAGGAAGAAAACGCGTGATGCCGCGGTCAGAAAAAAAGCGGCCCAGGACCAAAAAATTTTTTTTTACTCAAATGTAATAACGGATGCTAGAATGTGATTCGGGGTGGAATTCCATGCTTAAAAATGTTATTATTAGCTGTTTTTAAAAATTGAGTGTTTTTGCTGCCCGAGGAAGAAAACGCGTGATGCCGCGGTCAGAAAAAAAGCTGCCCAGGACGAAAAATTTTTTTTTGACTCCAATGTAATAACGGATGCTAGAATGTGATTCGGGGTGGAATTCCATGCTTAAAAATGTTATTATTAGCTGTTTTTAAAAATTGAGTGTTTTTGCTGCCCGAGGAAGAAAACGCGTGATGCCGCGGTCAGAAAAAATGCGGCCAGGACCAAAAATTTTTTTTTGACTCCAATGTAATAACGGATGCTAGAATGTGATTCGGGGTGGAATTCCATGCTTAAAAATGTTATTATTAGCTGTTTTTAAAAATCGAGTGTTTTTGCTGCCCGACGAAGAAAACGCGTGATGCCGCGGTCAGAAAAAAAGCGGCCCAGGACCAAAATTTTTTTTTTGACTCCAATGTAATAACGGATGCTAGAATGTGATTCGGGGTGGAATTCCATGCTTAAAAATGTTATTATTAGCTGTTTTTAAAAATCGAGTGTTTTTGCTGTCCAAGGAAGAAAACGCGTGATGCCGCGCTCAGAAAAAAAAGCTGCCCAGGACCAAATTTTTTTTTTTGACTCAAATGTAATAACGGATGCTAGAATGTGATTCGGGGTGGAATTCCATGCTTAAAAATGTTATTATTAGCTGTTTTTAAAAATCGAGTGTTTTTGCTGCCCGAGGAAGAAAACGCGTGATGCTGCGGTCAGAAAAAAAGCGGCCCAGGAACAAAAAATTTTTTTTGACTCCAATGTAATAACGGATGCTAGAATGTGATTCGGGGTGGAATTCCATGCTTAAAAATGTTATTATTAGCTGTTTTTAAAAATCGAGTGTTTTTGCTGCCCGAGGAAGAAAACGCGTGATGCCGCGGTCAGAAAAAAAGCGGCCCAGGACCAAAATTTTTTTTTTGACTCCAATGTAATAACGGATGCTAGAATGTGATTCGGGGTGGAATTCCATGCTTAAAAATGTTATTATTAGCTGTTTTTAAAAATCGAGTGTTTTTGCTGCCCGAGGAAGAAAACGCGTGATGCCGCGGTCAGAAAAAAAGCTGCCCAGGACGAAAAAATTTTTTTTGACTCCAATGTAATAACGGATGCTAGAATGTGATTCGGGGTGGAATTCCATGCTTAAAAATGTTATTATTAGCTGGTTTTAAAAATCGAGTGTTTTTGCTGCCCGAGGAAGAAAACGTGTGATGCCGCGGTCAGAAAAAAAGCGGCCCAGGACCAAAATTTTTTTTTTGACTCCAATGTAATAACGGATGCTAGAATGTGATTCGGGGTGGAATTCCATGCTTAAAAATGTTATTATTAGCTGTTTTTAAAAATCGAGTGTTTTTGCTGCCCGAGGAAGAAAACGCGTGATGCCGCGGTCAGAAAAAAAGCGGCCCAGGACCAAAATTTTTTTTTTGACTCCAATGTAATAACGGATGCTAGAATGTGATTCGGGGTGGAATTCCATGCTTAAAAATGTTATTATTAGCTGTTTTTAAAAATCGAGTGTTTTTGCTGCCCGAGGAAGAAAACGCGTGATGCCGCGGTCAGAAAAAAAGCGGCCCAGGACCAAAAATCTTTTTTTGACTCAAATGTAATAACGGATGCTAGAATGTGATTCGGGGTGGAATTCCATGCTTAAAAATGTTATTATTAGCTGTTTTTTAAAATCGAGTGTTTTTGCTGCCCGAGGAAGAAAACGCGTGATACCGCGGTCAGAAAAAAAGCGGCCCAGGACCAAAAAATTTTTTTTGACTCCAATGTAATAACGGATGCTAGAATGTGATTCGGGGTGGAATTCCATGCTTAAAAATGTTATTATTAGCTGTATTTAAAAATCGAGTGTTTTTGCTGCCCGAGGAAGAAAACGCGTGGTCAGAAAAGAAGCGGCCCAGGACCAAAAAATTTTTTTTGACTCCAATGTAATAACGGATGCTAGAATGTGATTCGGGGTGGAATTCCATGCTTAAAAATGTTATTATTAGGTGTTTTTAAAAATCGAGTGTTTTTGCTGCCCGAGGAAGAAAACCCGTGATGCCGCGGTCAGAAAAAAAGCGGCCCAGGACCAAAAAATTTTTTTTGACTCCAATGTATTAACGGATGCTAGAATGTGATTCGGGGTAGAATTCCATGCTTAAAAATGTTATTATTAGCTGTTTTTAAAAATCGAGTGTTTTTGCTGCCCGAGGAAGAAAACGCGTGATGCCGCGGTCAGAAAAAAAGCGGCCCAGGACCAAAAAATTTTTTTTGACTCCAATGTAATAACGGATGCTAGAATGTGATTCGGGGTGGAATTCCATGCTTAAAAATGTTATTATTAGCTGTTTTTAAAAATCGAGTGTTTTTGCTGCCCGAGGAAGAAAACGCGTGATGCAGCGGTCAAAAAAATAGCGGCCCAGGACCAAAAATTTTTTTTTTACTCCAATGTAATAACGGATGCTAGAATGTGATTCGGGGTGAAATTCCATGCTTAAAAATGTTATTATTAGCTGTTTTTAAAAATCGAGTGTTTTTGCTGCCCGAGGAAGAAACGCGTGATGCCGCGGTCAGAAAAAAAGCGGCCCAGGACCAAAAAATTTTTTTTGACTCCAATGTAATAACGGATGCTAGAATGTGATTCGGGGTGGAATTCCATGCTTAAAAATGTTATTATTAGCTGTTTTTAAAAATCGAGTGTTTTGGCTGCCCGAGGAAGAAAACGCGTGATGCCGCGGTCAGAAAAAAAGCGGCCCAGGACCAAAAATTTTTTTTTGACTCCAATGTAATAACGGATGCTAGAATGTGATTCGGGGTGGAATTCCATGCTTAAAAATGTTATTATTAGCTGTTTTTAAAAATCGAGTGTTTTTGCTGCCCGAGGAAGAAAACGCGTGATGCCGCGGTCAGAAAAAAAGCGGCCAGGACCCAAAATTTTTTTTTGACTCCAATGTAATAACGGATGCTAGAATGTGATTCGGGGTGGAATTCCATGCTTAAAAATGTTATTATTAGCTGTTTTTAAAAATCGAGTGTTTTTGCTGCCCGAGGAAGAAAACGCGTGATGCCGCGGTCAGAAAAAAAGCGGCCCAGGACCAAAAAATTTTTTTTGACTCCAATGTAATAACGGATGCTAGAATGTGATTCGGGGTGGAATTCCATGCTTAAAAATGTTATTATTAGCTGTTTTTAAAAATCGAGTGTTTTTGCTGCCCGAGGAAGAAAACGCGTGATGCCGCGGTCAGAAAAGAAGCGGCCCAGGACCAAAATTTTTTTTTGACTCCAATGTAATAACGGATGCTAGAATGTGATTCGGGGTGGAATTCCATGCTTTAAAATGTTATTATTAGCTGTTTTTAAAAATCGAGTGTTTTTGCTGCCCGAGGAAGAAAACGCGTGATGCCGCGGTCAGAAAAGAAGCGGCCCAGGACCAAAAATTTTTTTTTGACTCCAATGTAATAACGGATGCTAGAATGTGATTCTTGGTGGAATTCCATGCTTAAAAATGTTATTATTAGCTGTTTTTAAAAATCGAGTGTTTTTGCTGCCCGAGGAAGAAAACGCGTGATGCCGCGGTCAGAAAAAAAGCGGCCCAGGACCAAAAAAATTTTTTTTGACTCCAATGTAATAACGGATGCTAGAATGTGATTCGGGGTGGAATTCCATGCTTAAAAATGTTATTATTAGCTGTTTTTAAAAATCGAGTGTTTTTGCTGCCCGAGGAAGAAAACGCGTGATGCCGCGGTTAGAAAAAAAGCGGCCCAGGACCAAAATTTTTTTTTTGACTCAAATGTAATAACGGATGCTAGAATGTGATTCGGGGTGGAATTCCATGCTTTAAAATGTTATTATTAGCTGTTTTTAAAAATCGAGTGTTTTTGCTGCCCGAGGAAGAAAACGCGTGATGCCGCGGTCAGAAAAAAAGCGGCCCAGGACCAAAAATTTTTTTTTGACTCCAATGTAATAACGGATGCTAGAATGTGATTCGGGGTGGAATTCCATGCTTAAAAATGTTATTATTAGCTGTTTTTAAAAATCGAGTGTTTTTGCTGCCCGAGGAAGAAAACGCGTGATGCCGCGGTCAGAAGAAAAGCGGCCCAGGACCAAAATTTTTTTTTTGACTCCAATGTAATAACGGATGCTAGAATGTGATTCGGGGTGGAATTCCATGCTTAAAAATGTTATTATTAGCTGTTTTTAAAAATCGAGTGTTTTTGATGCCCGAGGAAGAAAACGCGTGATGCCGCGGTCAGAAAAAAAGCGGCCCAGGACCAAAAATTTTTTTTTGACTCCAATGTAATAACGGATGCTAGAATGTGATTCGGGGTGGAATTCCATGTTTAAAAATGTTATTATTAGCTGTTTTTAAAAATCGAGTGTTTTTGCTGCCCGAGGAAGAAAACGCGTGATGCCGCGGTCAGAAAAAAAGCGGCCCAGGACCAAAAAAATTTTTTTGACTCCAATGTAATAACGGATGCTAGAATGTGATTCGGGGTGGAATTCCATGCTTAAAAATGTTATTATTAGCTGTTTTTAAAAATCGAGTGTTTTTGCTGCCCGAGGAAGAAAACGCGTGATGCCGCGGTCAGAAAAAAAGCGGCCCAGGACCAAAAAATTTTTTTTGACTCCAATGTAATAACGGATGCTAGAATGTGATTCGGGGTGGAATTCCATGCTTAAAAATGTTATTATTAGCTGTTTTTAAAAATCGAGTGTTTTTGCTGCCCGAGGAAGAATACGCGTGATGCCGCGGTCAGAAAAGAAGCGGCCCAGGACCAAAAATTTTTTTTTGACTCCAATGTAATAACGGATGCTAGAATGTGATTCTTGGTGGAATTCCATGCTTAAAAATGTTATTATTAGCTGTTTTTAAAAATCGAGTGTTTTTGCTGCCCGAGGAAGAAAACGCGTGATGCCGCGGTCAGAAGAAAAGCGGCCCAGGACCAAAATTTTTTTTTTGACTCCAATGTAATAACGGATGCTAGAATGTGATTCGGGGTGGAATTCCATGCTTAAAAATGTTATTATTAGCTGTTTTTAAAAATCGAGTGTTTTTGCTGCCCGAGGAAGAAAACGCGTGATGCCGCGGTCAGAAAAAAAGCGGCCCAGGACCAAAAAAATTTTTTTGACTCCAATGTAATAACGGATGCTAGAATGTGATTCGGGGTGGAATTCCATGCTTAAAAATGTTATTATTAGCTGTTTTTAAAAATCGAGTGTTTTTGCTGCCCGAGGAAGAAACGCGTGATGCCGCGGTCAGAAAAAAAGCGGCCCAGGACCAAAAAATTTTTTTTGACTCCAATGTAATAACGGATGCTAGAATGTGATTCGGGGTGGAATTCCATGCTTAAAAATGTTATTATTAGCTGTTTTTAAAAATCGAGTGTTTTGGCTGCCCGAGGAAGAAACGCGTGATGCCGCGGTCAGAAAAAAAGCGGCCCAGGACCAAAAAATTTTTTTTGACTCCAATGTAATAACGGATGCTAGAATGTGATTCGGGGTGGAATTCCATGCTTAAAAATGTTATTATTAGCTGTTTTTAAAAATCGAGTGTTTTTGCTGCCCGAGGAAGAAAACGCGTGATGCCGCGGTCAGAAAAAAAGCGGCCAGGACCCAAAATTTTTTTTTGACTCAAATGTAATAACGGATGCTAGAATGTGATTCGGGGTGGAATTCCATGCTTAAAAATGTTATTATTAGCTGTTTTTAAAAATCGAGTGTTTTTGCTGCCCGAGGAAGAAAACGCGTGATGCCGCGGTCAGAAAAAAAGCGGCCCAGGACCAAAAAATTTTTTTTGACTCCAATGTAATAACGGATGCTAGAATGTGATTCGGGGTGGAATTCCATGCTTAAAAATGTTATTATTAGCTGTTTTTAAAAATCGAGTGTTTTGGCTGCCCGAGGAAGAAAACGCGTGATGCCGCGGTCAGAAAAAAAGCGGCCCAGGACCAAAAATTTTTTTTTGACTCCAATGTAATAACGGATGCTAGAATGTGATTCGGGGTGGAATTCCATGCTTAAAAATGTTATTATTAGCTGTTTTTAAAAATCGAGTGTTTTTGCTGCCCGAGGAAGAAAACGCGTGATGCCGCGGTCAGAAAAAAAGCGGCCAGGACCCAAAATTTTTTTTTGACTCAAATGTAATAACGGATGCTAGAATGTGATTCGGGGTGGAATTCCATGCTTAAAAATGTTATTATTAGCTGTTTTTAAAAATCGAGTGTTTTTGCTGCCCGAGGAAGAAACGCGTGATGCCGCGGTCAGAAAAAAAGCGGCCCAGGACCAAAAAATTTTTTTTGACTCCAATGTAATAACGGATGCTAGAATGTGATTCGGGGTGGAATTCCATGCTTAAAAATGTTATTATTAGCTGTTTTTAAAAATCGAGTGTTTTGGCTGCCCGAGGAAGAAACGCGTGATGCCGCGGTCAGAAAAAAAGCGGCCCAGGACCAAAAAATTTTTTTTGACTCCAATGTAATAACGGATGCTAGAATGTGATTCGGGGTGGAATTCCATGCTTAAAAATGTTATTATTAGCTGTTTTTAAAAATCGAGTGTTTTTGCTGCCCGAGGAAGAAAACGCGTGATGCCGCGGTCAGAAAAAAAGCGGCCAGGACCCAAAATTTTTTTTTGACTCAAATGTAATAACGGATGCTAGAATGTGATTCGGGGTGGAATTCCATGCTTAAAAATGTTATTATTAGCTGTTTTTAAAAATCGAGTGTTTTTGCTGCCCGAGGAAGAAAACGCGTGATGCCGCGGTCAGAAAAAAAGCGGCCCAGGACCAAAAAATTTTTTTTGACTCCAATGTAATAACGGATGCTAGAATGTGATTCGGGGTGGAATTCCATGCTTAAAAATGTTATTATTAGCTGTTTTTAAAAATCGAGTGTTTTGGCTGCCCGAGGAAGAAAACGCGTGATGCCGCGGTCAGAAAAAAAGCGGCCCAGGACCAAAAATTTTTTTTTGACTCCAATGTAATAACGGATGCTAGAATGTGATTCGGGGTGGAATTCCATGCTTAAAAATGTTATTATTAGCTGTTTTTAAAAATCGAGTGTTTTTGCTGCCCGAGGAAGAAAACGCGTGATGCCGCGGTCAGAAAAAAAGCGGCCAGGACCCAAAATTTTTTTTTGACTCAAATGTAATAACGGATGCTAGAATGTGATTCGGGGTGGAATTCCATGCTTAAAAATGTTATTATTAGCTGTTTTTAAAAATCGAGTGTTTTTGCTGCCCGAGGAAGAAAACGCGTGATGCCGCGGTCAGAAAAAAAGCGGCCCAGGACCAAAAAATTTTTTTTGACTCCAATGTAATAACGGATGCTAGAATGTGATTCGGGGTGGAATTCCATGCTTAAAAATGTTATTATTAGCTGTTTTTAAAAATCGAGTGTTTTTGCTGCCCGAGGAAGAAAACGCGTGATGCCGCGGTCAGAAAAAAAGCGGCCCAGGACCAAAATTTTTTTTTGACTCCAATGTAATAACGGATGCTAGAATGTGATTCGGGGTGGAATTCCATGCTTAAAAATGTTATTATTAGCTGTTTTTAAAAATCGAGTGTTTTTGCTGCCCGAGGAAGAAAACGCGTGATGCCGCGGTCAGAAAAGAAGCGGCCCAGGACCAAAAATTTTTTTTTGACTCCAATGTAATAACGGATGCTAGAATGTGATTCTTGGTGGAATTCCATGCTTAAAAATGTTATTATTAGCTGTTTTTAAAAATCGAGTGTTTTTGCTGCCCGAGGAAGAAAACGCGTGATGCCGCGGTCAGAAAAAAAGCGGCCCAGGACCAAAAAATTTTTTTTGACTCCAATGTAATAATGGATGCTAGAATGTGATTCGGGGTGGAATTCCATGCTTAAAAATGTTATTATTAGCTGTTTTTAAAAATCGAGTGTTTTTGCTGCCCGAGGAAGAAAACGCGTGATGCCGCGGTTAGAAAAAAAGCGGCCCAGGACCAAAATTTTTTTTTTGACTCAAATGTAATAACGGATGCTAGAATGTGATTCGGGGTGGAATTCCATGCTTTAAAATGTTATTATTAGCTGTTTTTAAAAATCGAGTGTTTTTGCTGCCCGAGGAAGAAAACGCGTGATGCCGCGGTCAGAAAAAAAAGCTGCCCAGGACCAAAATTTTTTTTTTTGACTCAAATGTAATAACGGATGCTAGAATGTGATTCGGGGTGGAATTCCATGCTTAAAAATGTTATTATTAGCTGTTTTTAAAAATCGAGTGTTTTTGCTGCCCGAGGAAGAAAACGCGTGATGCCGCGGTCAGAAAAAAAGCGGCCCAGGACCAAAAATTTTTTTTTGACTCCAATGTAATAACGGATGCTAGAATGTGATTCGGGGTGGAATTCCATGCTTAAAAATGTTATTATTAGCTGTTTTTAAAAATCGAGTGTTTTTGCTGCCCGAGGAAGAAAACGCGTGATGCCGCGGTCAGAAGAAAAGCGGCCCAGGACCAAAATTTTTTTTTTGACTCCAATGTAATAACGGATGCTAGAATGTGATTCGGGGTGGAATTCCATGCTTAAAAATGTTATTATTAGCTGTTTTTAAAAATCGAGTGTTTTTGATGCCCGAGGAAGAAAACGCGTGATGCCGCGGTCAGAAAAAAAGCGGCCCAGGACCAAAAATTTTTTTTTGACTCCAATGTAATAACGGATGCTAGAATGTGATTCGGGGTGGAATTCCATGTTTAAAAATGTTATTATTAGCTGTTTTTAAAAATCGAGTGTTTTTGCTGCCCGAGGAAGAAAACGCGTGATGCCGCGGTCAGAAAAAAAGCGGCCCAGGACCAAAAAAATTTTTTTGACTCCAATGTAATAACGGATGCTAGAATGTGATTCGGGGTGGAATTCCATGCTTAAAAATGTTATTATTAGCTGTTTTTTAAAATCGAGTGTTTTGGCTGCCCGAGGAAGAAAACGCGTGATGCCGCGGTCAGAAAAAATGCGGCCAGGACCAAAAAATTTTTTTTGACTCCAATGTAATAACGGATGCTAGAATGTGATTCGGGGTGGAATTCCATGCTTAAAAATGTTATTATTAGCTGTTTTTAAAAATCAAGTGTTTTTGCTGCCCGACGAAGAAAACGCGTGATGCCGCGGTCAGAAAAAAAGCGGCCCAGGACCAAAATTTTTTTTTTGACTCCAATGTAATAACGGATGCTAGAATGTGATTCGGGGTGGAATTCCATGCTTAAAAATGTTATTATTAGCTGTTTTTAAAAATCGAGTGTTTTTGCTGCCCAAGGAAGAAAACGCGTGATGCCGCGGTCAGAAAAAAAAGCTGCCCAGGACCAAAATTTTTTTTTTGACTCAAATGTAATAACGGATGCTAGAATGTGATTCGGGGTGGAATTCCATGCTTAAAAATGTTATTATTAGCTGTTTGTAAAAATCGAGTGTTTTTGCTGCCCGAGGAAGAAAACGCGTGATGCTGCGGTCAGAAAAAAAGCGGCCCAGGAACAAAATTTTTTTTTTGACTCAAATGTAATAACGGATGCTAGAATGTGATTCGGGGTGGAATTCCATGCTTAAAAATGTTATTATTAGCTGTTTTTAAAAATCGAGTGTTTTTGCTGCCCGAGGAAGAAAACGCGTGATGCCGCGGTCAGAAAAAAAGCGGCCCAGGACCAAAAATTTTTTTTTGACTCCAATGTAATAACGGATGCTAGAATGTGATTCGGGGTGGAATTCCATGCTTAAAAATGTTATTATTAGCTGTTTTTAAAAATCGAGTGTTTTTGCTGCCCGAGGAAGAAAACGCGTGATGCCGCGGTCAGAAAAAAAGCGGCCCAGGACCAAAATTTTTTTTTTGACTCCAATGTAATAACGGATGCTAGAATGTGATTCGGGGTGGAATTCCATGCTTAAAAATGTTATTATTAGCTGTTTTTAAAAATCGAGTGTTTTTGCTGCCCGAGGAAGAAAACGCGTGATGCCGCGGTCAGAAAAAAAGCGGCCCAGGACCAAAAATCTTTTTTTGACTCAAATGTAATAACGGATGCTAGAATGTGATTCGGGGTGGAATTTCATGCTTAAAAATGTTATTATTAGCTCTTTTTAAAAATCGAGTGTTTTTGCTGCCCGAGGAAGAAAACGCGTGATGCCGCGGTCAGAAAAAAAGCGGCCCAGGACCAAAAAATTTTTTTTGACTCCAATGTAATAACGGATGCTAGAATGTGATTCGGGGTGGAATTCCATGCTTAAAAATGTTATTATTAGCTGTTTTTAAAAATTGAGTGTTTTTGCTGCCCGAGGAAGAAAACGCGTGATGCCGCGGTCAGAAAAAAAGCTGCCCAGGACGAAAAAATTTTTTTTGACTCCAATGTAATAACGGATGCTAGAATGTGATTCGGGGTGGAATTCCATGCTTAAAAATGTTATTATTAGCTGTTTTTAAAAATCGAGTGATTTTGCTGCCCGAGGAAGAAAACGCGTGATGCTGCGGTCAGAAAAAAAGCGGCCCAGGAACAAAAATTTTTTTTTGACTCCAATGTAATAACGGATGCTAGAATGTGATTCGGGGTGGAATTCCATGCTTAAAAATGTTATTATTAGCTGTTTTTAAAAATCGAGTGCTTTTGTTGCCCAAGGAAGAAAACGCGTGATGCCGCGGTCAGAAAAAATGCGGCCAGGACCAAAAATTTTTTTTTGACTCCAATGTAATAACGGATGCTAGAATGTGATTCGGGGTGGAATTCCATGCTTAAAAATGTTATTATTAGCTGTTTTTAAAAATCGAGTGTTTTTGCTGCCCGACGAAGAAAACGCGTGATGCCGCGGTCAGAAAAAAAGCGGCCCAGGACCAAAAAAATTTTTTTGACTCCAATGTAATAACGGATGCTAGAATGTGATTCGGGGTGGAATTCCATGCTTAAAAATGTTATTATTAGCTGTTTTTAAAAATCGAGTGTTTTGGCTGCCCGAGGAAGAAAACGCGTGATGCCGCGGTCAGAAAAAATGCGGCCAGGACCAAAAATTTTTTTTTGACTCCAATGTAATAACGGATGCTAGAATGTGATTCGGGGTGGAATTCCATGCTTAAAAATGTTATTATTAGCTGTTTTTAAAAATCAAGTGTTTTTGCTGCCCGACGAAGAAAACGCGTGATGCCGCGGTCAGAAAAAAAGCGGCCCAGGACCAAAATTTTTTTTCTGACTCCAATGTAATAACGGATGCTAGAATGTGATTCGGGGTGGAATTCCATGCTTAAAAATGTTATTATTAGCTGTTTTTAAAAATCGAGTGTTTTTGCTGCCCAAGGAAGAAAACGCGTGATGCCGCGGTCAGAAAAAAAAGCTGCCCAGGACCAAAATTTTTTTTTTGACTCAAATGTAATAACGGATGCTAGAATGTGATTCGGGGTGGAATTCCATGCTTAAAAATGTTATTATTAGCTGTTTTTAAAAATCGAGTGTTTTTGCTGCCCGAGGAAGAAAACGCGTGATGCTGCGGTCAGAAAAAAAGCGGCCCAGGAACAAAAATTTTTTTTTGACTCCAATGTAATAACGGATGCTAGAATGTGATTCGGGGTGGAATTCCATGCTTAAAAATGTTATTATTAGCTGTTTTTAAAAATTGAGTGTTTTTGCTGCCCGACGAAGAAAACGCGTGATGCCGCGGTCAGAAAAAAAGCGGCCCAGGACCAAAAATTTTTTTTTGACTCCAATGTAATAACGGATGCTAGAATGTGATTCGGGGTGGAATTCCATGCTTAAAAATGTTATTATTAGCTGTTTTTAAAAATCGAGTGTTTTTGCTGCCCGACGAAGAAAACGCGTGATGCCGCGGTCAGAAAAAAAGCGGCCCAGGACCAAAAATTTTTTTTTGACTCCAATGTAATAACGGATGCTAGAATGTGATTCGGGGTGGAATTCCATGCTTAAAAATGTTATTATTAGCTGTTTTTAAAAATCGAGTGTTTTTGCTGCCCGAGGAAGAAAACGCGTGATGCCGCGGTCAGAAAAAAAGCGGCCCAGGACCAAAAATTTTTTTTTGACTCCAATGTAATAACAGATGCTAGAATGTGATTCGGGGTGGAATTCCATGCTTAAAAATGTTATTATTAGCTGTTTTTAAAAATCGAGTGTTTTGGCTGCCCGAGGAAGAAAACGCGTGATGCCGCGGTCAGAAAAAATGCGGCCAGGACCAAAAATTTTTTTTTGTCTCCAATGTAATAACGGATGCTAGAATGTGATTCGGGGTGGAATTCCATGCTTAAAAATGTTATTATTAGCTGTTTTTAAAAATCAAGTGTTTTTGCTGCCCGAGGAAGAAAACGCGTGATGCTGCGGTCAGAAAAAAAGCGGCCCAGGAACAAAAATTTTTTTTTGACTCAAATGTAATAACGGATGCTAGAATGTGATTCGGGGTGGAATTCCATGCTTAAAAATGTTATTATTAGCTGTTTTTAAAAATCGAGTGTTTTGGCTGCCCGAGGAAGAAAACGCGTGATGCCGCGGTCAGAAAAAATGCGGCCAGGACCAAAAAATTTTTTTTGACTCCAATGTAATAACGGATGCTAGAATGTGATTCGGGGTGGAATTCCATGCTTAAAAATGTTATTATTAGCTGTTTTTAAAAATCAAGTGTTTTTGCTGCCCGACGAAGAAAACGCGTGATGCCGCGATCAGAAAAAAAGCGGCCCAGGACCAAAATTTTTTTTTTGACTCCAATGTAATAACGGATGCTAGAATGTGATTCGGGGTGGAATTCCATGCTTAAAAATGTTATTATTAGCTGTTTTTAAAAATCGAGTGTTTTTGCTGCCCGAGGAAGAAAACGCGTGATGCCGCGGTCAGAAAAAAAGCGGCCCAGGACCAAAAATTTTTTTTTGACTCCAATGTAATAACGGATGCTAGAATGTGATTCGGGGTGGAATTCCATGCTTAAAAATGTTATTATTAGCTGTTTTTAAAAATCGAGTGTTTTTGCTGCCCAAGGAAGAAAACGCGTGATGCCGCGGTCAGAAAAAAAAGCTGCCCAGGACCAAAATTTTTTTTTTGACTCAAATGTAATAACGGATGCTAGAATGTGATTCGGGGTGGAATTCCATGCTTAAAAATGTTATTATTAGCTGTTTTTAAAAATCGAGTGTTTTTGCTGCCCGAGGAAGAAAACGCGTGATGCCGCGGTCAGAAAAAAAGCGGCCCAGGACCAAAAATTTTTTTTGACTCCAATGTAATAACGGATGCTAGAATGTGATTCGGGGTGGAATTCCATGCTTAAAAATGTTATTATTAGCTGTTTTTAAAAATCGAGTGTTTTTGCTGCCCGAGGAAGAAAACGTGTGATGCCGCGGTCAGAAAAAAAGCGGCCCAGGACCAAAATTTTTTTTTTGACTCAAATGTAATAACGGATGCTAGAATGTGATTCGGGGTGGAATTCCATGCTTTAAAATGTTATTATTAGCTGTTTTTAAAAATCGAGTGTTTTTGCTGCCCGAGGAAGAAAACGCGTGATGCCGCGGTCAGAAAAAAAGCGGCCCAGGACCAAAAATTTTTTTTTGACTCCAATGTAATAACGGATGCTAGAATGTGATTCGGGGTGGAATTCCATGCTTAAAAATGTTATTATTAGCTGTTTTTAAAAATCGAGTGTTTTTGCTGCCCGAGGAAGAAAACGCGTGATGCCGCGGTCAGAAGAAAAGCGGCCCAGGACCAAAATTTTTTTTTTGACTCCAATGTAATAACGGATGCTAGAATGTGATTCGGGGTGGAATTCCATGCTTAAAAATGTTATTATTAGCTGTTTTTAAAAATCGAGTGTTTTTGATGCCCGAGGAAGAAAACGCGTGATGCCGCGGTCAGAAAAAAAGCGGCCCAGGACCAAAAATTTTTTTTTGACTCCAATGTAATAACGGATGCTAGAATGTGATTCGGGGTGGAATTCCATGTTTAAAAATGTTATTATTAGCTGTTTTTAAAAATCGAGTGTTTTTGCTGCCCGAGGAAGAAAACGCGTGATGCCGCGGTCAGAAAAAAAGCGGCCCAGGACCAAAAAAATTTTTTTGACTCCAATGTAATAACGGATGCTAGAATGTGATTCGGGGTGGAATTCCATGCTTAAAAATGTTATTATTAGCTGTTTTTAAAAATCGAGTGTTTTTGCTGCCCGAGGAAGAAACGCGTGATGCCGCGGTCAGAAAAAAAGCGGCCCAGGACCAAAAAATTTTTTTTGACTCCAATGTAATAACGGATGCTAGAATGTGATTCGGGGTGGAATTCCATGCTTAAAAATGTTATTATTAGCTGTTTTTAAAAATCGAGTGTTTTGGCTGCCCGAGGAAGAAACGCGTGATGCCGCGGTCAGAAAAAAAGCGGCCCAGGACCAAAAATTTTTTTTTGACTCCAATGTAATAACGGATGCTAGAATGTGATTCGGGGTGGAATTCCATGCTTAAAAATGTTATTATTAGCTGTTTTTAAAAATCGAGTGTTTTTGCTGCCCGAGGAAGAAAACGCGTGATGCCGCGGTCAGAAAAAAAGCGGCCAGGACCCAAAATTTTTTTTTGACTCAAATGTAATAACGGATGCTAGAATGTGATTCGGGGTGGAATTCCATGCTTAAAAATGTTATTATTAGCTGTTTTTAAAAATCGAGTGTTTTTGCTGCCCGAGGAAGAAAACGCGTGATGCCGCGGTCAGAAAAAAAGCGGCCCAGGACCAAAAAATTTTTTTTGACTCCAATGTAATAACGGATGCTAGAATGTGATTCGGGGTGGAATTCCATGCTTAAAAATGTTATTATTAGCTGTTTTTAAAAATCGAGTGTTTTGGCTGCCCGAGGAAGAAAACGCGTGATGCCGCGGTCAGAAAAAAAGCGGCCCAGGACCAAAAATTTTTTTTTGACTCCAATGTAATAACGGATGCTAGAATGTGATTCGGGGTGGAATTCCATGCTTAAAAATGTTATTATTAGCTGTTTTTAAAAATCGAGTGTTTTTGCTGCCCGAGGAAGAAAACGCGTGATGCCGCGGTCAGAAAAAAAGCGGCCAGGACCCAAAATTTTTTTTTGACTCAAATGTAATAACGGATGCTAGAATGTGATTCGGGGTGGAATTCCATGCTTAAAAATGTTATTATTAGCTGTTTTTAAAAATCGAGTGTTTTTGCTGCCCGAGGAAGAAAACGCGTGATGCCGCGGTCAGAAAAAAAGCGGCCCAGGACCAAAAAATTTTTTTTGACTCCAATGTAATAACGGATGCTAGAATGTGATTCGGGGTGGAATTCCATGCTTAAAAATGTTATTATTAGCTGTTTTTAAAAATCGAGTGTTTTTGCTGCCCGAGGAAGAAAACGCGTGATGCCGCGGTCAGAAAAAAAGCGGCCCAGGACCAAAATTTTTTTTTGACTCCAATGTAATAACGGATGCTAGAATGTGATTCGGGGTGGAATTCCATGCTTAAAAATGTTATTATTAGCTGTTTTTAAAAATCGAGTGTTTTTGCTGCCCGAGGAAGAAAACGCGTGATGCCGCGGTCAGAAAAGAAGCGGCCCAGGACCAAAAATTTTTTTTTGACTCCAATGTAATAACGGATGCTAGAATGTGATTCTTGGTGGAATTCCATGCTTAAAAATGTTATTATTAGCTGTTTTTAAAAATCGAGTGTTTTTGCTGCCCGAGGAAGAAAACGCGTGATGCCGCGGTCAGAAAAAAAGCGGCCCAGGACCAAAAAATTTTTTTTGACTCCAATGTAATAACGGATGCTAGAATGTGATTCGGGGTGGAATTCCATGCTTAAAAATGTTATTATTAGCTGTTTTTAAAAATCGAGTGTTTTTGCTGCCCGAGGAAGAAAACGCGTGATGCCGCGGTCAGAAAAAAAGCGGCCCAGGACCAAAATTTTTTTTTGACTCCAATGTAATAACGGATGCTAGAATGTGATTCGGGGTGGAATTCCATGCTTAAAAATGTTATTATTAGCTGTTTTTAAAAATCGAGTGTTTTTGCTGCCCGAGGAAGAAAACGCGTGATGCCGCGGTCAGAAAAGAAGCGGCCCAGGACTAAAAATTTTTTTTTGACTCCAATGTAATAACGGATGCTAGAATGTGATTCTTGGTGGAATTCCATGCTTAAAAATGTTATTATTAGCTGTTTTTAAAAATCGAGTGTTTTTGCTGCCCGAGGAAGAAAACGCGTGATGCCGCGGTCAGAAAAAAAGCGGCCCAGGACCAAAAAATTTTTTTGACTCCAATGTAATAATGGATGCTAGAATGTGATTCGGGGTGGAATTCCATGCTTAAAAATGTTATTATTAGCTGTTTTTAAAAATCGAGTGTTTTTGCTGCCCGAGGAAGAAAACGCGTGATGCCGCGGTTAGAAAAAAAGCGGCCCAGGACCAAAATTTTTTTTTTGACTCAAATGTAATAACGGATGCTAGAATGTGATTCGGGGTGGAATTCCATGCTTTAAAATGTTATTATTAGCTGTTTTTAAAAATCGAGTGTTTTTGCTGCCCGAGGAAGAAAACGCGTGATGCCGCGGTCAGAAAAAAAAGCTGCCCAGGACCAAAATTTTTTTTTTTGACTCAAATGTAATAACGGATGCTAGAATGTGATTCGGGGTGGAATTCCATGCTTAAAAATGTTATTATTAGCTGTTTTTAAAAATCGAGTGTTTTTGCTGCCCGAGGAAGAAAACGCGTGATGCCGCGGTCAGAAAAAAAGCGGCCCAGGACCAAAAATTTTTTTTTGACTCCAATGTAATAACGGATGCTAGAATGTGATTCGGGGTGGAATTCCATGCTTAAAAATGTTATTATTAGCTGTTTTTAAAAATCGAGTGTTTTTGCTGCCCGAGGAAGAAAACGCGTGATGCCGCGGTCAGAAGAAAAGCGGCCCAGGACCAAAATTTTTTTTTTGACTCCAATGTAATAACGGATGCTAGAATGTGATTCGGGGTGGAATTCCATGCTTAAAAATGTTATTATTAGCTGTTTTTAAAAATCGAGTGTTTTTGCTGCCCGAGGAAGAAAACGCGTGATGCCGCGGTCAGAAAAAAAGCGGCCCAGGACCAAAAAAATTTTTTTGACTCCAATGTAATAACGGATGCTAGAATGTGATTCGGGGTGGAATTCCATGCTTAAAAATGTTATTATTAGCTGTTTTTAAAAATCGAGTGTTTTTGCTGCCCGAGGAAGAAACGCGTGATGCCGCGGTCAGAAAAAAAGCGGCCCAGGACCAAAAAATTTTTTTTGACTCCAATGTAATAACGGATGCTAGAATGTGATTCGGGGTGGAATTCCATGCTTAAAAATGTTATTATTAGCTGTTTTTAAAAATCGAGTGTTTTGGCTGCCCGAGGAAGAAACGCGTGATGCCGCGGTCAGAAAAAAAGCGGCCCAGGACCAAAAAATTTTTTTTGACTCCAATGTAATAACGGATGCTAGAATGTGATTCGGGGTGGAATTCCATGCTTAAAAATGTTATTATTAGCTGTTTTTAAAAATCGAGTGTTTTTGCTGCCCGAGGAAGAAAACGCGTGATGCCGCGGTCAGAAAAAAAAGCGGCCAGGACCCAAAATTTTTTTTTGACTCAAATGTAATAACGGATGCTAGAATGTGATTCGGGGTGGAATTCCATGCTTAAAAATGTTATTATTAGCTGTTTTTAAAAATCGAGTGTTTTTGCTGCCCGAGGAAGAAAACGCGTGATGCCGCGGTCAGAAAAAAAGCGGCCCAGGACCAAAAATTTTTTTTTGACTCAAATGTAATAACGGATGCTAGAATGTGATTCGGGGTGGAATTCCATGCTTAAAAATGTTATTATTAGCTGTTTTTAAAAATCGAGTGTTTTTGCTGCCCGAGGAAGAAAACGCGTGATGCCGCGGTCAGAAAAAAAGCGGCCCAGGACCAAAAATTTTTTTTTGACTCCAATGTAATAATGGATGCTAGAATGTGATTCGGGGTGGAATTCCATGCTTAAAAATGTTATTATTAGCTGTTTTTAAAAATCGAGTGTTTTTGCTGCCCGAGGAAGAAAACGCGTGATGCCGCGGTCAGAAAAAAAGCGGCCCAGGACCAAAAATTTTTTTTTGACTGCAATGTAATAACGGATGCTACAATGTGATTCGGGGTGGAATTCCATGCTTAAAAATGTTATTATTAGCTGTTTTTAAAAATCGAGTGTTTTTGCTGCCCGAGGAAGAAAACGCGTGATGCCGCGGTCAGAAAAAAAGCGGCCCAGGACCAAAAATTTTTTTTTGACTCCAATGTAATAACGGATGCTAGAATGTGATTCGGGGTGGAATTCCATGTTTAAAAATGTTATTATTAGCTGTTTTTAAAAATCGAGTGTTTTTGCTGCCCGAGGAAGAAAACGCGTGATGCCGCGGTCAGAAAAAAAGCGGCCCAGGACCAAAAAAATTTTTTTGACTCCAATGTAATAACGGATGCTAGAATGTGATTCGGGGTGGAATTCCATGCTTAAAAATGTTATTATTAGCTGTTTTTAAAAATCGAGTGTTTTTGCTGCCCGAGGAAGAAACGCGTGATGCCGCGGTCAGAAAAAAAGCGGCCCAGGACCAAAAAATTTTTTTTGACTCCAATGTAATAACGGATGCTAGAATGTGATTCGGGGTGGAATTCCATGCTTAAAAATGTTATTATTAGCTGTTTTTAAAAATCGAGTGTTTTGGCTGCCCGAGGAAGAAACGCGTGATGCCGCGGTCAGAAAAAAAGCGGCCCAGGACCAAAAATTTTTTTTTGACTCCAATGTAATAACGGATGCTAGAATGTGATTCGGGGTGGAATTCCATGCTTAAAAATGTTATTATTAGCTGTTTTTAAAAATCGAGTGTTTTTGCTGCCCGAGGAAGAAAACGCGTGATGCCGCGGTCAGAAAAAAAGCGGCCAGGACCCAAAATTTTTTTTTGACTCAAATGTAATAACGGATGCTAGAATGTGATTCGGGGTGGAATTCCATGCTTAAAAATGTTATTATTAGCTGTTTTTAAAAATCGAGTGTTTTTGCTGCCCGAGGAAGAAAACGCGTGATGCCGCGGTCAGAAAAAAAGCGGCCCAGGACCAAAAAATTTTTTTTGACTCCAATGTAATAACGGATGCTAGAATGTGATTCGGGGTGGAATTCCATGCTTAAAAATGTTATTATTAGCTGTTTTTAAAAATCGAGTGTTTTTGCTGCCCAAGGAAGAAAACGCGTGATGCCGCGGTCAGAAAAAAAAGCTGCCCAGGACCAAAATTTTTTTTTTGACTCAAATGTAATAACGGATGCTAGAATGTGATTCGGGGTGGAATTCCATGCTTAAAAATGTTATTATTAGCTGTTTTTAAAAATCGAGTGTTTTTGCTGCCCGAGGAAGAAAACGCGTGATGCCGCGGTCAGAAAAAAAGCGGCCCAGGAACAAAAAATTTTTTTTGACTCAAATGTAATAACGGATGCTAGAATGTGATTCGGGGTGGAATTCCATGCTTAAAAATGTTATTATTAGCTGTTTTTAAAAATCGAGTGTTTTTGCTGCCCGAGGAAGAAAACGCGTGATGCCGCGGTCAGAAAAAAAGCGGCCCAGGACCAAAAATTTTTTTTGACTCCAATGTAATAACGGATGCTAGAATGTGATTCGGGGTGGAATTCCATGCTTAAAAATGTTATTATTAGCTGTTTTTAAAAATCGAGTGTTTTTGCTGCCCGAGGAAGAAAACGTGTGATGCCGCGGTCAGAAAAAAAGCGGCCCAGGACCAAAATTTTTTTTTTGACTCCAATGTAATAACGGATGCTAGAATGTGATTCGGGGTGGAATTCCATGCTTAAAAATGTTATTATTAGCTGTTTTTAAAAATCGAGTGTTTTTGCTGCCCGAGGAAGAAAACGCGTGATGCCGCGGTCAGAAAAAAAGCGGCCAGGACCAAAATTTTTTTTTGACTCCAATGTAATAACGGATGCTAGAATGTGATTCGGGGTGGAATTCCATGCTTAAAAATGTTATTATTAGCTGTTTTTAAAAATCGAGTGTTTTTGCTGCCCGAGGAAGAAAACGCGTTGCCGCGGTCAGAAAAAAAGCGGCCCGGACCAAAATTTTTTTTTTGACTCCAATGTAATAATGGATGCTACAATGTGATTCGGGGTGGAATTCCATGCTTAAAAATGTTATTATTAGCTGTTTTTAAAAATCGAGTGTTTTTGCTGCCCGAGGAAGAAAACGCGTGATGCCGCGGTCAGAAAAAAAGCGGCCCAGGACCAAAAAATTTTTTTTGACTCCAATGTAATAACGGATGCTAGAATGTGATTCGGGGTGGAATTCCATGCTTAAAAATGTTATTATTAGCTGTTTTTAAAAATCGAGTGTTTTTGCTGCCCAAGGAAGAAAACGCGTGATGCCGCGGTCAGAAAAAAAGCGGCCCAGGACCAAAAAATTTTTTTTGACTCCAATGTAATAACGGATGCTAGAATGTGATTCGGGGTGGAATTCCATGCTTAAAAATGTTATTATTAGCTGTTTTTAAAAATCGAGTGTTTTTGCTGCCCGAGGAAGAAAACGCGTGATGCCGCGGTCAGAAAAAAAGCGGCCCAGGACCAAAAATTTTTTTTTGACTCCAATGTAATAACGGATGCTAGAATGTGATTCAGGGTGGAATTCCATGCTTAAAAATGTTATTATTAGCTGTTTTTAAAAATCGAGTGTTTTTGCTGCCCGAGGAAGAAAACGCGTGTTGCCGCGGTCAGAAAAAAAGCGGCCCGGACCAAAATTTTTTTTTTGACTCCAATGTAATAATGGATGCTACAATGTGATTCGGGGTGGAATTCCATGCTTAAAAATGTTATTATTAGCTGTTTTTAAAAATCGAGTGTTTTTGCTGCCCGAGGAAGAAAACGCGTGATGCCGCGGTCAGAAAAAAAGCGGCCCAGGACCAAAAAATTTTTTTTGACTGCAATGTAATAACGGATGCTAGAATGTGATTCGGGGTGGAATTCCATGCTTAAAAATGTTATTATTAGCTGTTTTTAAAAATCGAGTGTTTTTGCTGCCCGAGGAAGAAAACGCGTGATGCCGCGGTCAGAAAAAAAGCGGCCCAGGACCAAAAAATTTTTTTTGAGTCCAATGTAATAACGGATGCTAGAATGTGATTCGGGGTGGAATTCCATGCTTAAAAATGTTATTATTAGCTGTTTTTAAAAATCGAGTGTTTTTGCTGCCCGAGGAAGAAAACGCGTGATGCCGCGGTCAGAAAAAAAGCGGCCCAGGACCAAAAATTTTTTTTTGACTCCAATGTAATAACGGATGCTAGAATGTGATTCGGGGTGGAATTCCATGCTTAAAAATGTTATTATTAGCTGTTTTTAAAAATCGAGTGTTTTTGCTGCCCGAGGAAGAAAACGCGTGATGCCGAGGTCAGAAAAAAAGCAGCCCAGGACCAAAATTTTTTTTTTGACTCTAATGTAATAACGGATGCTAGAATGTGATTCGGGGTGGAATTCCATGCTTAAAAATGTTATTATTAGCTGTTTTTAAAAATCGAGTGTTTTTTCTGCCCGAGGAAGAAAACGCGTGATGCCGCGGTCAGAAAAAAAGCGGCCCAGGACCAAAAATTTTTTTTTGACTCCAATGTAATAACGGATGCTAGAATGTGATTCGGGGTGGAATTCCATGCTTAAAAATGTTATTATTAGCTGTTTTTAAAAATCGAGTGTTTTTGCTGCCCGAGGAAGAAAACGCGTGATGCCACGGTCAGAAAAAAAGCGGCCCAGGACCAAAAATTTTTTTTTGACTCCAATGTAATAACGGATGCTAGAATGTGATTCGGGGTGGAATTCCATGCTTAAAAATGTTATTATTAGCTGTTTTTAAAAATCGAGTGTTTTTGCTGCCCGAGGAAGAAAACGCGTGATGCCGCGGTCAGAAAAAAAGCGGCCCAGGACCAAAATTTTTTTTTGACTCCAATGTAATAACGGATGCTAGAATGTGATTCGGGTTGGAATTCCATGCTTAAAAATGTTATTATTAGCTGTTTTTAAAAATCGAGTGTTTTTGCTGCCCGAGGAAGAAAACGCGTGATGCCGCGGTCAGAAAAAAAGCGGCCCAGGACCAAAAAATTTTTTTTGACTCCAATGTAATAACGGATGCTAGAATGTGATTCGGGGTGGAATTCCATGCTTAAAAATGTTATTATTAGCTGTTTTTAAAAATCGAGTGTTTTTGCTGCCCGAGGAAGAAAACGCGTGATGCCGCGGTCAGAAAAAAAGCGGCCCAGGACCAAAATTTTTTTTTTGACTCCAATGTAATAACGGATGCTAGAATGTGATTCGGGGTGGAATTCCATGCTTAAAAATGTTATTATTAGCTGTTTTTAAAAATCGAGTGTTTTTTCTGCCCGAGGAAGAAAACGCGTGATGCCGCGGTCAGAAAAAAAGCGGCCCAGGACCAAAAATTTTTTTTTGACTCCAATGTAATAACGGATGCTAGAATGTGATTCGGGGTGGAATTCCATGCTTAAAAATGTTATTATTAGCTGTTTTTAAAAATCGAGTGTTTTTGCTGCCCGAGGAAGAAAACGCGTGATGCCGCGGTCAGAAAAAAAGCGGCCCAGGACCAAAAAATTTTTTTTGACTCCAATGTAATAACGGATGCTAGAATGTGATTCGGGGTGGAATTCCATGCTTAAAAATGTTATTATTAGCTGTTTTTAAAAATCGAGTGTTTTTGCTGCCCGAGGAAGAAAACGCGTGATGCCGCGGTCAGAAAAAAAGCGGCCCAGGACCAAAATTTTTTTTTTGACTCCAATGGAATAATGGATGCTACAATGTGATTCGGGGTGGAATTCCATGCTTAAAAATGTTATTATTAGCTGTTTTTAAAAATCGAGTGTTTTTGCTGCCCGAGGAAGAAAACGCGTGATGCCGCGGTCAGAAAAAAAGCGGCCCAGGACCAAAAATTTTTTTTTGACTCCAATGTAATAACGGATGCTAGAATGTGATTCGGGGTGGAATTCCATGCTTAAAAATGTTATTATTAGCTGTTTTTAAAAATCGAGTGTTTTTGCTGCCCGAGGAAGAAAACGCGTGATGCCGCGGTCAGAAAAAAAGCGGCCCAGGACCAAAAATTTTTTTTTGACTGCAATGTAATAACGGATGCTAGAATGTGATTCGGGGTGGAATTCCATGCTTAAAAATGTTATTATTAGCTGTTTTTAAAAATCGAGTGTTTTTGCTGCCGGAGGAAGAAAACGCGTGATGCCGCGGTCAGAAAAAAAGCGGCCCAGGACCAAAAAATTTTTTTTGAGTCCAATGTAATAACGGATGCTAGAATGTGATTCGGGGTGGAATTCCATGCTTAAAAATGTTATTATTAGCTGTTTTTAAAAATCGAGTGTTTTTGCTGCCCGAGGAAGAAAACGCGTGATGCCGCGGTCAGAAAAAAAGCGGCCCAGGACCAAAAATTTTTTTTTGACTCCAATGTAATAACGGATGCTAGAATGTGATTCGGGGTGGAATTCCATGCTTAAAAATGTTATTATTAGCTGTTTTTAAAAATCGAGTGTTTTTGCTGCCCGAGGAAGAAAACGCGTGATGCCGAGGTCAGAAAAAAAGCAGCCCAGGACCAAAATTTTTTTTTTGACTCTAATGTAATAACGGATGCTAGAATGTGATTCGGGGTGGAATTCCATGCTTAAAAATGTTATTATTAGCTGTTTTTAAAAATCGAGTGTTTTTTCTGCCCGAGGAAGAAAACGCGTGATGCCGCGGTCAGAAAAAAAGCGGCCCAGGACCAAAAATTTTTTTTTGACTCCAATGTAATAACGGATGCTAGAATGTGATTCGGGGTGGAATTCCATGCTTAAAAATGTTATTATTAGCTGTTTTTAAAAATCGAGTGTTTTTGCTGCCCGAGGAAGAAAACGCGTGATGCCGCGGTCAGAAAAAAAGCGGCCCAGGACCAAAAATTTTTTTTTGACTCCAATGTAATAACGGATGCTAGAATGTGATTCGGGGTGGAATTCCATGCTTAAAAATGTTATTATTAGCTGTTTTTAAAAATCGAGTGTTTTTGCTGCCCGAGGAAGAAAACGCGTGATGCCGCGGTCAGAAAAAAAGCGGCCCAGGACCAAAAATTTTTTTTGACTCCAATGTAATAACGGATGCTAGAATGTGATTCGGGGTGGAATTCCATGCTTAAAAATGTTATTATTAGCTGTTTTTAAAAATCGAGTGTTTTTGCTGCCCGAGGAAGAAAACGCGTGATGCCGCAGTCAGAAAAAAAGCGGCCCAGGACCAAAAATTTTTTTTTGACTCAAATGTAATAACGGATGCTAGAATGTGATTCAGGGTGGAATTCCATGCTTAAAAATGTTATTATTAGCTGTTTTTAAAAATCGAGTGTTTTTGCTGCCCGAGGAAGAAAACGCGTGATGCCACGGTCAGAAAAAAAGCGGCCCAGGACCAAAAATTTTTTTTTGACTCCAATGTAATAACGGATGCTAGAATGTGATTCGGGGTGGAATTCCATGCTTAAAAATGTTATTATTAGCTGTTTTTAAAAATCGAGTGTTTTTGCTGCCCGAGGAAGAAAACGCGTGATGCCGCGGTCAGAAAAAAAGCGGCCCAGGACCAAAATTTTTTTTTGACTCCAATGTAATAACGGATGCTAGAATGTGATTCGGGTTGGAATTCCATGCTTAAAAATGTTATTATTAGCTGTTTTTAAAAATCGAGTGTTTTTGCTGCCCGAGGAAGAAAACGCGTGATGCCGCGGTCAGAAAAAAAGCGGCCCAGGACCAAAAAATTTTTTTTGACTCCAATGTAATAACGGATGCTAGAATGTGATTCGGGGTGGAATTCCATGCTTAAAAATGTTATTATTAGCTGTTTTTAAAAATCGAGTGTTTTTGCTGCCCGAGGAAGAAAACGCGTGATGCCGCGGTCAGAAAAAAAGCGGCCCAGGACCAAAAATTTTTTTGACTCCAATGTAATAACGGATGCTAGAATGTGATTCGGGGTGGAATTCCATGCTTAAAAATGTTATTATTAGCTGTTTTTAAAAATCGAGTGTTTTTGCTGCCCGAGGAAGAAAACGCGTGATGCCGCGGTCAGAAAAAAAGCGGCCCAGGACCAAAATTTTTTTTTTGACTCCAATGTAATAACGGATGCTAGAATGTGATTCGGGGTGGAATTCCATGCTTAAAAATGTTATTATTAGCTGTTTTTAAAAATCGAGTGTTTTTTCTGCCCGAGGAAGAAAACGCGTGATGCCGCGGTCAGAAAAAAAGCGGCCCAGGACCAAAAATTTTTTTTTGACTCCAATGTAATAACGGATGCTAGAATGTGATTCGGGGTGGAATTCCATGCTTAAAAATGTTATTATTAGCTGTTTTTAAAAATCGAGTGTTTTTGCTGCCCGAGGAAGAAAACGCGTGATGCCGCGGTCAGAAAAAAAGCGGCCCAGGACCAAAAAATTTTTTTTGACTCCAATGTAATAACGGATGCTAGAATGTGATTCGGGGTGGAATTCCATGCTTAAAAATGTTATTATTAGCTGTTTTTAAAAATCGAGTGTTTTTGCTGCCCGAGGAAGAAAACGCGTGATGCCGCGGTCAGAAAAAAAGCGGCCCAGGACCAAAATTTTTTTTTTGACTCCAATGGAATAATGGATGCTACAATGTGATTCGGGGTGGAATTCCATGCTTAAAAATGTTATTATTAGCTGTTTTTAAAAATCGAGTGTTTTTGCTGCCCGAGGAAGAAAACGCGTGATGCCGCGGTCAGAAAAAAAGCGGCCCAGGACCAAAAATTTTTTTTTGACTCCAATGTAATAACGGATGCTAGAATGTGATTCGGGGTGGAATTCCATGCTTAAAAATGTTATTATTAGCTGTTTTTAAAAATCGAGTGTTTTTGCTGCCCGAGGAAGAAAACGCGTGATGCCGCGGTCAGAAAAAAAGCGGCCCAGGACCAAAAATTTTTTTTTGACTCCAATGTAATAACGGATGCTAGAATGTGATTCGGGGTGGAATTCCATGCTTAAAAATGTTATTATTAGCTGTTTTTAAAAATCGAGTGTTTTTGCTGCCCGAGGAAGAAAACGCGTGATGCCGCGGTCAGAAAAAAAGCGGCCCAGGACCAAAAATTTTTTTTTGACTGCAATGTAATAACGGATGCTAGAATGTGATTCGGGGTGGAATTCCATGCTTAAAAATGTTATTATTAGCTGTTTTTAAAAATCGAGTGTTTTTGCTGCCCGAGGAAGAAAACGCGTGATGCCGCGGTCAGAAAAAAAGCGGCCCAGGACCAAAAAATTTTTTTTGAGTCCAATGTAATAACGGATGCTAGAATGTGATTCGGGGTGGAATTCCATGCTTAAAAATGTTATTATTAGCTGTTTTTAAAAATCGAGTGTTTTTGCTGCCCGAGGAAGAAAACGCGTGATGCCGCGGTCAGAAAAAAAGCGGCCCAGGACCAAAAATTTTTTTTTGACTCCAATGTAATAACGGATGCTAGAATGTGATTCGGGGTGGAATTCCATGCTTAAAAATGTTATTATTAGCTGTTTTTAAAAATCGAGTGTTTTTGCTGCCCGAGGAAGAAAACGCGTGATGCCGAGGTCAGAAAAAAAGCAGCCCAGGACCAAAATTTTTTTTTTGACTCTAATGTAATAACGGATGCTAGAATGTGATTCGGGGTGGAATTCCATGCTTAAAAATGTTATTATTAGCTGTTTTTAAAAATCGAGTGTTTTTTCTGCCCGAGGAAGAAAACGCGTGATGCCGCGGTCAGAAAAAAAGCGGCCCAGGACCAAAAATTTTTTTTTGACTCCAATGTAATAACGGATGCTAGAATGTGATTCGGGGTGGAATTCCATGCTTAAAAATGTTATTATTAGCTGTTTTTAAAAATCGAGTGTTTTTGCTGCCCGAGGAAGAAAACGCGTGATGCCGCGGTCAGAAAAAAAGCGGCCCAGGACCAAAAATTTTTTTTTGACTCCAATGTAATAACGGATGCTAGAATGTGATTCGGGGTGGAATTCCATGCTTAAAAATGTTATTATTAGCTGTTTTTAAAAATCGAGTGTTTTTGCTGCCCGAGGAAGAAAACGCGTGATGCCGCGGTCAGAAAAAAAGCGGCCCAGGACCAAAATTTTTTTTTTGACTCCAATGTAATAACGGATGCTACAATGTGATTCGGGGTGGAATTCCATGCTTAAAAATGTTATTATTAGCTGTTTTTAAAAATCGAGTGTTTTTGCTGCCCGAGGAAGAAAACGCGTGATGCCGCGGTCAGAAAAAAAGCGGCCCAGGACCAAAAATTTTTTTTTGACTGCAATGTAATAACGGATGCTAGAATGTGATTCGGGGTGGAATTCCATGCTTAAAAATGTTATTATTAGCTGTTTTTAAAAATCGAGTGTTTTTGCTGCCCGAGGAAGAAAACGCGTGATGCCGCGGTCAGAAAAAAAGCGGCCCAGGACCAAAAATTTTTTTTTGACTCAAATGTAATAACGGATGCTAGAATGTGATTCAGGGTGGAATTCCATGCTTAAAAATGTTATTATTAGCTGTTTTTAAAAATCGAGTGTTTTTGCTGCCCGAGGAAGAAAACGCGTGATGCCACGGTCAGAAAAAAAGCGGCCCAGGACCAAAAATTTTTTTTTGACTCCAATGTAATAACGGATGCTAGAATGTGATTCGGGGTGGAATTCCATGCTTAAAAATGTTATTATTAGCTGTTTTTAAAAATCGAGTGTTTTTTCTGCCCGAGGAAGAAAACGCGTGATGCCGCGGTCAGAAAAAAAGCGGCCCAGGACCAAAAATTTTTTTTGACTCCAATGTAATAACGGATGCTAGAATGTGATTCGGGGTGGAATTCCATGCTTAAAAATGTTATTATTAGCTGTTTTTAAAAATCGAGTGTTTTTGCTGCCCGAGGAAGAAAACGCGTGATGCCGCGGTCAGAAAAAAAGCGGCCCAGGACCAAAAAATTTTTTTTGACTCCAATGTAATAACGGATGCTAGAATGTGATTCGGGGTGGAATTCCATGCTTAAAAATGTTATTATTAGCTGTTTTTAAAAATCGAGTGTTTTTGCTGCCCGAGGAAGAAAACGCGTGATGCCGCGGTCAGAAAAAAAGCGGCCCAGGACCAAAAATTTTTTTTGACTCCAATGTAATAACGGATGCTAGAATGTGATTCGGGGTGGAATTCCATGCTTAAAAATGTTATTATTAGCTGTTTTTAAAAATCGAGTGTTTTTGCTGCCCGAGGAAGAAAACTCGTGATGCCGCGGTCAGAAAAAAAGCAGCCCAGGACCAAAATTTTTTTTTTGACTCTAATGTAATAACGGATGCTAGAATGTGATTCGGGGTGGAATTCCATGCTTAAAAATGTTATTATTAGCTGTTTTTAAAAATCGAGTGTTTTTTCTGCCCGAGGAAGAAAACGCGTGATGCCGCGGTCAGAAAAAAAGCGGCCCAGGACCAAAAATTTTTTTTTGACTCCAATGTAATAACGGATGCTAGAATGTGATTCGGGGTGGAATTCCATGCTTAAAAATGTTATTATTAGCTGTTTTTAAAAATCGAGTGTTTTTGCTGCCCAAGGAAGAAAACGCGTGATGCCGCGGTCAGAAAAAAAGCGGCCCAGGACCAAAATTTTTTTTTTGACTCCAATGTAATAATGGATGCTACAATGTGATTCGGGGTGGAATTCCATGCTTAAAAATGTTATTATTAGCTGTTTTTAAAAATCGAGTGTTTTTGCTGCCCGAGGAAGAAAACGCGTGATGCCGCGGTCAGAAAAAAAGCGGCCCAGGACCAAAAATTTTTTTTGACTCCAATGTAATAACGGATGCTAGAATGTGATTCGGGGTGGAATTCCATGCTTAAAAATGTTATTATTAGCTGTTTTTAAAAATCGAGTGTTTTTGCTGCCCGAGGAAGAAAACGCGTGATGCCGCGGTCAGAAAAAAAGCGGCCCAGGACCAAAAATTTTTTTTTGACTCCAATGTAATAACGGATGCTAGAATGTGATTCGGGGTGGAATTCCATGCTTAAAAATGTTATTATTAGCTGTTTTTAAAAATCGAGTGTTTTTGCTGCCCGAGGAAGAAAACGCGTGATGCCGCGGTCAGAAAAAAAGCGGCCCAGGACCAAAATTTTTTTTTTGACTCCAATGTAATAACGGATGCTAGAATGTGATTCGGGGTGGAATTCCATGCTTAAAAATGTTATTATTAGCTGTTTTTAAAAATCGAGTGTTTTTGCTGCCCGAGGAAGAAAACGCGTGATGCCGCGGTCAGAAAAAAAGCGGCCCAGGACCAAAAATTTTTTTTTGACTCCAATGTAATAACGGATGCTAGAATGTGATTCGGGGTGGAATTCCATGCTTAAAAATGTTATTATTAGCTGTTTTTAAAAATCGAGTGTTTTTGCTGCCCGAGGAAGAAAACGCGTGATGCCGCGGTCAGAAAAAAAGCGGCCCAGGACCAAAAATTTTTTTTTGACTCCAATGTAATAACGGATGCTAGAATGTGATTCGGGGTGGAATTCCATGCTTAAAAATGTTATTATTAGCTGTTTTTAAAAATCGAGTGTTTTTGCTGCCCGAGGAAGAAAACGCGTGATGCCGCGGTCAGAAAAAAAGCGGCCCAGGACCAAAAATTTTTTTTTGACTGCAATGTAATAACGGATGCTAGAATGTGATTCGGGGTGGAATTCCATGCTTAAAAATGTTATTATTAGCTGTTTTTAAAAATCGAGTGTTTTTGCTGCCCGAGGAAGAAAACGCGTGATGCCGCGGTCAGAAAAAAAGCGGCCCAGGACCAAAAATTTTTTTTTGACTCCAATGTAATAACGGATGCTAGAATGTGATTCGGGGTGGAATTCCATGCTTAAAAATGTTATTATTAGCTGTTTTTAAAAATCGAGTGTTTTTGCTGCCCGAGGAAGAAAACGCGTGATGCCGCGGTCAGAAAAAAAGCGGCCCAGGACCAAAAAATTTTTTTTGACTCCAATGTAATAACGGATGCTAGAATGTGATTCGAGGTGGAATTCCATGCTTAAAAATGTTATTATTAGCTGTTTTTAAAAATCGAGTGTTTTTGCTGCCCGAGGAAGAAAACGCGTGATGCCGCGGTCAGAAAAAAAGCGGCCCAGGACCAAAAATTTTTTTTTGACTCAAATGTAATAACGGATGCTAGAATGTGATTCGGGGTGGAATTCCATGCTTAAAAATGTTATTATTAGCTGTTTTTAAAAATCGAGTGTTTTTGCTGCCCGAGGAAGAAAACGCGTGATGCCGCGGTCAGAAAAAAAGCGGCCCAGGACCAAAATTTTTTTTTTGACTCCAATGTAATAATGGATGCTACAATGTGATTCGGGGTGGAATTCCATGCTTAAAAATGTTATTATTAGCTGTTTTTAAAAATCGAGTGTTTTTGCTGCCCGAGGAAGAAAACGTGTGATGCCGCGGTCAGAAAAAAAGCGGCCCAGGACCAAAAATTTTTTTTTGACTCCAATGTAATAACGGATGCTAGAATGTGATTCGGGGTGGAATTCCATGCTTAAAAATGTTATTATTAGCTGTTTTTAAAAATCGAGTGTTTTTGCTGCCCGAGGAAGAAAACGCGTGATGCCGCGGTCAGAAAAAAAGCGGCCCAGGACCAAAAATTTTTTTTTGACTCCAATGTAATAACGGATGCTAGAATGTGATTCGGGGTGGAATTCCATGCTTAAAAATGTTATTATTAGCTGTTTTTAAAAATCGAGTGTTTTTGCTGCCCGAGGAAGAAAACGCGTGATGCCGCGGTCAGAAAAAAAGCGGCCCAGGACCAAAAATTTTTTTTTGACTCCAATGTAATAACGGATGCTAGAATGTGATTCGGGGTGGAATTCCATGCTTAAAAATGTTATTATTAGCTGTTTTTAAAAATCGAGTGTTTTTGCTGCCCGAGGAAGAAAACGCGTGATGCCGCGGTCAGAAAAAAAGCGGCCCAGGACCAAAAATTTTTTTTTGACTCCAATGTAATAACGGATGCTAGAATGTGATTCGGGGTGGAATTCCATGCTTAAAAATGTTATTATTAGCTGTTTTTAAAAATCGAGTGTTTTTGCTGCCCGAGGAAGAAAACGCGTGATGCCGCGGTCAGAAAAAAAGCGGCCCAGGACCAAAAAATTTTTTTTGACTCCAATGTAATAACGGATGCTAGAATGTGATTCGGGGTGGAATTCCATGCTTAAAAATGTTATTATTAGCTGTTTTTAAAAATCGAGTGTTTTTGCTGCCCGAGGAAGAAAACGCGTGATGCCGCGCTCAGAAAAAAAGCGGCCCAGGACCAAAAATTTTTTTTTGACTGCAATGTAATAACGGATGCTAGAATGTGATTCGGGGTGGAATTCCATGCTTAAAAATGTTATTATTAGCTGTTTTTAAAAATCGAGTGTTTTTGCTGCCCGAGGAAGAAAACGCGTGATGCCGCGGTCAGAAAAAAAGCGGCCCAGGACCAAAAATTTTTTTTTGACTCCAATGTAATAACGGATGCTAGAATGTGATTCGGGGTGGAATTCCATGCTTAAAAATGTTATTATTAGCTGTTTTTAAAAATCGAGTGTTTTTGCTGCCCGAGGAAGAAAACGCGTGATGCCGCGGTCAGAAAAAAAGCGGCCCAGGACCAAAAATTTTTTTTTGACTCCAATGTAATAACGGATGCTAGAATGTGATTCGGGGTGGAATTCCATGCTTAAAAATGTTATTATTAGCTGTTTTTAAAAATCGAGTGTTTTTGCTGCCCGAGGAAGAAAACGCGTGATGCCGCGCTCAGAAAAAAAGCGGCCCAGGACCAAAAATTTTTTTTTGACTGCAATGTAATAACGGATGCTAGAATGTGATTCGGGGTGGAATTCCATGCTTAAAAATGTTATTATTAGCTGTTTTTAAAAATCGAGTGTTTTTGCTGCCCGAGGAAGAAAACGCGTGATGCCGCGGTCAGAAAAAAAGCGGCCCAGGACCAAAAATTTTTTTTTGACTCAAATGTAATAACGGATGCTAGAATGTGATTCGGGGTGGAATTCCATGCTTAAAAATGTTATTATTAGCTGTTTTTAAAAATCGAGTGTTTTTGCTGCCCGAGGAAGAAAACGCGTGATGCCGCGGTCAGAAAAAAAGCGGCCCAGGACCAAAAATTTTTTTTTGACTCCAATGTAATAACGGATGCTAGAATGTGATTCGGGGTGGAATTCCATGCTTAAAAATGTTATTATTAGCTGTTTTTAAAAATCGAGTGTTTTTGCTGCCCGAGGAAGAAAACGCGTGATGCCGCGGTCAGAAAAAAAGCAGCCCAGGACCAAAATTTTTTTTTGACTCTAATGTAATAACGGATGCTAGAATGTGATTCGGGGTGGAATTCCATGCTTAAAAATGTTATTATTAGCTGTTTTTAAAAATCGAGTGTTTTTGCTGCCCGAGGAAGAAAACTCGTGATGCCGCGGTCAGAAAAAAAGCAGCCCAGGACCAAAATTTTTTTTTTGACTCTAATGTAATAACGGATGCTAGAATGTGATTCGGGGTGGAATTCCATGCTTAAAAATGTTATTATTAGCTGTTTTTAAAAATCGAGTGTTTTTTCTGCCCGAGGAAGAAAACGCGTGATGCGTGATGCAGAAAAAAAGCGGCCCAGGACCAAAAATTTTTTTTTGACTCCAATGTAATAACGGATGCTAGAATGTGATTCGGGGTGGAATTCCATGCTTAAAAATGTTATTATTAGCTGTTTTTAAAAATCGAGTGTTTTTGCTGCCCGAGGAAGAAAACGCGTGATGCCGCGGTCAGAAAAAAAGCGGCCCAGGACCAAAAATTTTTTTTTTGACTCCAATGTAATAACGGATGCTAGAATGTGATTCGGGGTGGAATTCCATGCTTAAAAATGTTATTATTAGCTGTTTTTAAAAATCGAGTGTTTTTGCTGCCCGAGGAAGAAAACGCGTGATGCCGCGGTCAGAAAAAAAGCGGCCCAGGACCAAAAAATTTTTTTTGACTCCAATGTAATAACGGATGCTAGAATGTGATTCGGGGTGGAATTCCATGCTTAAAAATGTTATTATTAGCTGTTTTTAAAAATCGAGTGTTTTTGCTGCCCGAGGAAGAAAACGCGTGATGCCGCGGTCAGAAAAAAAGCGGCCCAGGACCAAAAATTTTTTTTTGACTCCAATGTAATAACGGATGCTAGAATGTGATTCGGGGTGGAATTCCATGCTTAAAAATGTTATTATTAGCTGTTTTTAAAAATCGAGTGTTTTTGCTGCCCGAGGAAGAAAACGCGTGATGCCGCGGTCAGAAAAAAAGCGGCCCAGGACCAAAAATTTTTTTTTGACTCCAATGTAATAACGGATGCTAGAATGTGATTCGGGGTGGAATTCCATGCTTAAAAATGTTATTATTAGCTGTTTTTAAAAATCGAGTGTTTTTGCTGCCCGAGGAAGAAAACGCGTGATGCCGCGGTCAGAAAAAAAGCGGCCCAGGACCAAAAATTTTTTTTTGACTGCAATGTAATAACGGATGCTAGAATGTGATTCGGGGTGGAATTCCATGCTTAAAAATGCTATTATTAGCTGTTTTTAAAAATCGAGTGTTTTTGCTGCCCGAGGAAGAAAACGCGTGATGCCGCGGTCAGAAAAAAAGCGGCCCAGGACCAAAAATTTTTTTTTGACTCAAATGTAATAACGGATGCTAGAATGTGATTCGGGGTGGAATTCCATGCTTAAAAATGTTATTATTAGCTGTTTTTAAAAATCGAGTGTTTTTGCTGCCCGAGGAAGAAAACGCGTGATGCCGCGGTCAGAAAAAAAGCGGCCCAGGACCAAAATTTTTTTTTTGACTCTAATGTAATAACGGATGCTAGAATGTGATTCGGGGTGGAATTCCATGCTTAAAAATGTTATTATTAGCTGTTTTTAAAAATCGAGTGTTTTTTCTGCCCGAGGAAGAAAACGCGTGATGCCGCGGTCAGAAAAAAAGCGGCCCAGGACCAAAAATTTTTTTTTGACTCCAATGTAATAACGGATGCTAGAATGTGATTCGGGGTGGAATTCCATGCTTAAAAATGTTATTATTAGCTGTTTTTAAAAATCGAGTGTTTTTGCTGCCCGAGGAAGAAAACGCGTGATGCCGCGGTCAGAAAAAAAGCGGCCCAGGACCAAAAATTTTTTTTTGACTCCAATGTAATAACGGATGCTAGAATGTGATTCGGGGTGGAATTCCATGCTTAAAAATGTTATTATTAGCTGTTTTTAAAAATCGAGTGTTTTTGCTGCCCGAGGAAGAAAACGCGTGATGCCGCGGTCAGAAAAAAAGCGGCCCAGGACCAAAAAATTTTTTTTGACTCCAATGTAATAACGGATGCTAGAATGTGATTCGGGGTGGAATTCCATGCTTAAAAATGTTATTATTAGCTGTTTTTAAAAATCGAGTGTTTTTGCTGCCCGAGGAAGAAAACGCGTGATGCCGCGGTCAGAAAAAAAGCGGCCCAGGACCAAAAATTTTTTTTTGACTCCAATGTAATAACGGATGCTAGAATGTGATTCGGGGTGGAATTCCATGCTTAAAAATGTTATTATTAGCTGTTTTTAAAAATCGAGTGTTTTTGCTGCCCGAGGAAGAAAACGCGTGATGCCGCGGTCAGAAAAAAAGCGGCCCAGGACCAAAAATTTTTTTTTGACTCCAATGTAATAACGGATGCTAGAATGTGATTCGGGGTGGAATTCCATGCTTAAAAATGTTATTATTAGCTGTTTTTAAAAATCGAGTGTTTTTGCTGCCCGAGGAAGAAAACGCGTGATGCCGCGGTCAGAAAAAAAGCGGCCCAGGACCAAAAATTTTTTTTTGACTGCAATGTAATAACGGATGCTAGAATGTGATTCGGGGTGGAATTCCATGCTTAAAAATGTTATTATTAGCTGTTTTTAAAAATCGAGTGTTTTTGCTGCCCGAGGAAGAAAACGCGTGATGCCGCGGTCAGAAAAAAAGCGGCCCAGGACCAAAAATTTTTTTTTGACTCAAATGTAATAACGGATGCTAGAATGTGATTCGGGGTGGAATTCCATGCTTAAAAATGTTATTATTAGCTGTTTTTAAAAATCGAGTGTTTTTGCTGCCCGAGGAAGAAAACGCGTGATGCCGCGGTCAGAAAAAAAGCGGCCCAGGACCAAAAATTTTTTTTTGACTCCAATGTAATAACGGATGCTAGAATGTGATTCGGGGTGGAATTCCATGCTTAAAAATGTTATTATTAGCTGTTTTTAAAAATCGAGTGTTTTTGCTGCCCGAGGAAGAAAACGCGTGATGCCGCGGTCAGAAAAAAAGCAGCCCAGGACCAAAATTTTTTTTTGACTCTAATGTAATAACGGATGCTAGAATGTGATTCGGGGTGGAATTCCATGCTTAAAAATGTTATTATTAGCTGTTTTTAAAAATCGAGTGTTTTTTCTGCCCGAGGAAGAAAACGCGTGATGCCGCGGTCAGAAAAAAAGCGGCCCAGGACCAAAAATTTTTTTTTGACTCCAATGTAATAACGGATGCTAGAATGTGATTCGGGGTGGAATTCCATGCTTAAAAATGTTATTATTAGCTGTTTTTAAAAATCGAGTGTTTTTGCTGCCCGAGGAAGAAAACGCGTGATGCCGCGGTCAGAAAAAAAGCGGCCCAGGACCAAAAATTTTTTTTTGACTCCAATGTAATAACGGATGCTAGAATGTGATTCGGGGTGGAATTCCATGCTTAAAAATGTTATTATTAGCTGTTTTTAAAAATCGAGTGTTTTTGCTGCCCGAGGAAGAAAACGCGTGATGCCGCGGTCAGAAAAAAAGCGGCCCAGGACCAAAAATTTTTTTTTGACTGCAATGTAATAACGGATGCTAGAATGTGATTCGGGGTGGAATTCCATGCTTAAAAATGTTATTATTAGCTGTTTTTAAAAATCGAGTGTTTTTGCTGCCCGAGGAAGAAAACGCGTGATGCCGCGGTCAGAAAAAAAGCGGCCCAGGACCAAAAATTTTTTTTTGACTCAAATGTAATAACGGATGCTAGAATGTGATTCGGGGTGGAATTCCATGCTTAAAAATGTTATTATTAGCTGTTTTTAAAAATCGAGTGTTTTTGCTGCCCGAGGAAGAAAACGCGTGATGCCGCGGTCAGAAAAAAAGCGGCCCAGGACCAAAAATTTTTTTTTGACTCCAATGTAATAACGGATGCTAGAATGTGATTCGGGGTGGAATTCCATGCTTAAAAATGTTATTATTAGCTGTTTTTAAAAATCGAGTGTTTTTGCTGCCCGAGGAAGAAAACGCGTGATGCCGCGGTCAGAAAAAAAGCGGCCCAGGACCAAAAATTTTTTTTTGACTCCAATGTAATAACGGATGCTAGAATGTGATTCGGGGTGGAATTCCATGCTTAAAAATGTTATTATTAGCTGTTTTTAAAAATCGAGTGTTTTTGCTGCCCGAGGAAGAAAACGCGTGATGCCGCGCTCAGAAAAAAAGCGGCCCAGGACCAAAAATTATTTTTTGACTGCAATGTAATAACGGATGCTAGAATGTGATTCGGGGTGGAATTCCATGCTTAAAAATGTTATTATTAGCTGTTTTTAAAAATCGAGTGTTTTTGCTGCCCGAGGAAGAAAACGCGTGATGCCGCGGTCAGAAAAAAAGCGGCCCAGGACCAAAAATTTTTTTTTGACTCAAATGTAATAACGGATGCTAGAATGTGATTCGGGGTGGAATTCCATGCTTAAAAATGTTATTATTAGCTGTTTTTAAAAATCGAGTGTTTTTGCTGCCCGAGGAAGAAAACGCGTGATGCCGCGGTCAGAAAAAAAGCGGCCCAGGACCAAAAATTTTTTTTTGACTCCAATGTAATAACGGATGCTAGAATGTGATTCGGGGTGGAATTCCATGCTTAAAAATGTTATTATTAGCTGTTTTTAAAAATCGAGTGTTTTTGCTGCCCGAGGAAGAAAACGCGTGATGCCGCGGTCAGAAAAAAAGCAGCCCAGGACCAAAATTTTTTTTTGACTCTAATGTAATAACGGATGCTAGAATGTGATTCGGGGTGGAATTCCATGCTTAAAAATGTTATTATTAGCTGTTTTTAAAAATCGAGTGTTTTTTCTGCCCGAGGAAGAAAACGCGTGATGCCGCGGTCAGGAAAAAAGCGGCCCAGGACCAAAAAATTTTTTTTGACTCCAATGTAATAACGGATGCTAGAATGTGATTCGGGGTGGAATTCCATGCTTAAAAATGTTATTATTAGCTGTTTTTAAAAATCGAGTGTTTTTGCTGCCCGAGGAAGAAAACGCGTGATGCCGCGCTCAGAAAAAAAGCGGCCCAGGACCAAAAATTTTTTTTTGACTCCAATGTAATAACGGATGCTAGAATGTGATTTGGGGTGGAATTCCATGCTTAAAAATGTTATTATTAGCTGTTTTTAAAAATCGAGTGTTTTTGCTGCCCGAGGAAGAAAACGCGTGATGCCGCGGTCAGAAAAAAAGCGGCCCAGGACCAAAAAATTTTTTTTGACTCCAATGTAATAACGGATGCTAGAATGTGATTCGGGGTGGAATTCCATGCTTAAAAATGTTATTATTAGCTGTTTTTAAAAATCGAGTGTTTTTGTTGCCGAAGGAAGAAAACGCGTGATGCCGCGGTCAGAAAAAAAGCGGCCCAGGACCAAAATTTTTTTTTTGACTCCAATGTAATAACGGATGCTAGAATGTGATTCGGGGTGGAATTCCATGCTTAAAAATGTTATTATTAGCTGTTTTTAAAAATCGAGTGTTTTTGCTGCCTGAGGAAGAAAACGCGTGATGCCGCGGTCAGAAAAAAAGCGGCCCAGGACCAAAAATTTTTTTTTGACTCCAATGTAATAACGGATGCTAGAATGTGATTCGGGGTGGAATTCCATGCTTAAAAATGTTATTATTAGCTGTTTTTAAAAATCGAGTGTTTTTGCTGCCCAAGGAAGAAAACGCGTGATGCCGCGGTCAGAAAAAAAGCGGCCCAGGACCAAAAATTTTTTTTGACTCCAATGTAATAACGGATGCTAGAATGTGATTCGGGGTGGAATTCCATGCTTAAAAATGTTATTATTAGCTGTTTTTTAAAATCGAGTGTTTTTGCTGCCTGAGGAAGAAAACGCGTGATGCCGCGGTCAGAAAAAAAGCGGCCCAGGACCAAAAATTTTTTTTTGACTCAAATATAATAACGGATGCTAGAATGTGATTCGGGGTGGAATTCCATGCTTAAAAATGTTATTATTAGCTGTTTTTAAAAATCGAGTGGTTTTGCTGCCCGAGGAAGAAAACGCGTGATGCCGCGGTCAGAAAAAAAGCGGCCCAGGACCAAAAATTTTTTTTTGACTGCAATGTAATAACGGATGCTAGAATGTGATTCGGGGTGGAATTCCATGCTTAAAAATGTTATTATTAGCTGTTTTTAAAAATCGAGTGTTTTTGCTGCCCGAGGAAGAAAACGCGTGATGCCGCGGTCAGAAAAAAAGCGGCCCAGGACCAAAAATTTTTTTTTGACTCCAATGTAATAACGGATGCTAGAATGTGATTCGGGGTGGAATTCCATGCTTAAAAATGTTATTATTAGCTGTTTTTAAAAATCGAGTGTTTTTGCTGCCCGAGGAAGAAAACGCGTGATGCCGCGGTCAGAAAAAAAGCGGCCCAGGACCAAAAATTTTTTTTTGACTCCAATGTAATAACGGATGCTAGAATGTGATTCGGGGTGGAATTCCATGCTTAAAAATGTTATTATTAGCTGTTTTTAAAAATCGAGTGTTTTTGCTGCCCGAGGAAGAAAACGCGTGATGCCGCGGTCAGAAAAAAAGCGGCCCAGGACCAAAAATTTTTTTTTGACTCCAATGTAATAACGGATGCTAGAATGTGATTCGGGGTGGAATTCCATGCTTAAAAATGTTATTATTAGCTGTTTTTAAAAATCGAGTGTTTTTGCTGCCCGAGGAAGAAAACGCGTGATGCCGCGGTCAGAAAAAAAGCGGCCCAGGACCAAAAAATTTTTTTTGACTCCAATGTAATAACGGATGCTAGAATGTGATTCGGGGTGGAATTCCATGCTTAAAAATGTTATTATTAGCTGTTTTTAAAAATCGAGTGTTTTTGCTGCCCGAGGAAGAAAACGCGTGATGCCGCGGTCAGAAAAAAAGCGGCCCAGGACCAAAAATTTTTTTTTGACTCCAATGTAATAACGGATGCTAGAATGTGATTCGGGGTGGAATTCCATGCTTAAAAATGTTATTATTAGCTGTTTTTAAAAATCGAGTGTTTTTGCTGCCCAAGGAAGAAAACGCGTGATGCCGCGGTCAGAAAAAAAGCGGCCCAGGACCAAAAATTTTTTTTTGACTCCAATGTAATAACGGATGCTAGAATGTGATTCGGGGTGGAATTCCATGCTTAAAAATGTTATTATTAGCTGTTTTTAAAAATCGAGTGTTTTTGCTGCCCGAGGAAGAAAACGCGTGATGCCGCGGTCAGAAAAAAAGCGGCCCAGGACCAAAAATTTTTTTTTGACTCCAATGTAATAACGGATGCTAGAATGTGATTCGGGGTGGAATTCCATGCTTAAAAATGTTATTATTAGCTGTTTTTAAAAATCGAGTGTTTTTGCTGCCCGAGGAAGAAAACGCGTGATGCCGAGGTCAGAAAAAAAGCAGCCCAGGACCAAAATTTTTTTTTTGACTCTAATGTAATAACGGATGCTAGAATGTGATTCGGGGTGGAATTCCATGCTTAAAAATGTTATTATTAGCTGTTTTTAAAAATCGAGTGTTTTTTCTGCCCGAGGAAGAAAACGCTTGATGCCGCGGTCAGAAAAAAAGCGGCCCAGGACCAAAAATTTTTTTTTGACTCCAATGTAATAACGGATGCTAGAATGTGATTCGGGGTGGAATTCCATGCTTAAAAATGTTATTATTAGCTGTTTTTAAAAATCGAGTGTTTTTGCTGCCCGAGGAAGAAAACGCGTGATGCCGCGGTCAGAAAAAAAGCGGCCCAGGACCAAAAATTTTTTTTTGACTGCAATGTAATAACGGATGCTAGAATGTGATTCGGGGTGGAATTCCATGCTTAAAAATGTTATTATTAGCTGTTTTTAAAAATCGAGTGTTTTTGCTGCCCGAGGAAGAAAACGCGTGATGCCGCGGTCAGAAAAAAAGCGGCCCAGGACCAAAATTTTTTTTTTGACTCCAATGTAATAACGGATGCTACAATGTGATTCGGGGTGGAATTCCATGCTTAAAAATGTTATTATTAGCTGTTTTTAAAAATCGAGTGTTTTTGCTGCCCGAGGAAGAAAACGCGTGATGCCGCGGTCAGAAAAAAAGCGGCCCAGGACCAAAAATTTTTTTTTGACTGCAATGTAATAACGGATGCTAGAATGTGATTCGGGGTGGAATTCCATGCTTAAAAATGTTATTATTAGCTGTTTTTAAAAATCGAGTGTTTTTGCTGCCCGAGGAAGAAAACGCGTGATGCCGCGGTCAGAAAAAAAGCGGCCCAGGACCAAAAATTTTTTTTTGACTCAAATGTAATAACGGATGCTAGAATGTGATTCGGGGTGGAATTCCATGCTTAAAAATGTTATTATTAGCTGTTTTTAAAAATCGAGTGTTTTTGCTGCCCGAGGAAGAAAACGCGTGATGCCGCGGTCAGAAAAAAAGCGGCCCAGGACCAAAATTTTTTTTTGACTCCAATGTAATAACGGATGCTAGAATGTGATTCGGGGTGGAATTCCATGCTTAAAAATGTTATTATTAGCTGTTTTTAAAAATCGAGTGTTTTTGCTGCCCGAGGAAGAAAACGCGTGATGCCGCGGTCAGAAAAAAAGCGGCCCAGGACCAAAAAATTTTTTTTGACTCCAATGTAATAACGGATGCTAGAATGTGATTCGGGGTGGAATTCCATGCTTAAAAATGTTATTATTAGCTGTTTTTAAAAATCGAGTGTTTTTGCTGCCCGAGGAAGAAAACGCGTGATGCCGCGGTCAGAAAAAAAGCGGCCCAGGACCAAAAATTTTTTTGACTCCAATGTAATAACGGATGCTAGAATGTGATTCGGGGTGGAATTCCATGCTTAAAAATGTTATTATTAGCTGTTTTTAAAAATCGAGTGTTTTTGCTGCCCGAGGAAGAAAACGCGTGATGCCGCGGTCAGAAAAAAAGCGGCCCAGGACCAAAATTTTTTTTTTGACTCCAATGTAATAACGGATGCTAGAATGTGATTCGGGGTGGAATTCCATGCTTAAAAATGTTATTATTAGCTGTTTTTAAAAATCGAGTGTTTTTTCTGCCCGAGGAAGAAAACGCGTGATGCCGCGGTCAGAAAAAAAGCGGCCCAGGACCAAAAAATTTTTTTTGACTCCAATGTAATAACGGATGCTAGAATGTGATTCGGGGTGGAATTCCATGCTTAAAAATGTTATTATTAGCTGTTTTTAAAAATCGAGTGTTTTTGCTGCCCGAGGAAGAAAACGCGTGATGCCGCGGTCAGAAAAAAAGCGGCCCAGGACCAAAAATTTTTTTGACTCCAATGTAATAACGGATGCTAGAATGTGATTCGGGGTGGAATTCCATGCTTAAAAATGTTATTATTAGCTGTTTTTAAAAATCGAGTGTTTTTGCTGCCCGAGGAAGAAAACGCGTGATGCCGCGGTCAGAAAAAAAGCAGCCCAGGACCAAAATTTTTTTTTGACTCTAATGTAATAACGGATGCTAGAATGTGATTCGGGGTGGAATTCCATGCTTAAAAATGTTATTATTAGCTGTTTTTAAAAATCGAGTGTTTTTTCTGCCCGAGGAAGAAAACGCGTGATGCCGCGGTCAGGAAAAAAGCGGCCCAGGACCAAAAAATTTTTTTTGACTCCAATGTAATAACGGATGCTAGAATGTGATTCGGGGTGGAATTCCATGCTTAAAAATGTTATTATTAGCTGTTTTTAAAAATCGAGTGTTTTTGCTGCCCGAGGAAGAAAACGCGTGATGCCGCGCTCAGAAAAAAAGCGGCCCAGGACCAAAAATTTTTTTTTGACTCCAATGTAATAACGGATGCTAGAATGTGATTTGGGGTGGAATTCCATGCTTAAAAATGTTATTATTAGCTGTTTTTAAAAATCGAGTGTTTTTGCTGCCCGAGGAAGAAAACGCGTGATGCCGCGGTCAGAAAAAAAGCGGCCCAGGACCAAAAAATTTTTTTTGACTCCAATGTAATAACGGATGCTAGAATGTGATTCGGGGTGGAATTCCATGCTTAAAAATGTTATTATTAGCTGTTTTTAAAAATCGAGTGTTTTTGTTGCCGAAGGAAGAAAACGCGTGATGCCGCGGTCAGAAAAAAAGCGGCCCAGGACCAAAATTTTTTTTTTGACTCCAATGTAATAACGGATGCTAGAATGTGATTCGGGGTGGAATTCCATGCTTAAAAATGTTATTATTAGCTGTTTTTAAAAATCGAGTGTTTTTGCTGCCTGAGGAAGAAAACGCGTGATGCCGCGGTCAGAAAAAAAGCGGCCCAGGACCAAAAATTTTTTTTTGACTCCAATGTAATAACGGATGCTAGAATGTGATTCGGGGTGGAATTCCATGCTTAAAAATGTTATTATTAGCTGTTTTTAAAAATCGAGTGTTTTTGCTGCCCAAGGAAGAAAACGCGTGATGCCGCGGTCAGAAAAAAAGCGGCCCAGGACCAAAAATTTTTTTTGACTCCAATGTAATAACGGATGCTAGAATGTGATTCGGGGTGGAATTCCATGCTTAAAAATGTTATTATTAGCTGTTTTTAAAAATCGAGTGTTTTTGCTGCCTGAGGAAGAAAACGCGTGATGCCGCGGTCAGAAAAAAAGCGGCCCAGGACCAAAAATTTTTTTTTGACTCCAATGTAATAACGGATGCTAGAATGTGATTCGGGGTGGAATTCCATGCTTAAAAATGTTATTATTAGCTGTTTTTAAAAATCGAGTGTTTTTGCTGCCCAAGGAAGAAAACGCGTGATGCCGCGGTCAGAAAAAAAGCGGCCCAGGACCAAAAATTTTTTTTGACTCCAATGTAATAACGGATGCTAGAATGTGATTCGGGGTGGAATTCCATGCTTAAAAATGTTATTATTAGCTGTTTTTTAAAATCGAGTGTTTTTGCTGCCTGAGGAAGAAAACGCGTGATGCCGCGGTCAGAAAAAAAGCGGCCCAGGACCAAAAATTTTTTTTTGACTCAAATATAATAACGGATGCTAGAATGTGATTCGGGGTGGAATTCCATGCTTAAAAATGTTATTATTAGCTGTTTTTAAAAATCGAGTGGTTTTGCTGCCCGAGGAAGAAAACGCGTGATGCCGCGGTCAGAAAAAAAGCGGCCCAGGACCAAAAATTTTTTTTTGACTGCAATGTAATAACGGATGCTAGAATGTGATTCGGGGTGGAATTCCATGCTTAAAAATGTTATTATTAGCTGTTTTTAAAAATCGAGTGTTTTTGCTGCCCGAGGAAGAAAACGCGTGATGCCGCGGTCAGAAAAAAAGCGGCCCAGGACCAAAAATTTTTTTTTGACTCCAATGTAATAACGGATGCTAGAATGTGATTCGGGGTGGAATTCCATGCTTAAAAATGTTATTATTAGCTGTTTTTAAAAATCGAGTGTTTTTGCTGCCCGAGGAAGAAAACGCGTGATGCCGCGGTCAGAAAAAAAGCGGCCCAGGACCAAAAATTTTTTTTTGACTCCAATGTAATAACGGATGCTAGAATGTGATTCGGGGTGGAATTCCATGCTTAAAAATGTTATTATTAGCTGTTTTTAAAAATCGAGTGTTTTTGCTGCCCGAGGAAGAAAACGCGTGATGCCGCGGTCAGAAAAAAAGCGGCCCAGGACCAAAAATTTTTTTTTGACTCCAATGTAATAACGGATGCTAGAATGTGATTCGGGGTGGAATTCCATGCTTAAAAATGTTATTATTAGCTGTTTTTAAAAATCGAGTGTTTTTGCTGCCCGAGGAAGAAAACGCGTGATGCCGCGGTCAGAAAAAAAGCGGCCCAGGACCAAAAAATTTTTTTTGACTCCAATGTAATAACGGATGCTAGAATGTGATTCGGGGTGGAATTCCATGCTTAAAAATGTTATTATTAGCTGTTTTTAAAAATCGAGTGTTTTTGCTGCCCGAGGAAGAAAACGCGTGATGCCGCGGTCAGAAAAAAAGCGGCCCAGGACCAAAAATTTTTTTTTGACTCCAATGTAATAACGGATGCTAGAATGTGATTCGGGGTGGAATTCCATGCTTAAAAATGTTATTATTAGCTGTTTTTAAAAATCGAGTGTTTTTGCTGCCCAAGGAAGAAAACGCGTGATGCCGCGGTCAGAAAAAAAGCGGCCCAGGACCAAAAATTTTTTTTTGACTCCAATGTAATAACGGATGCTAGAATGTGATTCGGGGTGGAATTCCATGCTTAAAAATGTTATTATTAGCTGTTTTTAAAAATCGAGTGTTTTTGCTGCCCGAGGAAGAAAACGCGTGATGCCGCGGTCAGAAAAAAAGCGGCCCAGGACCAAAAATTTTTTTTTGACTCCAATGTAATAACGGATGCTAGAATGTGATTCGGGGTGGAATTCCATGCTTAAAAATGTTATTATTAGCTGTTTTTAAAAATCGAGTGTTTTTGCTGCCCGAGGAAGAAAACGCGTGATGCCGAGGTCAGAAAAAAAGCAGCCCAGGACCAAAATTTTTTTTTTGACTCTAATGTAATAACGGATGCTAGAATGTGATTCGGGGTGGAATTCCATGCTTAAAAATGTTATTATTAGCTGTTTTTAAAAATCGAGTGTTTTTTCTGCCCGAGGAAGAAAACGCTTGATGCCGCGGTCAGAAAAAAAGCGGCCCAGGACCAAAAATTTTTTTTTGACTCCAATGTAATAACGGATGCTAGAATGTGATTCGGGGTGGAATTCCATGCTTAAAAATGTTATTATTAGCTGTTTTTAAAAATCGAGTGTTTTTGCTGCCCGAGGAAGAAAACGCGTGATGCCGCGGTCAGAAAAAAAGCGGCCCAGGACCAAAAATTTTTTTTTGACTGCAATGTAATAACGGATGCTAGAATGTGATTCGGGGTGGAATTCCATGCTTAAAAATGTTATTATTAGCTGTTTTTAAAAATCGAGTGTTTTTGCTGCCCGAGGAAGAAAACGCGTGATGCCGCGGTCAGAAAAAAAGCGGCCCAGGACCAAAATTTTTTTTTTGACTCCAATGTAATAACGGATGCTACAATGTGATTCGGGGTGGAATTCCATGCTTAAAAATGTTATTATTAGCTGTTTTTAAAAATCGAGTGTTTTTGCTGCCCGAGGAAGAAAACGCGTGATGCCGCGGTCAGAAAAAAAGCGGCCCAGGACCAAAAATTTTTTTTTGACTGCAATGTAATAACGGATGCTAGAATGTGATTCGGGGTGGAATTCCATGCTTAAAAATGTTATTATTAGCTGTTTTTAAAAATCGAGTGTTTTTGCTGCCCGAGGAAGAAAACGCGTGATGCCGCGGTCAGAAAAAAAGCGGCCCAGGACCAAAAATTTTTTTTTGACTCAAATGTAATAACGGATGCTAGAATGTGATTCGGGGTGGAATTCCATGCTTAAAAATGTTATTATTAGCTGTTTTTAAAAATCGAGTGTTTTTGCTGCCCGAGGAAGAAAACGCGTGATGCCGCGGTCAGAAAAAAAGCGGCCCAGGACCAAAATTTTTTTTTGACTCCAATGTAATAACGGATGCTAGAATGTGATTCGGGGTGGAATTCCATGCTTAAAAATGTTATTATTAGCTGTTTTTAAAAATCGAGTGTTTTTGCTGCCCGAGGAAGAAAACGCGTGATGCCGCGGTCAGAAAAAAAGCGGCCCAGGACCAAAAAATTTTTTTTGACTCCAATGTAATAACGGATGCTAGAATGTGATTCGGGGTGGAATTCCATGCTTAAAAATGTTATTATTAGCTGTTTTTAAAAATCGAGTGTTTTTGCTGCCCGAGGAAGAAAACGCGTGATGCCGCGGTCAGAAAAAAAGCGGCCCAGGACCAAAAATTTTTTTGACTCCAATGTAATAACGGATGCTAGAATGTGATTCGGGGTGGAATTCCATGCTTAAAAATGTTATTATTAGCTGTTTTTAAAAATCGAGTGTTTTTGCTGCCCGAGGAAGAAAACGCGTGATGCCGCGGTCAGAAAAAAAGCGGCCCAGGACCAAAATTTTTTTTTTGACTCCAATGTAATAACGGATGCTAGAATGTGATTCGGGGTGGAATTCCATGCTTAAAAATGTTATTATTAGCTGTTTTTAAAAATCGAGTGTTTTTTCTGCCCGAGGAAGAAAACGCGTGATGCCGCGGTCAGAAAAAAAGCGGCCCAGGACCAAAAAATTTTTTTTGACTCCAATGTAATAACGGATGCTAGAATGTGATTCGGGGTGGAATTCCATGCTTAAAAATGTTATTATTAGCTGTTTTTAAAAATCGAGTGTTTTTGCTGCCCGAGGAAGAAAACGCGTGATGCCGCGGTCAGAAAAAAAGCGGCCCAGGACCAAAAATTTTTTTGACTCCAATGTAATAACGGATGCTAGAATGTGATTCGGGGTGGAATTCCATGCTTAAAAATGTTATTATTAGCTGTTTTTAAAAATCGAGTGTTTTTGCTGCCCGAGGAAGAAAACGCGTGATGCCGCGGTCAGAAAAAAAGCGGCCCAGGACCAAAATTTTTTTTTTGACTCCAATGTAATAACGGATGCTAGAATGTGATTCGGGGTGGAATTCCATGCTTAAAAATGTTATTATTAGCTGTTTTTAAAAATCGAGTGTTTTTTCTGCCCGAGGAAGAAAACGCGTGATGCCGCGGTCAGAAAAAAAGCGGCCCAGGACCAAAAATTTTTTTTTGACTCCAATGTAATAACGGATGCTAGAATGTGATTCGGGGTGGAATTCCATGCTTAAAAATGTTATTATTAGCTGTTTTTAAAAATCGAGTGTTTTTGCTGCCCGAGGAAGAAAACGCGTGATGCCGCGGTCAGAAAAAAAGCGGCCCAGGACCAAAAAATTTTTTTTGACTCCAATGTAATAACGGATGCTAGAATGTGATTCGGGGTGGAATTCCATGCTTAAAAATGTTATTATTAGCTGTTTTTAAAAATCAAGTGTTTTTGCTGCCCGAGGAAGAAAACGCGTGATGCCGCGGTCAGAAAAAAAGCGGCCCAGGACCAAAATTTTTTTTTTGACTCCAATGTAATAATGGATGCTACAATGTGATTCGGGGTGGAATTCCATGCTTAAAAATGTTATTATTAGCTGTTTTTAAAAATCGAGTGTTTTTGCTGCCCGAGGAAGAAAACGCGTGATGCCGCGGTCAGAAAAAAAGCGGCCCAGGACCAAAAATTTTTTTTTGACTCCAATGTAATAACGGATGCTAGAATGTGATTCGGGGTGGAATTCCATGCTTAAAAATGTTATTATTAGCTGTTTTTAAAAATCGAGTGTTTTTGCTGCCCGAGGAAGAAAACGCGTGATGCCGCGGTCAGAAAAAAAGCGGCCCAGGACCAAAAATTTTTTTTTGACTCCAATGTAATAACGGATGCTAGAATGTGATTCGGGGTGGAATTCCATGCTTAAAAATGTTATTATTAGCTGTTTTTAAAAATCGAGTGTTTTTGCTGCCCGAGGAAGAAAACGCGTGATGCCGCGGTCAGAAAAAAAGCGGCCCAGGACCAAAAATTTTTTTTTGACTGCAATGTAATAACGGATGCTAGAATGTGATTCGGGGTGGAATTCCATGCTTAAAAATGTTATTATTAGCTGTTTTTAAAAATCGAGTGTTTTTGCTGCCCGAGGAAGAAAACGCGTGATGCCGCGGTCAGAAAAAAAGCGGCCCAGGACCAAAAATTTTTTTTTGAGTCCAATGTAATAACGGATGCTAGAATGTGATTCGGGGTGGAATTCCATGCTTAAAAATGTTATTATTAGCTGTTTTTAAAAATCGAGTGTTTTTGCTGCCCGAGGAAGAAAACGCGTGATGCCGCGGTCAGAAAAAAAGCGGCCCAGGACCAAAAATTTTTTTTTGACTCCAATGTAATAACGGATGCTAGAATGTGATTCGGGGTGGAATTCCATGCTTAAAAATGTTATTATTAGCTGTTTTTAAAAATCGAGTGTTTTTGCTGCCCGAGGAAGAAAACGCGTGATGCCGAGGTCAGAAAAAAAGCAGCCCAGGACCAAAATTTTTTTTTTGACTCTAATGTAATAACGGATGCTAGAATGTGATTCGGGGTGGAATTCCATGCTTAAAAATGTTATTATTAGCTGTTTTTAAAAATCGAGTGTTTTTTCTGCCCGAGGAAGAAAACGCGTGATGCCGCGGTCAGAAAAAAAGCGGCCCAGGACCAAAAATTTTTTTTTGACTCCAATGTAATAACGGATGCTAGAATGTGATTCGGGGTGGAATTCCATGCTTAAAAATGTTATTATTAGCTGTTTTTAAAAATCGAGTGTTTTTGCTGCCCGAGGAAGAAAACGCGTGATGCCGCGGTCAGAAAAAAAGCGGCCCAGGACCAAAAATTTTTTTTTGACTCCAATGTAATAACGGATGCTAGAATGTGATTCGGGGTGGAATTCCATGCTTAAAAATGTTATTATTAGCTGTTTTTAAAAATCGAGTGTTTTTGCTGCCCGAGGAAGAAAACGCGTGATGCCGCGGTCAGAAAAAAAGCGGCCCAGGACCAAAAATTTTTTTTTGACTCCAATGTAATAACGGATGCTAGAATGTGATTCGGGGTGGAATTCCATGCTTAAAAATGTTATTATTAGCTGTTTTTAAAAATCGAGTGTTTTTGCTGCCCGAGGAAGAAAACGTGTGATGCCGCGGTCAGAAAAAAAGCGGCCCAGGACCAAAAATTTTTTTTTGACTGCAATGTAATAACGGATGCTAGAATGTGATTCGGGGTGGAATTCCATGCTTAAAAATGTTATTATTAGCTGTTTTTAAAAATCGAGTGTTTTTGCTGCCCGAGGAAGAAAACGCGTGATGCCGCGGTCAGAAAAAAAGCGGCCCAGGACCAAAAATTTTTTTTTGACTCCAATGTAATAACGGATGCTAGAATGTGATTCGGGGTGGAATTCCATGCTTAAAAATGTTATTATTAGCTGTTTTTAAAAATCGAGTGTTTTTGCTGCCCGAGGAAGAAAACGCGTGATGCCGCGGTCAGAAAAAAAGCGGCCCAGGACCAAAAAATTTTTTTTGACTCCAATGTAATAACGGATGCTAGAATGTGATTCGGGGTGGAATTCCATGCTTAAAAATGTTATTATTAGCTGTTTTTAAAAATCGAGTGTTTTTGCTGCCCGAGGAAGAAAACGCGTGATGCCGCGGTCAGAAAAAAAGCGGCCCAGGACCAAAAATTTTTTTTTGACTCAAATGTAATAACGGATGCTAGAATGTGATTCGGGGTGGAATTCCATGCTTAAAAATGTTATTATTAGCTGTTTTTAAAAATCGAGTGTTTTTGCTGCCCGAGGAAGAAAACGCGTGATGCCGCGGTCAGAAAAAAAGCGGCCCAGGACCAAAATTTTTTTTTTGACTCCAATGTAATAATGGATGCTACAATGTGATTCGGGGTGGAATTCCATGCTTAAAAATGTTATTATTAGCTGTTTTTAAAAATCGAGTGTTTTTGCTGCCCGAGGAAGAAAACGCGTGATGCCGCGGTCAGAAAAAAAGCGGCCCAGGACCAAAAATTTTTTTTTGACTCCAATGTAATAACGGATGCTAGAATGTGATTCGGGGTGGAATTCCATGCTTAAAAATGTTATTATTAGCTGTTTTTAAAAATCGAGTGTTTTTGCTGCCCGAGGAAGAAAACGCGTGATGCCGCGGTCAGAAAAAAAGCGGCCCAGGACCAAAAATTTTTTTTTGACTCCAATGTAATAACGGATGCTAGAATGTGATTCGGGGTGGAATTCCATGCTTAAAAATGTTATTATTAGCTGTTTTTAAAAATCGAGTGTTTTTGCTGCCCGAGGAAGAAAACGCGTGATGCCGCGGTCAGAAAAAAAGCGGCCCAGGACCAAAAAATTTTTTTTGACTCCAATGTAATAACGGATGCTAGAATGTGATTCGGGGTGGAATTCCATGCTTAAAAATGTTATTATTAGCTGTTTTTAAAAATCGAGTGTTTTTGCTGCCCGAGGAAGAAAACGCGTGATGCCGCGGTCAGAAAAAAAGCGGCCCAGGACCAAAAATTTTTTTTTGACTCCAATGTAATAACGGATGCTAGAATGTGATTCGGGGTGGAATTCCATGCTTAAAAATGTTATTATTAGCTGTTTTTAAAAATCGAGTGTTTTTGCTGCCCGAGGAAGAAAACGCGTGATGCCGCGGTCAGAAAAAAAGCGGCCCAGGACCAAAAATTTTTTTTTGACTCCAATGTAATAACGGATGCTAGAATGTGATTCGGGGTGGAATTCCATGCTTAAAAATGTTATTATTAGCTGTTTTTAAAAATCGAGTGTTTTTGCTGCCCGAGGAAGAAAACGCGTGATGCCGCGGTCAGAAAAAAAGCAGCCCAGGACCAAAATTTTTTTTTGACTCTAATGTAATAACGGATGCTAGAATGTGATTCGGGGTGGAATTCCATGCTTAAAAATGTTATTATTAGCTGTTTTTAAAAATCGAGTGTTTTTTCTGCCCGAGGAAGAAAACGCGTGATGCCGCGGTCAGGAAAAAAGCGGCCCAGGACCAAAAAATTTTTTTTGACTCCAATGTAATAACGGATGCTAGAATGTGATTCGGGGTGGAATTCCATGCTTAAAAATGTTATTATTAGCTGTTTTTAAAAATCGAGTGTTTTTGCTGCCCGAGGAAGAAAACGCGTGATGCCGCGCTCAGAAAAAAAGCGGCCCAGGACCAAAAATTTTTTTTTGACTCCAATGTAATAACGGATGCTAGAATGTGATTTGGGGTGGAATTCCATGCTTAAAAATGTTATTATTAGCTGTTTTTAAAAATCGAGTGTTTTTGCTGCCCGAGGAAGAAAACGCGTGATGCCGCGGTCAGAAAAAAAGCGGCCCAGGACCAAAAAATTTTTTTTGACTCCAATGTAATAACGGATGCTAGAATGTGATTCGGGGTGGAATTCCATGCTTAAAAATGTTATTATTAGCTGTTTTTAAAAATCGAGTGTTTTTGTTGCCGAAGGAAGAAAACGCGTGATGCCGCGGTCAGAAAAAAAGCGGCCCAGGACCAAAATTTTTTTTTTGACTCCAATGTAATAACGGATGCTAGAATGTGATTCGGGGTGGAATTCCATGCTTAAAAATGTTATTATTAGCTGTTTTTAAAAATCGAGTGTTTTTGCTGCCTGAGGAAGAAAACGCGTGATGCCGCGGTCAGAAAAAAAGCGGCCCAGGACCAAAAATTTTTTTTTGACTCCAATGTAATAACGGATGCTAGAATGTGATTCGGGGTGGAATTCCATGCTTAAAAATGTTATTATTAGCTGTTTTTAAAAATCGAGTGTTTTTGCTGCCCAAGGAAGAAAACGCGTGATGCCGCGGTCAGAAAAAAAGCGGCCCAGGACCAAAAATTTTTTTTGACTCCAATGTAATAACGGATGCTAGAATGTGATTCGGGGTGGAATTCCATGCTTAAAAATGTTATTATTAGCTGTTTTTTAAAATCGAGTGTTTTTGCTGCCTGAGGAAGAAAACGCGTGATGCCGCGGTCAGAAAAAAAGCGGCCCAGGACCAAAAATTTTTTTTTGACTCAAATATAATAACGGATGCTAGAATGTGATTCGGGGTGGAATTCCATGCTTAAAAATGTTATTATTAGCTGTTTTTAAAAATCGAGTGGTTTTGCTGCCCGAGGAAGAAAACGCGTGATGCCGCGGTCAGAAAAAAAGCGGCCCAGGACCAAAAATTTTTTTTTGACTGCAATGTAATAACGGATGCTAGAATGTGATTCGGGGTGGAATTCCATGCTTAAAAATGTTATTATTAGCTGTTTTTAAAAATCGAGTGTTTTTGCTGCCCGAGGAAGAAAACGCGTGATGCCGCGGTCAGAAAAAAAGCGGCCCAGGACCAAAAATTTTTTTTTGACTCCAATGTAATAACGGATGCTAGAATGTGATTCGGGGTGGAATTCCATGCTTAAAAATGTTATTATTAGCTGTTTTTAAAAATCGAGTGTTTTTGCTGCCCGAGGAAGAAAACGCGTGATGCCGCGGTCAGAAAAAAAGCGGCCCAGGACCAAAAATTTTTTTTTGACTCCAATGTAATAACGGATGCTAGAATGTGATTCGGGGTGGAATTCCATGCTTAAAAATGTTATTATTAGCTGTTTTTAAAAATCGAGTGTTTTTGCTGCCCGAGGAAGAAAACGCGTGATGCCGCGGTCAGAAAAAAAGCGGCCCAGGACCAAAAATTTTTTTTTGACTCCAATGTAATAACGGATGCTAGAATGTGATTCGGGGTGGAATTCCATGCTTAAAAATGTTATTATTAGCTGTTTTTAAAAATCGAGTGTTTTTGCTGCCCGAGGAAGAAAACGCGTGATGCCGCGGTCAGAAAAAAAGCGGCCCAGGACCAAAAAATTTTTTTTGACTCCAATGTAATAACGGATGCTAGAATGTGATTCGGGGTGGAATTCCATGCTTAAAAATGTTATTATTAGCTGTTTTTAAAAATCGAGTGTTTTTGCTGCCCGAGGAAGAAAACGCGTGATGCCGCGGTCAGAAAAAAAGCGGCCCAGGACCAAAAATTTTTTTTTGACTCCAATGTAATAACGGATGCTAGAATGTGATTCGGGGTGGAATTCCATGCTTAAAAATGTTATTATTAGCTGTTTTTAAAAATCGAGTGTTTTTGCTGCCCAAGGAAGAAAACGCGTGATGCCGCGGTCAGAAAAAAAGCGGCCCAGGACCAAAAATTTTTTTTTGACTCCAATGTAATAACGGATGCTAGAATGTGATTCGGGGTGGAATTCCATGCTTAAAAATGTTATTATTAGCTGTTTTTAAAAATCGAGTGTTTTTGCTGCCCGAGGAAGAAAACGCGTGATGCCGCGGTCAGAAAAAAAGCGGCCCAGGACCAAAAATTTTTTTTTGACTCCAATGTAATAACGGATGCTAGAATGTGATTCGGGGTGGAATTCCATGCTTAAAAATGTTATTATTAGCTGTTTTTAAAAATCGAGTGTTTTTGCTGCCCGAGGAAGAAAACGCGTGATGCCGAGGTCAGAAAAAAAGCAGCCCAGGACCAAAATTTTTTTTTTGACTCTAATGTAATAACGGATGCTAGAATGTGATTCGGGGTGGAATTCCATGCTTAAAAATGTTATTATTAGCTGTTTTTAAAAATCGAGTGTTTTTTCTGCCCGAGGAAGAAAACGCTTGATGCCGCGGTCAGAAAAAAAGCGGCCCAGGACCAAAAATTTTTTTTTGACTCCAATGTAATAACGGATGCTAGAATGTGATTCGGGGTGGAATTCCATGCTTAAAAATGTTATTATTAGCTGTTTTTAAAAATCGAGTGTTTTTGCTGCCCGAGGAAGAAAACGCGTGATGCCGCGGTCAGAAAAAAAGCGGCCCAGGACCAAAAATTTTTTTTTGACTGCAATGTAATAACGGATGCTAGAATGTGATTCGGGGTGGAATTCCATGCTTAAAAATGTTATTATTAGCTGTTTTTAAAAATCGAGTGTTTTTGCTGCCCGAGGAAGAAAACGCGTGATGCCGCGGTCAGAAAAAAAGCGGCCCAGGACCAAAATTTTTTTTTTGACTCCAATGTAATAACGGATGCTACAATGTGATTCGGGGTGGAATTCCATGCTTAAAAATGTTATTATTAGCTGTTTTTAAAAATCGAGTGTTTTTGCTGCCCGAGGAAGAAAACGCGTGATGCCGCGGTCAGAAAAAAAGCGGCCCAGGACCAAAAATTTTTTTTTGACTGCAATGTAATAACGGATGCTAGAATGTGATTCGGGGTGGAATTCCATGCTTAAAAATGTTATTATTAGCTGTTTTTAAAAATCGAGTGTTTTTGCTGCCCGAGGAAGAAAACGCGTGATGCCGCGGTCAGAAAAAAAGCGGCCCAGGACCAAAAATTTTTTTTTGACTCAAATGTAATAACGGATGCTAGAATGTGATTCGGGGTGGAATTCCATGCTTAAAAATGTTATTATTAGCTGTTTTTAAAAATCGAGTGTTTTTGCTGCCTGAGGAAGAAAACGCGTGATGCCGCGGTCAGAAAAAAAGCGGCCCAGGACCAAAAATTTTTTTTTGACTGCAATGTAATAACGGATGCTAGAATGTGATTCGGGGTGGAATTCCATGCTTAAAAATGTTATTATTAGCTGTTTTTAAAAATCGAGTGTTTTTGCTGCCCGAGGAAGAAAACGCGTGATGCCGCGGTCAGAAAAAAAGCGGCCCAGGACCAAAATTTTTTTTTGACTCCAATGTAATAACGGATGCTAGAATGTGATTCGGGGTGGAATTCCATGCTTAAAAATGTTATTATTAGCTGTTTTTAAAAATCGAGTGTTTTTGCTGCCCGAGGAAGAAAACGCGTGATGCCGCGGTCAGAAAAAAAGCGGCCCAGGACCAAAAAATTTTTTTTGACTCCAATGTAATAACGGATGCTAGAATGTGATTCGGGGTGGAATTCCATGCTTAAAAATGTTATTATTAGCTGTTTTTAAAAATCGAGTGTTTTTGCTGCCCGAGGAAGAAAACGCGTGATGCCGCGGTCAGAAAAAAAGCGGCCCAGGACCAAAAATTTTTTTGACTCCAATGTAATAACGGATGCTAGAATGTGATTCGGGGTGGAATTCCATGCTTAAAAATGTTATTATTAGCTGTTTTTAAAAATCGAGTGTTTTTGCTGCCCGAGGAAGAAAACGCGTGATGCCGCGGTCAGAAAAAAAGCGGCCCAGGACCAAAATTTTTTTTTTGACTCCAATGTAATAACGGATGCTAGAATGTGATTCGGGGTGGAATTCCATGCTTAAAAATGTTATTATTAGCTGTTTTTAAAAATCGAGTGTTTTTTCTGCCCGAGGAAGAAAACGCGTGATGCCGCGGTCAGAAAAAAAGCGGCCCAGGACCAAAAAATTTTTTTTGACTCCAATGTAATAACGGATGCTAGAATGTGATTCGGGGTGGAATTCCATGCTTAAAAATGTTATTATTAGCTGTTTTTAAAAATCGAGTGTTTTTGCTGCCCGAGGAAGAAAACGCGTGATGCCGCGGTCAGAAAAAAAGCGGCCCAGGACCAAAAATTTTTTTGACTCCAATGTAATAACGGATGCTAGAATGTGATTCGGGGTGGAATTCCATGCTTAAAAATGTTATTATTAGCTGTTTTTAAAAATCGAGTGTTTTTGCTGCCCGAGGAAGAAAACGCGTGATGCCGCGGTCAGAAAAAAAGCGGCCCAGGACCAAAATTTTTTTTTTGACTCCAATGTAATAACGGATGCTAGAATGTGATTCGGGGTGGAATTCCATGCTTAAAAATGTTATTATTAGCTGTTTTTAAAAATCGAGTGTTTTTTCTGCCCGAGGAAGAAAACGCGTGATGCCGCGGTCAGAAAAAAAGCGGCCCAGGACCAAAAATTTTTTTTTGACTCCAATGTAATAACGGATGCTAGAATGTGATTCGGGGTGGAATTCCATGCTTAAAAATGTTATTATTAGCTGTTTTTAAAAATCGAGTGTTTTTGCTGCCCGAGGAAGAAAACGCGTGATGCCGCGGTCAGAAAAAAAGCGGCCCAGGACCAAAAAATTTTTTTTGACTCCAATGTAATAACGGATGCTAGAATGTGATTCGGGGTGGAATTCCATGCTTAAAAATGTTATTATTAGCTGTTTTTAAAAATCAAGTGTTTTTGCTGCCCGAGGAAGAAAACGCGTGATGCCGCGGTCAGAAAAAAAGCGGCCCAGGACCAAAATTTTTTTTTTGACTCCAATGTAATAATGGATGCTACAATGTGATTCGGGGTGGAATTCCATGCTTAAAAATGTTATTATTAGCTGTTTTTAAAAATCGAGTGTTTTTGCTGCCCGAGGAAGAAAACGCGTGATGCCGCGGTCAGAAAAAAAGCGGCCCAGGACCAAAAATTTTTTTTTGACTCCAATGTAATAACGGATGCTAGAATGTGATTCGGGGTGGAATTCCATGCTTAAAAATGTTATTATTAGCTGTTTTTAAAAATCGAGTGTTTTTGCTGCCCGAGGAAGAAAACGCGTGATGCCGCGGTCAGAAAAAAAGCGGCCCAGGACCAAAAATTTTTTTTTGACTCCAATGTAATAACGGATGCTAGAATGTGATTCGGGGTGGAATTCCATGCTTAAAAATGTTATTATTAGCTGTTTTTAAAAATCGAGTGTTTTTGCTGCCCGAGGAAGAAAACGCGTGATGCCGCGGTCAGAAAAAAAGCGGCCCAGGACCAAAAATTTTTTTTTGACTGCAATGTAATAACGGATGCTAGAATGTGATTCGGGGTGGAATTCCATGCTTAAAAATGTTATTATTAGCTGTTTTTAAAAATCGAGTGTTTTTGCTGCCCGAGGAAGAAAACGCGTGATGCCGCGGTCAGAAAAAAAGCGGCCCAGGACCAAAAATTTTTTTTTGAGTCCAATGTAATAACGGATGCTAGAATGTGATTCGGGGTGGAATTCCATGCTTAAAAATGTTATTATTAGCTGTTTTTAAAAATCGAGTGTTTTTGCTGCCCGAGGAAGAAAACGCGTGATGCCGCGGTCAGAAAAAAAGCGGCCCAGGACCAAAAATTTTTTTTTGACTCCAATGTAATAACGGATGCTAGAATGTGATTCGGGGTGGAATTCCATGCTTAAAAATGTTATTATTAGCTGTTTTTAAAAATCGAGTGTTTTTGCTGCCCGAGGAAGAAAACGCGTGATGCCGAGGTCAGAAAAAAAGCAGCCCAGGACCAAAATTTTTTTTTTGACTCTAATGTAATAACGGATGCTAGAATGTGATTCGGGGTGGAATTCCATGCTTAAAAATGTTATTATTAGCTGTTTTTAAAAATCGAGTGTTTTTTCTGCCCGAGGAAGAAAACGCGTGATGCCGCGGTCAGAAAAAAAGCGGCCCAGGACCAAAAATTTTTTTTTGACTCCAATGTAATAACGGATGCTAGAATGTGATTCGGGGTGGAATTCCATGCTTAAAAATGTTATTATTAGCTGTTTTTAAAAATCGAGTGTTTTTGCTGCCCGAGGAAGAAAACGCGTGATGCCGCGGTCAGAAAAAAAGCGGCCCAGGACCAAAAATTTTTTTTTGACTCCAATGTAATAACGGATGCTAGAATGTGATTCGGGGTGGAATTCCATGCTTAAAAATGTTATTATTAGCTGTTTTTAAAAATCGAGTGTTTTTGCTGCCCGAGGAAGAAAACGCGTGATGCCGCGGTCAGAAAAAAAGCGGCCCAGGACCAAAAATTTTTTTTTGACTCCAATGTAATAACGGATGCTAGAATGTGATTCGGGGTGGAATTCCATGCTTAAAAATGTTATTATTAGCTGTTTTTAAAAATCGAGTGTTTTTGCTGCCCGAGGAAGAAAACGTGTGATGCCGCGGTCAGAAAAAAAGCGGCCCAGGACCAAAAATTTTTTTTTGACTGCAATGTAATAACGGATGCTAGAATGTGATTCGGGGTGGAATTCCATGCTTAAAAATGTTATTATTAGCTGTTTTTAAAAATCGAGTGTTTTTGCTGCCCGAGGAAGAAAACGCGTGATGCCGCGGTCAGAAAAAAAGCGGCCCAGGACCAAAAATTTTTTTTTGACTCCAATGTAATAACGGATGCTAGAATGTGATTCGGGGTGGAATTCCATGCTTAAAAATGTTATTATTAGCTGTTTTTAAAAATCGAGTGTTTTTGCTGCCCGAGGAAGAAAACGCGTGATGCCGCGGTCAGAAAAAAAGCGGCCCAGGACCAAAAAATTTTTTTTGACTCCAATGTAATAACGGATGCTAGAATGTGATTCGGGGTGGAATTCCATGCTTAAAAATGTTATTATTAGCTGTTTTTAAAAATCGAGTGTTTTTGCTGCCCGAGGAAGAAAACGCGTGATGCCGCGGTCAGAAAAAAAGCGGCCCAGGACCAAAAATTTTTTTTTGACTCAAATGTAATAACGGATGCTAGAATGTGATTCGGGGTGGAATTCCATGCTTAAAAATGTTATTATTAGCTGTTTTTAAAAATCGAGTGTTTTTGCTGCCCGAGGAAGAAAACGCGTGATGCCGCGGTCAGAAAAAAAGCGGCCCAGGACCAAAATTTTTTTTTTGACTCCAATGTAATAATGGATGCTACAATGTGATTCGGGGTGGAATTCCATGCTTAAAAATGTTATTATTAGCTGTTTTTAAAAATCGAGTGTTTTTGCTGCCCGAGGAAGAAAACGCGTGATGCCGCGGTCAGAAAAAAAGCGGCCCAGGACCAAAAATTTTTTTTTGACTCCAATGTAATAACGGATGCTAGAATGTGATTCGGGGTGGAATTCCATGCTTAAAAATGTTATTATTAGCTGTTTTTAAAAATCGAGTGTTTTTGCTGCCCGAGGAAGAAAACGCGTGATGCCGCGGTCAGAAAAAAAGCGGCCCAGGACCAAAAATTTTTTTTTGACTCCAATGTAATAACGGATGCTAGAATGTGATTCGGGGTGGAATTCCATGCTTAAAAATGTTATTATTAGCTGTTTTTAAAAATCGAGTGTTTTTGCTGCCCGAGGAAGAAAACGCGTGATGCCGCGGTCAGAAAAAAAGCGGCCCAGGACCAAAAAATTTTTTTTGACTCCAATGTAATAACGGATGCTAGAATGTGATTCGGGGTGGAATTCCATGCTTAAAAATGTTATTATTAGCTGTTTTTAAAAATCGAGTGTTTTTGCTGCCCGAGGAAGAAAACGCGTGATGCCGCGGTCAGAAAAAAAGCGGCCCAGGACCAAAAATTTTTTTTTGACTCCAATGTAATAACGGATGCTAGAATGTGATTCGGGGTGGAATTCCATGCTTAAAAATGTTATTATTAGCTGTTTTTAAAAATCGAGTGTTTTTGCTGCCCAAGGAAGAAAACGCGTGATGCCGCGGTCAGAAAAAAAGCGGCCCAGGACCAAAAATTTTTTTTTGACTCCAATGTAATAACGGATGCTAGAATGTGATTCGGGGTGGAATTCCATGCTTAAAAATGTTATTATTAGCTGTTTTTAAAAATCGAGTGTTTTTGCTGCCCGAGGAAGAAAACGCGTGATGCCGCGGTCAGAAAAAAAGCGGCCCAGGACCAAAAATTTTTTTTTGACTCCAATGTAATAACGGATGCTAGAATGTGATTCGGGGTGGAATTCCATGCTTAAAAATGTTATTATTAGCTGTTTTTAAAAATCGAGTGTTTTTGCTGCCCGAGGAAGAAAACGCGTGATGCCGAGGTCAGAAAAAAAGCAGCCCAGGACCAAAATTTTTTTTTTGACTCTAATGTAATAACGGATGCTAGAATGTGATTCGGGGTGGAATTCCATGCTTAAAAATGTTATTATTAGCTGTTTTTTAAAAATCGAGTGTTTTTTCTGCCCGAGGAAGAAAACGCGTGATGCCGCGGTCAGAAAAAAAGCGGCCCAGGACCAAAAATTTTTTTTTGACTCCAATGTAATAACGGATGCTAGAATGTGATTCGGGGTGGAATTCCATGGTTAAAAATGTTATTATTAGCTGTTTTTAAAAATCGAGTGTTTTTGCTGCCCGAGGAAGAAAACGCGTGATGCCGCGGTCAGAAAAAAAGCGGCCCAGGACCAAAAATTTTTTTTTGACTGCAATGTAATAACGGATGCTAGAATGTGATTCGGGGTGGAATTCCATGCTTAAAAATGTTATTATTAGCTGTTTTTAAAAATCGAGTGTTTTTGCTGCCCGAGGAAGAAAACGCGTGATGCCGCGGTCAGAAAAAAAGCGGCCCAGGACCAAAATTTTTTTTTTGACTCCAATGTAATAACGGATGCTACAATGTGATTCGGGGTGGAATTCCATGCTTAAAAATGTTATTATTAGCTGTTTTTAAAAATCGAGTGTTTTTGCTGCCCGAGGAAGAAAACGCGTGATGCCGCGGTCAGAAAAAAAGCGGCCCAGGACCAAAAATTTTTTTTTGACTGCAATGTAATAACGGATGCTAGAATGTGATTCGGGGTGGAATTCCATGCTTAAAAATGTTATTATTAGCTGTTTTTAAAAATCGAGTGTTTTTGCTGCCCGAGGAAGAAAACGCGTGATGCCGCGGTCAGAAAAAAAAGCGGCCCAGGACCAAAAATTTTTTTTTGACTCAAATGTAATAACGGATGCTAGAATGTGATTCGGGGTGGAATTCCATGCTTAAAAATGTTATTATTAGCTGTTTTTAAAAATCGAGTGGTTTTTGCTGCCCGAGGAAGAAAACGCGTGATGCCGCGGTCAGAAAAAAAGCAGCCCAGGACCAAAATTTTTTTTTGACTCTAATGTAATAACGGATGCTAGAATGTGATTCGGGGTGGAATTCCATGCTTAAAAATGTTATTATTAGCTGTTTTTAAAAATCGAGTGTTTTTTCTGCCCGAGGAAGAAAACGCGTGATGCCGCGGTCAGAAAAAAAGCGGCCCAGGACCAAAAATTTTTTTTTGACTCCAATGTAATAACGGATGCTAGAATGTGATTCGGGGTGGAATTCCATGCTTAAAAATGTTATTATTAGCTGTTTTTAAAAATCGAGTGTTTTTGCTGCCCGAGGAAGAAAACACGTGATGCCGCGGTCAGAAAAAAAGCGGCCCAGGACCAAAAAATTTTTTTTTGACTCAAATGTAATAACGGATGCTAGAATGTGATTCGGGGTGGAATTCCATGCTTAAAAATGTTATTATTAGCTGTTTTTAAAAATCGAGTGTTTTTGCTGCCCGAGGAAGAAAACGCGTGATGCCGCGGTCAGAAAAAAAGCGGCCCAGGACCAAAAATTTTTTTTTGACTCCAATGTAATAACGGATGCTAGAATGTGATTCGGGGTGGAATTCCATGCTTAAAAATGTTATTATTAGCTGTTTTAAAAATCGAGTGTTTTTGCTGCCCGAGGAAGAAAACGCGTGATGCCGCGGTCAGAAAAAAAGCGGCCCAGGACCAAAAATTTTTTTTTTGACTCCAATGTAATAACGGATGCTAGAATGTGATTCGGGGTGGAATTCCATGCTTAAAAATGTTATTATTAGCTGTTTTTAAAAATCGAGTGTTTTTGCTGCCCGAGGAAGAAAACGCGTGATGCCGCGCTCAGAAAAAAAGCGGCCCAGGACCAAAAATTTTTTTTTGACTGCAATGTAATAACGGATGCTAGAATGTGATTCGGGGTGGAATTCCATGCTTAAAAATGTTATTATTAGCTGTTTTTAAAAATCGAGTGTTTTGCTGCCCCGAGGAAGAAAACGCGTGATGCCGCGGTCAGAAAAAAAGCGGCCCAGGACCAAAAATTTTTTTTTTGACTCAAATGTAATAACGGATGCTAGAATGTGATTCGGGGTGGAATTCCATGCTTAAAATGTTATTATTAGCTGTTTTTAAAAATCGAGTGTTTTTGCTGCCCGAGGAAGAAAACGCGTGATGCCGCGGTCAGAAAAAAAGCGGCCCAGGACCAAAAATTTTTTTTTGACTTCCAATGTAATAACGGATGCTAGAATGTGATTCGGGGTGGAATTCCATGCTTAAAAATGTTATTATTAGCTGTTTTTAAAAATCGAGTGTTTTTGCTGCCCGAGGAAGAAAACGCGTGATGCCGCGGTCAGAAAAAAAGCAGCCCAGGACCAAAATTTTTTTTTGACTCTAATGTAATAACGGATGCTAGAATGTGATTCGGGGTGGAATTCCATGCTTAAAAATGTTATTATTAGCTGTTTTTAAAAATCGAGTGTTTTTTCTGCCCGAGGAAGAAAACGCGTGATGCCGCGGTCAGGAAAAAAGCGGCCCAGGACCAAAAAATTTTTTTTGACTCCAATGTAATAACGGATGCTAGAATGTGATTCGGGGTGGAATTCCATGCTTAAAAATGTTATTATTAGCTGTTTTTAAAAATCGAGTGTTTTTGCTGCCCGAGGAAGAAAACGCGTGATGCCGCGGTCAGAAAAAAAGCGGCCCAGGACCAAAAATTTTTTTTTGACTCCAATGTAATAACGGATGCTAGAATGTGATTTGGGGTGGAATTCCATGCTTAAAAATGTTATTATTAGCTGTTTTTAAAAATCGAGTGTTTTTGCTGCCCGAGGAAGAAAACGCGTGATGCCGCGGTCAGAAAAAAAGCGGCCCAGGACCAAAAATTTTTTTTTGACTCCAATGTAATAACGGATGCTAGAATGTGATTCGGGGTGGAATTCCATGCTTAAAAATGTTATTATTAGCTGTTTTTAAAAATCGAGTGTTTTGTTGCCGAAGGAAGAAAACGCGTGATGCCGCGGTCAGAAAAAAAGCGGCCCAGGACCAAAATTTTTTTTTTGACTCCAATGTAATAACGGATGCTAGAATGTGATTCGGGGTGGAATTCCATGCTTAAAAATGTTATTATTAGCTGTTTTTTAAAAATCGAGTGTTTTTGCTGCCTGAGGAAGAAAACGCGTGATGCCGCGGTCAGAAAAAAAAGCGGCCCAGGACCAAAAATTTTTTTTTGACTCCAATGTAATAACGGATGCTAGAATGTGATTCGGGGTGGAATTCCATGCTTAAAAATGTTATTATTAGCTGTTTTGAAAAATCGAGTGTTTTTGCTGCCCAAGGAAGAAAACGCGTGATGCCGCGGTCAGAAAAAAAGCGGCCCAGGACCAAAATTTTTTTTGACTCCAATGTAATAACGGATGCTAGAATGTGATTCGGGGTGGAATTCCATGCTTAAAAATGTTATTATTAGCTGTTTTTTAAATCGAGTGTTTTTGCTGCCTGAGGAAGAAAACGCGTGATGCCGCGGTCAGAAAAAAAGCGGCCCAGGACCAAAAATTTTTTTTCTGACTCAAATATAATAACGGATGCTAGAATGTGATTCGGGGTGGAATTCCATGCTTAAAAATGTTATTATTAGCTGTTTTTAAAAATCGAGTGGTTTTGCTGCCCGAGGAAGAAAACGCGTGATGCCGCGGTCAGAAAAAAAGCGGCCCAGGACCAAAAAATTTTTTTTTGACTCCAATGTAATAACGGATGCTAGAATGTGATTCGGGGTGGAATCCATGCTTAAAAATGTTATTATTAGCTGTTTTTAAAAATCGAGTGTTTTTGCTGCCCGAGGAAGAAAACGCGTGATGCCGCGGTCAGAAAAAAAGCGGCCCTGGACCAAAAATTTTTTTTTTACTCAAATGTAATAACGGATTCTAGAATGTGATTCGGGGTGGAATTCCATGCTTAAAAATGTTATTATTAGCTGTTTTTAAAAATCGAGTGTTTTTGCTGCCCGAGGAAGAAAACGCGTGATGCCGCGGTCAGAAAAAAAGCGGCCCAGGACCAAAAAAATTTTTTTGACTCCAATGTAATAACGGATGCTAGAATGTGATTCGGGGTGGAATTCCATGCTTAAAATTGTTATTATTAGCTGTTTTTTAAAATCGAGTGTTTTTGCTGCCCGAGGAAGAAAACGCGTGATGCCGCGGTCAGAAAAAAAGCGGCCCAGGACCAAAAATTTTTTTTTGACTCCAATGTAATAACGGATGCTAGAATGTGATTCGGGGTGGAATTCCATGCTTAAAAATGTTATTATTAGCTGTTTTAAAAAATCGAGTGTTTTTGCTGCCCGAAGAAGAAAACGCGTGATGCCGCGGTCAGAAAAAAAGCGGCCCAGGACCAAAAAATTTTTTTTGACTCAAATGTAATAACGGATGCTAGAATGTGATTCCGGGTGGAATTCCATGCTTAAAAATGTTATTATTAGCTGTTTTTAAAAATCGAGTGTTTTTGCTGCCCGAGGAAGAAAACGCGTGATGCCGCGGTCAGAAAAAAAGCGGCCCAGGACCAAAAATTTTCTTTTGACTCCAATGTAATAACGGATGCTAGAATGTGATTCGGGGTGGAATTCCATGCTTAAAAATGTTATTATTAGCTGTTTTTAAAAATCGAGTGGTTTTGCTGCCCGAGGAAGAAAACGCGTGATGCCGCGGTCAGAAAAAAAGCGGCCCAGGACCAAAAAATTTTTTTTGACTCCAATGTAATAACGGATGCTAGAATGTGATTCGGGGTGGAATTCCATGCTTAAAAAATGTTATTATTAGCTGTTTTTAAAAATCGAGTGTTTTTTGCTGCCCGAGGAAGAAAACGCGTGATGCCGCGGTCAGAAAAAAAGCGGCCCTGGACCAAAAATTTTTTTTTTACTCAAATGTAATAACGGATGCTAGAATGTGATTCGGGGTGGAATTCCATGCTTAAAAATGTTATTATTAGCTGTTTTTAAAAATCGAGTGGTTTTGCTGCCCGAGGAAGAAAACGCGTGATGCCGCGGTCAGAAAAAAAGCGGCCCAGGACCAAAAAATTTTTTTTGACTCCAATGTAATAACGGATGCTAGAATGTGATTCGGGGTGGAATTCCATGCTTAAAAATGTTATTATTAGCTGTTTTTAAAAATCGAGTGTTTTTGCTGCCCGAGGAAGAAAACGCGTGATGCCGCGGTCAGAAAAAAAGCGGCCCTGGACCAAAAATTTTTTTTTTACTCAAATGTAATAACGGATTCTAGAATGTGATTCGGGGTGGAATTCCATGCTTAAAAATGTTATTATTAGCTGTTTTTAAAAATCGAGTGTTTTTGCTGCCCGAGGAAGAAAACGCGTGATGCCGCGGTCAGAAAAAAAGCGGCCCAGGACCAAAAAAATTTTTTTGACTCCAATGTAATAACGGATGCTAGAATGTGATTCGGGGTGGAATTCCATGCTTAAAATTGTTATTATTAGCTGTTTTTTAAAATCGAGTGTTTTTGCTGCCCGAGGAAGAAAACGCGTGATGCCGCGGTCAGAAAAAAAAGCGGCCCAGGACCAAAAATTTTTTTTTGACTCCAATGTAATAACGGATGCTAGAATGTGATTCGGGGTGGAATTCCATGCTTAAAAATGTTATTATTAGCTGTTTTAAAAAATCGAGTGTTTTTTGCTGCCCGAAGAAGAAAACGCGTGATGCCGCGGTCAGAAAAAAAGCGGCCCAGGACCAAAAAATTTTTTTTGACTCAAATGTAATAACGGATGCTAGAATGTGATTCCGGGTGGAATTCCATGCTTAAAAATGTTATTATTAGCTGTTTTTAAAAATCGAGTGTTTTTTGCTGCCCGAGGAAGAAAACGCGTGATGCCGCGGTCAGAAAAAAAGCGGCCCAGGACCAAAAATTTTCTTTTGACTCCAATGTAATAACGGATGCTAGAATGTGATTCGGGGGTGGAATTCCATGCTTAAAAATGTTATTATTAGCTGTTTTTAAAAATCGAGTGGTTTTGCTGCCCGAGGAAGAAAACGCGTGATGCCGCGGTCAGAAAAAAAGCGGCCCAGGACCAAAAAATTTTTTTTGACTCCAATGTAATAACGGATGCTAGAATGTGATTCGGGGTGGAATTCCATGCTTAAAAATGTTATTATTAGCTGTTTTAAAAAATCGAGTGTTTTTTGCTGCCCGAGGAAGAAAACGCGTGATGCCGCGGTCAGAAAAAAAGCGGCCCAGGACCAAAAAATTTTTTTTGACTCAAATGTAATAACGGATGCTAGAATGTGATTCCGGGTGGAATTCCATGCTTAAAAATGTTATTATTAGCTGTTTTTAAAAATCGAGTGTTTTTGCTGCCCGAGGAAGAAAACGCGTGATGCCGCGGTCAGAAAAAAAGCGGCCCAGGACCAAAAAATTTTTTTTGACTCCAATGTAATAACGGATGCTAGAATGTGATTCGGGGTGGAATTCCATGCTTAAAAATGTTATTATTAGCTGTTTTAAAAAATCGAGTGTTTTTGCTGCCCGAAGAAGAAAACGCGTGATGCCGCGGTCAGAAAAAAAAGCGGCCCAGGACCAAAAATTTTTTTTTTACTCAAATGTAATAATGGATTCTAGAATGTGATTCGGGGTGGAATTCCATGCTTAAAAATGTTATTATTAGCTGTTTTTAAAAATCGAGTGTTTTTGCTGCCCGAGGAAGAAAACGCGTGATGCCGCGGTCAGAAAAAAAGCGGCCCAGGACCAAAAATTTTTTTTTGACTCCAATGTAATAACGGATGCTAGAATGTGATTCGGGGTGGAATTCCATGCTTAAAAATGTTATTATTAGCTGTTTTTAAAAATCGAGTGTTTTTGTTGCCGAAGGAAGAAAACGCGTGATGCCGCGGTCAGAAAAAAAGCGGCCCAGGACCAAAATTTTTTTTTTGACTCCAATGTAATAACGGATGCTAGAATGTGATTCGGGGTGGAATTCCATGCTTAAAAATGTTATTATTAGCTGCTTTTAAAAATCGAGTGTTTTTGCTGCCTGAGGAAGAAAACGCGTGATGCCGCGGTCAGAAAAAAAGCGGCCCAGGACCAAAAATTTTTTTTTGACTCCAATGTAATAACGGATGCTAGAATGTGATTCGGGGTGGAATTCCATGCTTAAAAATGTTATTATTAGCTGTTTTGAAAAATCGAGTGTTTTTGCTGCCCAAGGAAGAAAACGCGTGATGCCGCGGTCAGAAAAAAAGCGGCCCAGGACCAAAAATTTTTTTTGACTCCAATGTAATAACGGATGCTAGAATGTGATTCGGGGTGGAATTCCATGCTTAAAAATGTTATTATTAGCTGTTTTTTAAAATCGAGTGTTTTTGCTGCCTGAGGAAGAAAACGCGTGATGCCGCGGTCAGAAAAAAAGCGGCCCAGGACCAAAAATTTTTTTTTGACTCAAATATAATAACGGATGCTAGAATGTGATTCGGGGTGGAATTCCATGCTTAAAAATGTTATTATTAGCTGTTTTTAAAAATCGAGTGGTTTTGCTGCCCGAGGAAGAAAACGCGTGATGCCGCGGTCAGAAAAAAAGCGGCCCAGGACCAAAAAATTTTTTTTGACTCCAATGTAATAACGGATGCTAGAATGTGATTCGGGGTGGAATTCCATGCTTAAAAATGTTATTATTAGCTGTTTTTAAAAATCGAGTGTTTTTGCTGCCCGAGGAAGAAAACGCGTGATGCCGCGGTCAGAAAAAAAGCGGCCCTGGACCAAAAATTTTTTTTTTACTCAAATGTAATAACGGATTCTAGAATGTGATTCGGGGTGGAATTCCATGCTTAAAAATGTTATTATTAGCTGTTTTTAAAAATCGAGTGTTTTTGCTGCCCGAGGAAGAAAACGCGTGATGCCGCGGTCAGAAAAAAAGCGGCCCAGGACCAAAAAATTTTTTTTGACTCCAATGTAATAACGGATGCTAGAATGTGATTCGGGGTGGAATTCCATGCTTAAAATTGTTATTATTAGCTGTTTTTTAAAATCGAGTGTTTTTGCTGCCCGAGGAAGAAAACGCGTGATGCCGCGGTCAGAAAAAAAGCGGCCCAGGACCAAAAATTTTTTTTTGACTCCAATGTAATAACGGATGCTAGAATGTGATTCGGGGTGGAATTCCATGCTTAAAAATGTTATTATTAGCTGTTTTAAAAAATCGAGTGTTTTTGCTGCCCGAAGAAGAAAACGCGTGATGCCGCGGTCAGAAAAAAAGCGGCCCAGGACCAAAAAATTTTTTTTGACTCAAATGTAATAACGGATGCTAGAATGTGATTCCGGGTGGAATTCCATGCTTAAAAATGTTATTATTAGCTGTTTTTAAAAATCGAGTGTTTTTGCTGCCCGAGGAAGAAAACGCGTGATGCCGCGGTCAGAAAAAAAGCGGCCCAGGACCAAAAATTTTCTTTTGACTCCAATGTAATAACGGATGCTAGAATGTGATTCGGGGTGGAATTCCATGCTTAAAAATGTTATTATTAGCTGTTTTTAAAAATCGAGTGGTTTTGCTGCCCGAGGAAGAAAACGCGTGATGCCGCGGTCAGAAAAAAAGCGGCCCAGGACCAAAAAATTTTTTTTGACTCCAATGTAATAACGGATGCTAGAATGTGATTCGGGGTGGAATTCCATGCTTAAAAATGTTATTATTAGCTGTTTTTAAAAATCGAGTGTTTTTGCTGCCCGAGGAAGAAAACGCGTGATGCCGCGGTCAGAAAAAAAGCGGCCCTGGACCAAAAATTTTTTTTTTACTCAAATGTAATAACGGATGCTAGAATGTGATTCGGGGTGGAATTCCATGCTTAAAAATGTTATTATTAGCTGTTTTTAAAAATCGAGTGGTTTTGCTGCCCGAGGAAGAAAACGCGTGATGCCGCGGTCAGAAAAAAAGCGGCCCAGGACCAAAAAATTTTTTTTGACTCCAATGTAATAACGGATGCTAGAATGTGATTCGGGGTGGAATTCCATGCTTAAAAATGTTATTATTAGCTGTTTTTAAAAATCGAGTGTTTTTGCTGCCCGAGGAAGAAAACGCGTGATGCCGCGGTCAGAAAAAAAGCGGCCCTGGACCAAAAATTTTTTTTTTACTCAAATGTAATAACGGATTCTAGAATGTGATTCGGGGTGGAATTCCATGCTTAAAAATGTTATTATTAGCTGTTTTTAAAAATCGAGTGTTTTTGCTGCCCGAGGAAGAAAACGCGTGATGCCGCGGTCAGAAAAAAAGCGGCCCAGGACCAAAAAAATTTTTTTGACTCCAATGTAATAACGGATGCTAGAATGTGATTCGGGGTGGAATTCCATGCTTAAAATTGTTATTATTAGCTGTTTTTTAAAATCGAGTGTTTTTGCTGCCCGAGGAAGAAAACGCGTGATGCCGCGGTCAGAAAAAAAGCGGCCCAGGACCAAAAATTTTTTTTTGACTCCAATGTAATAACGGATGCTAGAATGTGATTCGGGGTGGAATTCCATGCTTAAAAATGTTATTATTAGCTGTTTTAAAAAATCGAGTGTTTTTGCTGCCCGAAGAAGAAAACGCGTGATGCCGCGGTCAGAAAAAAAGCGGCCCAGGACCAAAAAATTTTTTTTGACTCAAATGTAATAACGGATGCTAGAATGTGATTCCGGGTGGAATTCCATGCTTAAAAATGTTATTATTAGCTGTTTTTAAAAATCGAGTGTTTTTGCTGCCCGAGGAAGAAAACGCGTGATGCCGCGGTCAGAAAAAAAGCGGCCCAGGACCAAAAATTTTCTTTTGACTCCAATGTAATAACGGATGCTAGAATGTGATTCGGGGTGGAATTCCATGCTTAAAAATGTTATTATTAGCTGTTTTTAAAAATCGAGTGGTTTTGCTGCCCGAGGAAGAAAACGCGTGATGCCGCGGTCAGAAAAAAAGCGGCCCAGGACCAAAAAATTTTTTTTGACTCCAATGTAATAACGGATGCTAGAATGTGATTCGGGGTGGAATTCCATGCTTAAAAATGTTATTATTAGCTGTTTTTAAAAATCGAGTGTTTTTGCTGCCCGAGGAAGAAAACGCGTGATGCCGCGGTCAGAAAAAAAGCGGCCCTGGACCAAAAATTTTTTTTTTACTCAAATGTAATAACGGATTCTAGAATGTGATTCGGGGTGGAATTCCATGCTTAAAAATGTTATTATTAGCTGTTTTTAAAAATCGAGTGTTTTTGCTGCCCGAGGAAGAAAACGCGTGATGCCGCGGTCAGAAAAAAAGCGGCCCAGGACCAAAAAAATTTTTTTGACTCCAATGTAATAACGGATGCTAGAATGTGATTCGGGGTGGAATTCCATGCTTAAAATTGTTATTATTAGCTGTTTTTTAAAATCGAGTGTTTTTGCTGCCCGAGGAAGAAAACGCGTGATGCCGCGGTCAGAAAAAAAGCGGCCCAGGACCAAAAATTTTTTTTTGACTCCAATGTAATAACGGATGCTAGAATGTGATTCGGGGTGGAATTCCATGCTTAAAAATGTTATTATTAGCTGTTTTAAAAAATCGAGTGTTTTTGCTGCCCGAAGAAGAAAACGCGTGATGCCGCGGTCAGAAAAAAAAGCGGCCCAGGACCAAAAATTTTTTTTTTACTCAAATGTAATAATGGATTCTAGAATGTGATTCGGGGTGGAATTCCATGCTTAAAAATGTTATTATTAGCTGTTTTTAAAAATCGAGTGTTTTTGCTGCCCGAGGAAGAAAACGCGTGATGCCGCGGTCAGAAAAAAAGCGGCCCAGGACCAAAAAATTTTTTTTGACTCAAATGTAATAACGGATGCTAGAATGTGATTCCGGGTGGAATTCCATGCTTAAAAATGTTATTATTAGCTGTTTTTAAAAATCGAGTGTTTTTGCTGCCCGAGGAAGAAAACGCGTGATGCCGCGGTCAGAAAAAAAGCGGCCCAGGACCAAAAAATTTTTTTTGACTCCAATGTAATAACGGATGCTAGAATGTGATTCGGGGTGGAATTCCATGCTTAAAAATGTTATTATTAGCTGTTTTAAAAAATCGAGTGTTTTTGCTGCCCGAAGAAGAAAACGCGTGATGCCGCGGTCAGAAAAAAAAGCGGCCCAGGACCAAAAATTTTTTTTTTACTCAAATGTAATAATGGATTCTAGAATGTGATTCGGGGTGGAATTCCATGCTTAAAAATGTTATTATTAGCTGTTTTTAAAAATCGAGTGTTTTTGCTGCCCGAGGAAGAAAACGCGTGATGCCGCGGTCAGAAAAAAAGCGGCCCAGGACCAAAAAATTTTTTTTGACTCAAATGTAATAACGGATGCGAGAATGTGATTCCGGGTGGAATTCCATGCTTAAAAATGTTATTATTAGCTGTTTTTAAAAATCGAGTGTTTTTGCTGCCCGAGGAAGAAAACGCGTGATGCCGCGGTCAGAAAAAAAGCGGCCCAGGACCAAAAATTTTCTTTTGACTCCAATGTAATAACGGATGCTAGAATGTGATTCGGGGTGGAATTCCATGCTTAAAAATGTTATTATTAGCTGTTTTTAAAAATCGAGTGGTTTTGCTGCCCGAGGAAGAAAACGCGTGATGCCGCGGTCAGAAAAAAAGCGGCCCTGGACCAAAAATTTTTTTTTTACTCAAATGTAATAACGGATTCTAGAATGTGATTCGGGGTGGAATTCCATGCTTAAAAATGTTATTATTAGCTGTTTTTAAAAATCGAGTGTTTTTGCTGCCCGAGGAAGAAAACGCGTGATGCCGCGGTCAGAAAAAAAGCGGCCCAGGACCAAAAAAATTTTTTTGACTCCAATGTAATAACGGATGCTAGAATGTGATTCGGGGTGGAATTCCATGCTTAAAATTGTTATTATTAGCTGTTTTTTAAAATCGAGTGTTTTTGCTGCCCGAGGAAGAAAACGCGTGATGCCGCGGTCAGAAAAAAAGCGGCCCAGGACCAAAAATTTTTTTTTGACTCCAATGTAATAACGGATGCTAGAATGTGATTCGGGGTGGAATTCCATGCTTAAAAATGTTATTATTAGCTGTTTTAAAAAATCGAGTGTTTTTGCTGCCCGAAGAAGAAAACGCGTGATGCCGCGGTCAGAAAAAAAAGCGGCCCAGGACCAAAATTTTTTTTTTACTCAAATGTAATAATGGATTCTAGAATGTGATTCAGGGTGGAATTCCATGCTTAAAAATGTTATTATTAGCTGTTTTTAAAAATCGAGTGTTTTTGCTGCCCGAGGAAGAAAACGCGTGATGCCGCGGTCAGAAAAAAAGCGGCCCAGGACCAAAAAATTTTTTTTGACTCAAATGTAATAACGGATGCTAGAATGTGATTCCGGGTGGAATTCCATGCTTAAAAATGTTATTATTAGCTCTTTTTAAAAATCGAGTGTTTTTGCTGCCCGAGGAAGAAAACGTGTGATGCCGCGGTCAGAAAAAAAGCGGCCCAGGACCAAAAATTTTTTTTTGACTCCAATGTAATAACGGATGCTAGAATGTGATTCGGGGTGGAATTCCATGCTTAAAAATGTTATTATTAGCTGTTTTTAAAAATCGAGTGTTTTTGCTGCCCGAGGAAGAAAACGCGTGATGCCGCGGTCAGAAAAAAAGCGGCCCAGGACCAAAAATTTTTTTTTGACTCCAATGTAATAACGGATGCTAGAATGTGATTCGGGGTGGAATTCCATGCTTAAAAATGTTATTATTAGCTGTTTTTAAAAATCGAGTGTTTTTGCTGCCCGAGGAAGAAAACGCATGATGCCGCGGTCAGAAAAAAAGCGGCCCAGGACCAAAATTTTTTTTTGACTCCAATGTAATAACGGATGCTAGAATGTGATTCGGGGTGGAATTCCATGCTTAAAAATGTTATTATTAGCTGTTTTTAAAAATCGAGTGTTTTTGCTGCCCGAGGAAGAAAACCTGTGATGCCGCGGTCAGGAAAAAAGCGGCCCAGGACCAAAAAAAATTTTTTGACTCCAATGTAATAACGGATGCTAGAATGTGATTCGGGGTGGAATTCCATGCTTAAAAATGTTATTATTAGCTGTTTTTAAAAATCGAGTGTTTTTGCTGCCCGAGGAAGAAAACGCGTGATGCCGGGGTCAGAAAAAAAGCGGCCCAGGACCAAAAATTTTTTTTTGACTCCAATGTAATAACGGATGCTAGAATGTGATTCGGGGTGGAATTCCATGCTTAAAAATGTTATTATTAGCTGTTTTTAAAAATCGAGTGTTTTTGCTGCCCGAGGAAGAAAACGCGTGATGCCGCGGTCAGAAAAAAAGCGGCCCAGGACCAAAAATTTTTTTTTGACTCCAATGTAATAACGGATGCTAGAATGTGATTCGGGGTGGAATTCCATGCTTAAAAATGTTATTATTAGCTGTTTTTAAAAATCGAGTGTTTTTGCTGCCCGAGGAAGAAAACGCGTGATGCCGCGGTCAGAAAAAAAGCGGCCCAGGACCAAAAATTTTTTTTTAACTCCAATGTAATAACGGATGCTAGAATGTGATTCGGGGTGGAATTCCATGCTTAAAAATGTTATTATTAGCTGTTTTTAAAAATCGAGTGTTTTTGCTGCCTGAGGAAGAAAACGCGTGATGCCGCGGTCAGAAAAAAAGCGGCCCAGGACCAAAAAATTTTTTTTGACTCAAATATAATAACGGATGCTAGAATGTGATTCGGGGTGGAATTCCATGCTTAAAAATGTTATTATTAGCTGTTTTTAAAAATCGAGTGTTTTTGCTGCCCGAGGAAGAAAACACGTGATGCCGCGGTCAGAAAAAAAGCGGCCCAGGACCAAAAAATTTTTTTTGACTCCAATGTAATAATGGATGCTAGAATGTGATTCGGGGTGGAATTCCATGCTTAAAAATGTTATTATTAGCTGTTTTTAAAAATCGAGTGTTTTTGCTGCCCGAGGAAGAAAACGCATGATGCCGCGGTCAGAAAAAAAGCGGCCCAGGACCAAAATTTTTTTTTGACTCCAATGTAATAACGGATGCTAGAATGTGATTCGGGGTGGAATTCCATGCTTAAAAATGTTATTATTAGCTGTTTTTAAAAATCGAGTGTTTTTGCTGCCCGAGGAAGAAAACCTGTGATGCCGCGGTCAGGAAAAAAGCGGCCCAGGACCAAAAAATTTTTTTTGACTCCAATGTAATAACGGATGCTAGAATGTGATTCGGGGTGGAATTCCATGCTTAAAAATGTTATTATTAGCTGTTTTTAAAAATCGAGTGTTTTTGCTGCCTGAGGAAGAAAACGCGTGATGCCGCGGTCAGAAAAAAAGCGGCCCAGGACCAAAAAATTTTTTTTGACTCAAATATAATAACGGATGCTAGAATGTGATTCGGGGTGGAATTCCATGCTTAAAAATGTTATTATTAGCTGTTTTTAAAAATCGAGTGTTTTTGCTGCCCGAGGAAGAAAACACGTGATGCCGCGGTCAGAAAAAAAGCGGCCCAGGACCAAAAAATTTTTTTTGACTCCAATGTAATAATGGATGCTAGAATGTGATTCGGGGTGGAATTCCATGCTTAAAAATGTTATTATTAGCTGTTTTTAAAAATCGAGTGTTTTTGCTGCCCGAGGAAGAAAACGCATGATGCCGCGGTCAGAAAAAAAGCGGCCCAGGACCAAAATTTTTTTTTGACTCCAATGTAATAACGGATGCTAGAATGTGATTCGGGGTGGAATTCCATGCTTAAAAATGTTATTATTAGCTGTTTTTAAAAATCGAGTGTTTTTGCTGCCCGAGGAAGAAAACCTGTGATGCCGCGGTCAGGAAAAAAGCGGCCCAGGACCAAAAAATTTTTTTTGACTCCAATGTAATAACGGATGCTAGAATGTGATTCGGGGTGGAATTCCATGCTTAAAAATGTTATTATTAGCTGTTTTTAAAAATCGAGTGTTTTTGCTGCCCGAGGAAGAAAACGCGTGATGCCGCGGTCAGAAAAAAAGCGGCCCAGGACCAAAAATTTTTTTTTGACTCCAATGTAATAACGGATGCTAGAATGTGATTCGGGGTGGAATTCCATGCTTAAAAATGTTATTATTAGCTGTTTTTAAAAATCGAGTGTTTTTGCTGCCCGAGGAAGAAAACGCGTGATGCCGCGGTCAGAAAAAAAGCGGCCCAGGACCAAAAATTTTTTTTTGACTCCAATGTAATAACGGATGCTAGAATGTGATTCGGGGTGGAATTCCATGCTTAAAAATGTTATTATTAGCTGTTTTTAAAAATCGAGTGTTTTTGCTGCCCGAGGAAGAAAACGCGTGATGCCGCGGTCAGAAAAAAAGCGGCCCAGGACCAAAATTTTTTTTTGACTCCAATGTAATAACGGATGCTAGAATGTGATTCGGGGTGGAATTCCATGCTTAAAAATGTTATTATTAGCTGTTTTTAAAAATCGAGTGTTTTTGCTGCCCGAGGAAGAAAACGCGTGATGCCGCGGTCAGAAAAAAAGCGGCCCAGGACCAAATTTTTTTTTTTGACTCCAATGTAATAACGGATGCTAGAATGTGATTCGGGGTGGAATTCCATGCTTAAAAATGTTATTATTAGCTGTTTTTAAAAATCGAGTGTTTTTGCTGCCCGAGGAAGAAAACCTGTCATGCCGCGGTCAGAAAAAAAGCGGCCCAGGACCAAAAAAATTTTTTTGACTCCAATGTAATAACGGATGCTAGAATGTGATTCGGGGTGGAATTCCATGCTTAAAAATGTTATTATTACCTGTTTTTAAAAATCGAGTGTTTTGACTGCCCGAGGAAGAAAACGCGTGATGCCGCGGTCAGAAAAAAAGCGGCCCAGGACCAAAAAATTTTTTTTGACTGCAATGTAATAACGGATGCTAGAATGTGATTCGGGGTGGAATTCCATGCTTAAAAATGTTATTATTAGCTGTTTTTAAAAATCGAGTGTTTTTGCTGCCCGAGGAAGAAAACGCGTGATGCCGCGGTCAGAAAAAAAGCGGCCCAGGACCAAAATTTTTTTTTTGACTCCAATGTAATAATGGATGCTACAATGTGATTCGGGGTGGAATTCCATGCTTAAAAATGTTATTATTAGCTGTTTTTAAAAATCGAGTGTTTTTGCTGCCCGAGGAAGAAAACGCGTGATGCCGCGGTCAGAAAAAAAGCGGCCCAGGACCAAAAATTTTTTTTTGACTCCAATGTAATAACGGATGCTAGAATGTGATTCGGGGTGGAATTCCATGCTTAAAAATGTTATTATTAGCTGTTTTTAAAAATCGAGTGTTTTTGCTGCCCGAGGAAGAAAACGCGTGATGCCGCGGTCAGAAAAAAAGCGGCCCAGGACCAAAAATTTTTTTTTGACTCCAATGTAATAACGGATGCTAGAATGTGATTCGGGGTGGAATTCCATGCTTAAAAATGTTATTATTAGCTGTTTTTAAAAATCGAGTGTTTTTGCTGCCCGAGGAAGAAAACGCGTGATGCCGCGGTCAGAAAAAAAGCGGCCCAGGACCAAAAAATTTTTTTTGACTCCAATGTAATAACGGATGCTAGAATGTGATTCGGGGTGGAATTCCATGCTTAAAAATGTTATTATTAGCTGTTTTTAAAAATCGAGTGTTTTTGCTGCCCGAGGAAGAAAACGCGTGATGCCGCGGTCAGAAAAAAAGCGGCCCAGGACCAAAAATTTTTTTTTGACTCCAATGTAATAACGGATGCTAGAATGTGATTCGGGGTGGAATTCCATGCTTAAAAATGTTATTATTAGCTGTTTTTAAAAATCGAGTGTTTTTGCTGCCCAAGGAAGAAAACGCGTGATGCCGCGGTCAGAAAAAAAGCGGCCCAGGACCAAAAATTTTTTTTTGACTCCAATGTAATAACGGATGCTAGAATGTGATTCGGGGTGGAATTCCATGCTTAAAAATGTTATTATTAGCTGTTTTTAAAAATCGAGTGTTTTTGCTGCCCGAGGAAGAAAACGCGTGATGCCGCGGTCAGAAAAAAAGCGGCCCAGGACCAAAAATTTTTTTTTGACTCCAATGTAATAACGGATGCTAGAATGTGATTCGGGGTGGAATTCCATGCTTAAAAATGTTATTATTAGCTGTTTTTAAAAATCGAGTGTTTTTGCTGCCCGAGGAAGAAAACGCGTGATGCCGAGGTCAGAAAAAAAGCAGCCCAGGACCAAAATTTTTTTTTTGACTCTAATGTAATAACGGATGCTAGAATGTGATTCGGGGTGGAATTCCATGCTTAAAAATGTTATTATTAGCTGTTTTTAAAAATCGAGTGTTTTTTCTGCCCGAGGAAGAAAACGCGTGATGCCGCGGTCAGAAAAAAAGCGGCCCAGGACCAAAAATTTTTTTTTGACTCCAATGTAATAACGGATGCTAGAATGTGATTCGGGGTGGAATTCCATGGTTAAAAATGTTATTATTAGCTGTTTTTAAAAATCGAGTGTTTTTGCTGCCCGAGGAAGAAAACGCGTGATGCCGCGGTCAGAAAAAAAGCGGCCCAGGACCAAATTTTTTTTTTTGACTCCAATGTAATAACGGATGCTAGAATGTGATTCGGGGTGGAATTCCATGCTTAAAAATGTTATTATTAGCTGTTTTTAAAAATCGAGTGTTTTTGCTGCCCGAGGAAGAAAACCTGTCATGCCGCGGTCAGAAAAAAAGCGGCCCAGGACCAAAAAAATTTTTTTGACTCCAATGTAATAACGGATGCTAGAATGTGATTCGGGGTGGAATTCCATGCTTAAAAATGTTATTATTACCTGTTTTTAAAAATCGAGTGTTTTGACTGCCCGAGGAAGAAAACGCGTGATGCCGCGGTCAGAAAAAAAGCGGCCCAGGACCAAAAAATTTTTTTTGACTCCAATGTAATAACGGATGCTAGAATGTGATTCGGGGTGGAATTCCATGCTTAAAAATGTTATTATTAGCTGTTTTTAAAAATCGAGTGTTTTTGCTGCCCGAGGAAGAAAACGCGTGATGCCGCGGTCAGAAAAAAAGCGGCCCAGGACCAAAATTTTTTTTTTGACTCCAATGTAATAATGGATGCTACAATGTGATTCGGGGTGGAATTCCATGCTTAAAAATGTTATTATTAGCTGTTTTTAAAAATCGAGTGTTTTTGCTGCCCGAGGAAGAAAACGCGTGATGCCGCGGTCAGAAAAAAAGCGGCCCAGGACCAAAAATTTTTTTTTGACTCCAATGTAATAACGGATGCTAGAATGTGATTCGGGGTGGAATTCCATGCTTAAAAATGTTATTATTAGCTGTTTTTAAAAATCGAGTGTTTTTGCTGCCCGAGGAAGAAAACGCGTGATGCCGCGGTCAGAAAAAAAGCGGCCCAGGACCAAAAATTTTTTTTTGACTCCAATGTAATAACGGATGCTAGAATGTGATTCGGGGTGGAATTCCATGCTTAAAAATGTTATTATTAGCTGTTTTTAAAAATCGAGTGTTTTTGCTGCCCGAGGAAGAAAACGCGTGATGCCGCGGTCAGAAAAAAAGCGGCCCAGGACCAAAAAATTTTTTTTGACTCCAATGTAATAACGGATGCTAGAATGTGATTCGGGGTGGAATTCCATGCTTAAAAATGTTATTATTAGCTGTTTTTAAAAATCGAGTGTTTTTGCTGCCCGAGGAAGAAAACGCGTGATGCCGCGGTCAGAAAAAAAGCGGCCCAGGACCAAAAATTTTTTTTTGACTCCAATGTAATAACGGATGCTAGAATGTGATTCGGGGTGGAATTCCATGCTTAAAAATGTTATTATTAGCTGTTTTTAAAAATCGAGTGTTTTTGCTGCCCAAGGAAGAAAACGCGTGATGCCGCGGTCAGAAAAAAAGCGGCCCAGGACCAAAAATTTTTTTTTGACTCCAATGTAATAACGGATGCTAGAATGTGATTCGGGGTGGAATTCCATGCTTAAAAATGTTATTATTAGCTGTTTTTAAAAATCGAGTGTTTTTGCTGCCCGAGGAAGAAAACGCGTGATGCCGCGGTCAGAAAAAAAGCGGCCCAGGACCAAAAATTTTTTTTTGACTCCAATGTAATAACGGATGCTAGAATGTGATTCGGGGTGGAATTCCATGCTTAAAAATGTTATTATTAGCTGTTTTTAAAAATCGAGTGTTTTTGCTGCCCGAGGAAGAAAACGCGTGATGCCGAGGTCAGAAAAAAAGCAGCCCAGGACCAAAATTTTTTTTTTGACTCTAATGTAATAACGGATGCTAGAATGTGATTCGGGGTGGAATTCCATGCTTAAAAATGTTATTATTAGCTGTTTTTAAAAATCGAGTGTTTTTTCTGCCCGAGGAAGAAAACGCGTGATGCCGCGGTCAGAAAAAAAGCGGCCCAGGACCAAAAATTTTTTTTTGACTCCAATGTAATAACGGATGCTAGAATGTGATTCGGGGTGGAATTCCATGGTTAAAAATGTTATTATTAGCTGTTTTTAAAAATCGAGTGTTTTTGCTGCCCGAGGAAGAAAACGCGTGATGCCGCGGTCAGAAAAAAAGCGGCCCAGGACCAAAAATTTTTTTTTGACTGCAATGTAATAACGGATGCTAGAATGTGATTCGGGGTGGAATTCCATGCTTAAAAATGTTATTATTAGCTGTTTTTAAAAATCGAGTGTTTTTGCTGCCCGAGGAAGAAAACGCGTGATGCCGCGGTCAGAAAAAAAGCGGCCCAGGACCAAAATTTTTTTTTTGACTCCAATGTAATAACGGATGCTACAATGTGATTCGGGGTGGAATTCCATGCTTAAAAATGTTATTATTAGCTGTTTTTAAAAATCGAGTGTTTTTGCTGCCCGAGGAAGAAAACGCGTGATGCCGCGGTCAGAAAAAAAGCGGCCCAGGACCAAAAATTTTTTTTTGACTGCAATGTAATAACGGATGCTAGAATGTGATTCGGGGTGGAATTCCATGCTTAAAAATGTTATTATTAGCTGTTTTTAAAAATCGAGTGTTTTTGCTGCCCGAGGAAGAAAACGCGTGATGCCGCGGTCAGAAAAAAAGCGGCCCAGGACCAAAAATTTTTTTTTGACTCAAATGTAATAACGGATGCTAGAATGTGATTCGGGGTGGAATTCCATGCTTAAAAATGTTATTATTAGCTGTTTTTAAAAATCGAGTGTTTTTGCTGCCCGAGGAAGAAAACGCGTGATGCCGCGGTCAGAAAAAAAGCAGCCCAGGACCAAAATTTTTTTTTGACTCTAATGTAATAACGGATGCTAGAATGTGATTCGGGGTGGAATTCCATGCTTAAAAATGTTATTATTAGCTGTTTTTAAAAATCGAGTGTTTTTTCTGCCCGAGGAAGAAAACGCGTGATGCCGCGGTCAGAAAAAAAGCGGCCCAGGACCAAAAATTTTTTTTTGACTCCAATGTAATAACGGATGCTAGAATGTGATTCGGGGTGGAATTCCATGCTTAAAAATGTTATTATTAGCTGTTTTTAAAAATCGAGTGTTTTTGCTGCCCGAGGAAGAAAACACGTGATGCCGCGGTCAGAAAAAAAGCGGCCCAGGACCAAAAATTTTTTTTTGACTGCAATGTAATAACAGATGCTAGAATGTGATTCGGGGTGGAATTCCATGCTTAAAAATGTTATTATTAGCTGTTTTTAAAAATCGAGTGTTTTTGCTGCCCGAGGAAGAAAACGCGTGATGCCGCGGTCAGAAAAAAAGCGGCCCAGGACCAAAAATTTTTTTTTGACTCAAATGTAATAACGGATGCTAGAATGTGATTCGGGGTGGAATTCCATGCTTAAAAATGTTATTATTAGCTGTTTTTAAAAATCGAGTGTTTTTGCTGCCCGAGGAAGAAAACGCGTGATGCCGCGGTCAGAAAAAAAGCGGCCCAGGACCAAAAATTTTTTTTTGACTCCAATGTAATAACGGATGCTAGAATGTGATTCGGGGTGGAATTCCATGCTTAAAAATGTTATTATTAGCTGTTTTTAAAAATCGAGTGTTTTTGCTGCCCGAGGAAGAAAACGCGTGATGCCGCGGTCAGAAAAAAAGCGGCCCAGGACCAAAAATTTTTTTTTGACTCCAATGTAATAACGGATGCTAGAATGTGATTCGGGGTGGAATTCCATGCTTAAAAATGTTATTATTAGCTGTTTTTAAAAATCGAGTGTTTTTGCTGCCCGAGGAAGAAAACGCGTGATGCCGCGCTCAGAAAAAAAGCGGCCCAGGACCAAAAATTTTTTTTTGACTGCAATGTAATAACGGATGCTAGAATGTGATTCGGGGTGGAATTCCATGCTTAAAAATGTTATTATTAGCTGTTTTTAAAAATCGAGTGTTTTTGCTGCCCGAGGAAGAAAACGCGTGATGCCGCGGTCAGAAAAAAAGCGGCCCAGGACCAAAAATTTTTTTTTGACTCAAATGTAATAACGGATGCTAGAATGTGATTCGGGGTGGAATTCCATGCTTAAAAATGTTATTATTAGCTGTTTTTAAAAATCGAGTGTTTTTGCTGCCCGAGGAAGAAAACGCGTGATGCCGCGGTCAGAAAAAAAGCGGCCCAGGACCAAAAATTTTTTTTTGACTCCAATGTAATAACGGATGCTAGAATGTGATTCGGGGTGGAATTCCATGCTTAAAAATGTTATTATTAGCTGTTTTTAAAAATCGAGTGTTTTTGCTGCCCGAGGAAGAAAACGCGTGATGCCGCGGTCAGAAAAAAAGCAGCCCAGGACCAAAATTTTTTTTTGACTCTAATGTAATAACGGATGCTAGAATGTGATTCGGGGTGGAATTCCATGCTTAAAAATGTTATTATTAGCTGTTTTTAAAAATCGAGTGTTTTTTCTGCCCGAGGAAGAAAACGCGTGATGCCGTGGTCAGGAAAAAAGCGGCCCAGGACCAAAAAATTTTTTTTGACTCCAATGTAATAACGGATGCTAGAATGTGATTCGGGGTGGAATTCCATGCTTAAAAATGTTATTATTAGCTGTTTTTAAAAATCGAGTGTTTTTGCTGCCCGAGGAAGAAAACGCGTGATGCCGCGGTCAGAAAAAAAGCGGCCCAGGACCAAAAATTTTTTTTTGACTCCAATGTAATAACGGATGCTAGAATGTGATTTGGGGTGGAATTCCATGCTTAAAAATGTTATTATTAGCTGTTTTTAAAAATCGAGTGTTTTTGCTGCCCGAGGAAGAAAACGCGTGATGCCGCGGTCAGAAAAAAAGCGGCCCAGGACCAAAAATTTTTTTTTGACTCCAATGTAATAACGGATGCTAGAATGTGATTCGGGGTGGAATTCCATGCTTAAAAATGTTATTATTAGCTGTTTTTAAAAATCGAGTGTTTTTGTTGCCGAAGGAAGAAAACGCGTGATGCCGCGGTCAGAAAAAAAGCGGCCCAGGACCAAAATTTTTTTTTTGACTCCAATGTAATAACGGATGCTAGAATGTGATTCGGGGTGGAATTCCATGCTTAAAAATGTTATTATTAGCTGTTTTTAAAAATCGAGTGTTTTTGCTGCCTGAGGAAGAAAACGCGTGATGCCGCGGTCAGAAAAAAAGCGGCCCAGGACCAAAAATTTTTTTTTGACTCCAATGTAATAACGGATGCTAGAATGTGATTCGGGGTGGAATTCCATGCTTAAAAATGTTATTATTAGCTGTTTTGAAAAATCGAGTGTTTTTGCTGCCCAAGGAAGAAAACGCGTGATGCCGCGGTCAGAAAAAAAGCGGCCCAGGACCAAAAATTTTTTTTGACTCCAATGTAATAACGGATGCTAGAATGTGATTCGGGGTGGAATTCCATGCTTAAAAATGTTATTATTAGCTGTTTTTTAAAATCGAGTGTTTTTGCTGCCTGAGGAAGAAAACGCGTGATGCCGCGGTCAGAAAAAAAGCGGCCCAGGACCAAAAATTTTTTTTTGACTCAAATATAATAACGGATGCTAGAATGTGATTCGGGGTGGAATTCCATGCTTAAAAATGTTATTATTAGCTGTTTTTAAAAATCGAGTGGTTTTGCTGCCCGAGGAAGAAAACGCGTGATGCCGCGGTCAGAAAAAAAGCGGCCCAGGACCAAAAAATTTTTTTTGACTCCAATGTAATAACGGATGCTAGAATGTGATTCGGGGTGGAATTCCATGCTTAAAAATGTTATTATTAGCTGTTTTTAAAAATCGAGTGTTTTTGCTGCCCGAGGAAGAAAACGCGTGATGCCGCGGTCAGAAAAAAAGCGGCCCTGGACCAAAAATTTTTTTTTTACTCAAATGTAATAACGGATTCTAGAATGTGATTCGGGGTGGAATTCCATGCTTAAAAATGTTATTATTAGCTGTTTTTAAAAATCGAGTGTTTTTGCTGCCCGAGGAAGAAAACGCGTGATGCCGCGGTCAGAAAAAAAGCGGCCCAGGACCAAAAAAATTTTTTTGACTCCAATGTAATAAGGGATGCTAGAATGTGATTCGGGGTGGAATTCCATGCTTAAAATTGTTATTATTAGCTGTTTTTTAAAATCGAGTGTTTTTGCTGCCCGAGGAAGAAAACGCGTGATGCCGCGGTCAGAAAAAAAGCGGCCCAGGACCAAAAATTTTTTTTTGACTCCAATGTAATAACGGATGCTAGAATGTGATTCGGGGTGGAATTCCATGCTTAAAAATGTTATTATTAGCTGTTTTAAAAAATCGAGTGTTTTTGCTGCCCGAAGAAGAAAACGCGTGATGCCGCGGTCAGAAAAAAAGCGGCCCAGGACCAAAAAATTTTTTTTGACTCAAATGTAATAACGGATGCTAGAATGTGATTCCGGGTGGAATTCCATGCTTAAAAATGTTATTATTAGCTGTTTTTAAAAATCGAGTGTTTTTGCTGCCCGAGGAAGAAAACGCGTGATGCCGCGGTCAGAAAAAAAGCGGCCCAGGACCAAAAATTTTCTTTTGACTCCAATGTAATAACGGATGCTAGAATGTGATTCGGGGTGGAATTCCATGCTTAAAAATGTTATTATTAGCTGTTTTTAAAAATCGAGTGGTTTTGCTGCCCGAGGAAGAAAACGCGTGATGCCGCGGTCAGAAAAAAAGCGGCCCAGGACCAAAAAATTTTTTTTGACTCCAATGTAATAACGGATGCTAGAATGTGATTCGGGGTGGAATTCCATGCTTAAAAATGTTATTATTAGCTGTTTTTAAAAATCGAGTGTTTTTGCTGCCCGAGGAAGAAAACGCGTGATGCCGCGGTCAGAAAAAAAGCGGCCCTGGACCAAAAATTTTTTTTTTACTCAAATGTAATAACGGATGCTAGAATGTGATTCGGGGTGGAATTCCATGCTTAAAAATGTTATTATTAGCTGTTTTTAAAAATCGAGTGGTTTTGCTGCCCGAGGAAGAAAACGCGTGATGCCGCGGTCAGAAAAAAAGCGGCCCAGGACCAAAAAATTTTTTTTGACTCCAATGTAATAACGGATGCTAGAATGTGATTCGGGGTGGAATTCCATGCTTAAAAATGTTATTATTAGCTGTTTTTAAAAATCGAGTGTTTTTGCTGCCCGAGGAAGAAAACGCGTGATGCCGCGGTCAGAAAAAAAGCGGCCCTGGACCAAAAATTTTTTTTTTACTCAAATGTAATAACGGATTCTAGAATGTGATTCGGGGTGGAATTCCATGCTTAAAAATGTTATTATTAGCTGTTTTTAAAAATCGAGTGTTTTTGCTGCCCGAGGAAGAAAACGCGTGATGCCGCGGTCAGAAAAAAAGCGGCCCAGGACCAAAAAAATTTTTTTGACTCCAATGTAATAACGGATGCTAGAATGTGATTCGGGGTGGAATTCCATGCTTAAAATTGTTATTATTAGCTGTTTTTTAAAATCGAGTGTTTTTGCTGCCCGAGGAAGAAAACGCGTGATGCCGCGGTCAGAAAAAAAGCGGCCCAGGACCAAAAATTTTTTTTTGACTCCAATGTAATAACGGATGCTAGAATGTGATTCGGGGTGGAATTCCATGCTTAAAAATGTTATTATTAGCTGTTTTAAAAAATCGAGTGTTTTTGCTGCCCGAAGAAGAAAACGCGTGATGCCGCGGTCAGAAAAAAAGCGGCCCAGGACCAAAAAATTTTTTTTGACTCAAATGTAATAACGGATGCTAGAATGTGATTCCGGGTGGAATTCCATGCTTAAAAATGTTATTATTAGCTGTTTTTAAAAATCGAGTGGTTTTGCTGCCCGAGGAAGAAAACGCGTGATGCCGCGGTCAGAAAAAAAGCGGCCCAGGACCAAAAAATTTTTTTTGACTCCAATGTAATAACGGATGCTAGAATGTGATTCGGGGTGGAATTCCATGCTTAAAAATGTTATTATTAGCTGTTTTAAAAAATCGAGTGTTTTTGCTGCCCGAGGAAGAAAACGCGTGATGCCGCGGTCAGAAAAAAAGCGGCCCAGGACCAAAAAATTTTTTTTGACTCAAATGTAATAACGGATGCTAGAATGTGATTCCGGGTGGAATTCCATGCTTAAAAATGTTATTATTAGCTGTTTTTAAAAATCGAGTGTTTTTGCTGCCCGAGGAAGAAAACGCGTGATGCCGCGGTCAGAAAAAAAGCGGCCCAGGACCAAAAAATTTTTCTTGACTCCAATGTAATAACGGATGCTAGAATGTGATTCGGGGTGGAATTCCATGCTTAAAAATGTTATTATTAGCTGTTTTAAAAAATCGAGTGTTTTTGCTGCCCGAAGAAGAAAACGCGTGATGCCGCGGTCAGAAAAAAAAGCGGCCCAGGACCAAAAATTTTTTTTTTACTCAAATGTAATAATGGATTCTAGAATGTGATTCGGGGTGGAATTCCATGCTTAAAAATGTTATTATTAGCTGTTTTTAAAAATCGAGTGTTTTTGCTGCCCGAGGAAGAAAACGCGTGATGCCGCGGTCAGAAAAAAAGCGGCCCAGGACCAAAAATTTTTTTTTGACTCCAATGTAATAACGGATGCTAGAATGTGATTCGGGGTGGAATTCCATGCTTAAAAATGTTATTATTAGCTGTTTTTAAAAATCGAGTGTTTTTGTTGCCGAAGGAAGAAAACGCGTGATGCCGCGGTCAGAAAAAAAGCGGCCCAGGACCAAAATTTTTTTTTTGACTCCAATGTAATAACGGATGCTAGAATGTGATTCGGGGTGGAATTCCATGCTTAAAAATGTTATTATTAGCTGCTTTCAAAAATCGAGTGTTTTTGCTGCCTGAGGAAGAAAACGCGTGATGCCGCGGTCAGAAAAAAAGCGGCCCAGGACCAAAAATTTTTTTTTGACTCCAATGTAATAACGGATGCTAGAATGTGATTCGGGGTGGAATTCCATGCTTAAAAATGTTATTATTAGCTGTTTTGAAAAATCGAGTGTTTTTGCTGCCCAAGGAAGAAAACGCGTGATGCCGCGGTCAGAAAAAAAGCGGCCCAGGACCAAAAATTTTTTTTGACTCCAATGTAATAACGGATGCTAGAATGTGATTCGGGGTGGAATTCCATGCTTAAAAATGTTATTATTAGCTGTTTTTTAAAATCGAGTGTTTTTGCTGCCTGAGGAAGAAAACGCGTGATGCCGCGGTCAGAAAAAAAGCGGCCCAGGACCAAAAATTTTTTTTTGACTCAAATATAATAACGGATGCTAGAATGTGATTCGGGGTGGAATTCCATGCTTAAAAATGTTATTATTAGCTGTTTTTAAAAATCGAGTGGTTTTGCTGCCCGAGGAAGAAAACGCGTGATGCCGCGGTCAGAAAAAAAGCGGCCCAGGACCAAAAAATTTTTTTTGACTCCAATGTAATAACGGATGCTAGAATGTGATTCGGGGTGGAATTCCATGCTTAAAAATGTTATTATTAGCTGTTTTTAAAAATCGAGTGTTTTTGCTGCCCGAGGAAGAAAACGCGTGATGCCGCGGTCAGAAAAAAAGCGGCCCTGGACCAAAAATTTTTTTTTTACTCAAATGTAATAACGGATTCTAGAATGTGATTCGGGGTGGAATTCCATGCTTAAAAATGTTATTATTAGCTGTTTTTAAAAATCGAGTGTTTTTGCTGCCCGAGGAAGAAAACGCGTGATGCCGCGGTCAGAAAAAAAGCGGCCCAGGACCAAAAAATTTTTTTTGACTCCAATGTAATAACGGATGCTAGAATGTGATTCGGGGTGGAATTCCATGCTTAAAATTGTTATTATTAGCTGTTTTTTAAAATCGAGTGTTTTTGCTGCCCGAGGAAGAAAACGCGTGATGCCGCGGTCAGAAAAAAAGCGGCCCAGGACCAAAAATTTTTTTTTGACTCCAATGTAATAACGGATGCTAGAATGTGATTCGGGGTGGAATTCCATGCTTAAAAATGTTATTATTAGCTGTTTTAAAAAATCGAGTGTTTTTGCTGCCCGAAGAAGAAAACGCGTGATGCCGCGGTCAGAAAAAAAGCGGCCCAGGACCAAAAAATTTTTTTTGACTCAAATGTAATAACGGATGCTAGAATGTGATTCCGGGTGGAATTCCATGCTTAAAAATGTTATTATTAGCTGTTTTTAAAAATCGAGTGTTTTTGCTGCCCGAGGAAGAAAACGCGTGATGCCGCGGTCAGAAAAAAAGCGGCCCAGGACCAAAAATTTTCTTTTGACTCCAATGTAATAACGGATGCTAGAATGTGATTCGGGGTGGAATTCCATGCTTAAAAATGTTATTATTAGCTGTTTTTAAAAATCGAGTGGTTTTGCTGCCCGAGGAAGAAAACGCGTGATGCCGCGGTCAGAAAAAAAGCGGCCCAGGACCAAAAAATTTTTTTTGACTCCAATGTAATAACGGATGCTAGAATGTGATTCGGGGTGGAATTCCATGCTTAAAAATGTTATTATTAGCTGTTTTTAAAAATCGAGTGTTTTTGCTGCCCGAGGAAGAAAACGCGTGATGCCGCGGTCAGAAAAAAAGCGGCCCTGGACCAAAAATTTTTTTTTTACTCAAATGTAATAACGGATGCTAGAATGTGATTCGGGGTGGAATTCCATGCTTAAAAATGTTATTATTAGCTGTTTTTAAAAATCGAGTGGTTTTGCTGCCCGAGGAAGAAAACGCGTGATGCCGCGGTCAGAAAAAAAGCGGCCCAGGACCAAAAAATTTTTTTTGACTCCAATGTAATAACGGATGCTAGAATGTGATTCGGGGTGGAATTCCATGCTTAAAAATGTTATTATTAGCTGTTTTTAAAAATCGAGTGTTTTTGCTGCCCGAGGAAGAAAACGCGTGATGCCGCGGTCAGAAAAAAAGCGGCCCTGGACCAAAAATTTTTTTTTTACTCAAATGTAATAACGGATTCTAGAATGTGATTCGGGGTGGAATTCCATGCTTAAAAATGTTATTATTAGCTGTTTTTAAAAATCGAGTGTTTTTGCTGCCCGAGGAAGAAAACGCGTGATGCCGCGGTCAGAAAAAAAGCGGCCCAGGACCAAAAAAATTTTTTTGACTCCAATGTAATAACGGATGCTAGAATGTGATTCGGGGTGGAATTCCATGCTTAAAATTGTTATTATTAGCTGTTTTTTAAAATCGAGTGTTTTTGCTGCCCGAGGAAGAAAACGCGTGATGCCGCGGTCAGAAAAAAAGCGGCCCAGGACCAAAAATTTTTTTTTGACTCCAATGTAATAACGGATGCTAGAATGTGATTCGGGGTGGAATTCCATGCTTAAAAATGTTATTATTAGCTGTTTTAAAAAATCGAGTGTTTTTGCTGCCCGAAGAAGAAAACGCGTGATGCCGCGGTCAGAAAAAAAGCGGCCCAGGACCAAAAAATTTTTTTTGACTCAAATGTAATAACGGATGCTAGAATGTGATTCCGGGTGGAATTCCATGCTTAAAAATGTTATTATTAGCTGTTTTTAAAAATCGAGTGTTTTTGCTGCCCGAGGAAGAAAACGCGTGATGCCGCGGTCAGAAAAAAAGCGGCCCAGGACCAAAAATTTTCTTTTGACTCCAATGTAATAACGGATGCTAGAATGTGATTCGGGGTGGAATTCCATGCTTAAAAATGTTATTATTAGCTGTTTTTAAAAATCGAGTGGTTTTGCTGCCCGAGGAAGAAAACGCGTGATGCCGCGGTCAGAAAAAAAGCGGCCCAGGACCAAAAAATTTTTTTTGACTCCAATGTAATAACGGATGCTAGAATGTGATTCGGGGTGGAATTCCATGCTTAAAAATGTTATTATTAGCTGTTTTTAAAAATCGAGTGTTTTTGCTGCCCGAGGAAGAAAACGCGTGATGCCGCGGTCAGAAAAAAAGCGGCCCTGGACCAAAAATTTTTTTTTTACTCAAATGTAATAACGGATTCTAGAATGTGATTCGGGGTGGAATTCCATGCTTAAAAATGTTATTATTAGCTGTTTTTAAAAATCGAGTGTTTTTGCTGCCCGAGGAAGAAAACGCGTGATGCCGCGGTCAGAAAAAAAGCGGCCCAGGACCAAAAAAATTTTTTTGACTCCAATGTAATAACGGATGCTAGAATGTGATTCGGGGTGGAATTCCATGCTTAAAATTGTTATTATTAGCTGTTTTTTAAAATCGAGTGTTTTTGCTGCCCGAGGAAGAAAACGCGTGATGCCGCGGTCAGAAAAAAAGCGGCCCAGGACCAAAAATTTTTTTTTGACTCCAATGTAATAACGGATGCTAGAATGTGATTCGGGGTGGAATTCCATGCTTAAAAATGTTATTATTAGCTGTTTTAAAAAATCGAGTGTTTTTGCTGCCCGAAGAAGAAAACGCGTGATGCCGCGGTCAGAAAAAAAAGCGGCCCAGGACCAAAAATTTTTTTTTTACTCAAATGTAATAATGGATTCTAGAATGTGATTCGGGGTGGAATTCCATGCTTAAAAATGTTATTATTAGCTGTTTTTAAAAATCGAGTGTTTTTGCTGCCCGAGGAAGAAAACGCGTGATGCCGCGGTCAGAAAAAAAGCGGCCCAGGACCAAAAAATTTTTTTTGACTCAAATGTAATAACGGATGCTAGAATGTGATTCCGGGTGGAATTCCATGCTTAAAAATGTTATTATTAGCTGTTTTTAAAAATCGAGTGTTTTTGCTGCCCGAGGAAGAAAACGCGTGATGCCGCGGTCAGAAAAAAAGCGGCCCAGGACCAAAAAATTTTTTTTGACTCCAATGTAATAACGGATGCTAGAATGTGATTCGGGGTGGAATTCCATGCTTAAAAATGTTATTATTAGCTGTTTTAAAAAATCGAGTGTTTTTGCTGCCCGAAGAAGAAAACGCGTGATGCCGCGGTCAGAAAAAAAAGCGGCCCAGGACCAAAAATTTTTTTTTTACTCAAATGTAATAATGGATTCTAGAATGTGATTCGGGGTGGAATTCCATGCTTAAAAATGTTATTATTAGCTGTTTTTAAAAATCGAGTGTTTTTGCTGCCCGAGGAAGAAAACGCGTGATGCCGCGGTCAGAAAAAAAGCGGCCCAGGACCAAAAAATTTTTTTTGACTCAAATGTAATAACGGATGCGAGAATGTGATTCCGGGTGGAATTCCATGCTTAAAAATGTTATTATTAGCTGTTTTTAAAAATCGAGTGTTTTTGCTGCCCGAGGAAGAAAACGCGTGATGCCGCGGTCAGAAAAAAAGCGGCCCAGGACCAAAAATTTTCTTTTGACTCCAATGTAATAACGGATGCTAGAATGTGATTCGGGGTGGAATTCCATGCTTAAAAATGTTATTATTAGCTGTTTTTAAAAATCGAGTGGTTTTGCTGCCCGAGGAAGAAAACGCGTGATGCCGCGGTCAGAAAAAAAGCGGCCCTGGACCAAAAATTTTTTTTTTACTCAAATGTAATAACGGATTCTAGAATGTGATTCGGGGTGGAATTCCATGCTTAAAAATGTTATTATTAGCTGTTTTTAAAAATCGAGTGTTTTTGCTGCCCGAGGAAGAAAACGCGTGATGCCGCGGTCAGAAAAAAAGCGGCCCAGGACCAAAAAAATTTTTTTGACTCCAATGTAATAACGGATGCTAGAATGTGATTCGGGGTGGAATTCCATGCTTAAAATTGTTATTATTAGCTGTTTTTTAAAATCGAGTGTTTTTGCTGCCCGAGGAAGAAAACGCGTGATGCCGCGGTCAGAAAAAAAGCGGCCCAGGACCAAAAATTTTTTTTTGACTCCAATGTAATAACGGATGCTAGAATGTGATTCGGGGTGGAATTCCATGCTTAAAAATGTTATTATTAGCTGTTTTAAAAAATCGAGTGTTTTTGCTGCCCGAAGAAGAAAACGCGTGATGCCGCGGTCAGAAAAAAAAGCGGCCCAGGACCAAAATTTTTTTTTTACTCAAATGTAATAATGGATTCTAGAATGTGATTCAGGGTGGAATTCCATGCTTAAAAATGTTATTATTAGCTGTTTTTAAAAATCGAGTGTTTTTGCTGCCCGAGGAAGAAAACGCGTGATGCCGCGGTCAGAAAAAAAGCGGCCCAGGACCAAAAAATTTTTTTTGACTCAAATGTAATAACGGATGCTAGAATGTGATTCCGGGTGGAATTCCATGCTTAAAAATGTTATTATTAGCTCTTTTTAAAAATCGAGTGTTTTTGCTGCCCGAGGAAGAAAACGTGTGATGCCGCGGTCAGAAAAAAAGCGGCCCAGGACCAAAAATTTTTTTTTGACTCCAATGTAATAACGGATGCTAGAATGTGATTCGGGGTGGAATTCCATGCTTAAAAATGTTATTATTAGCTGTTTTTAAAAATCGAGTGTTTTTGCTGCCCGAGGAAGAAAACGCGTGATGCCGCGGTCAGAAAAAAAGCGGCCCAGGACCAAAAATTTTTTTTTGACTCCAATGTAATAACGGATGCTAGAATGTGATTCGGGGTGGAATTCCATGCTTAAAAATGTTATTATTAGCTGTTTTTAAAAATCGAGTGTTTTTGCTGCCCGAGGAAGAAAACGCATGATGCCGCGGTCAGAAAAAAAGCGGCCCAGGACCAAAATTTTTTTTTGACTCCAATGTAATAACGGATGCTAGAATGTGATTCGGGGTGGAATTCCATGCTTAAAAATGTTATTATTAGCTGTTTTTAAAAATCGAGTGTTTTTGCTGCCCGAGGAAGAAAACCTGTGATGCCGCGGTCAGGAAAAAAGCGGCCCAGGACCAAAAAAAATTTTTTGACTCCAATGTAATAACGGATGCTAGAATGTGATTCGGGGTGGAATTCCATGCTTAAAAATGTTATTATTAGCTGTTTTTAAAAATCGAGTGTTTTTGCTGCCCGAGGAAGAAAACGCGTGATGCCGGGGTCAGAAAAAAAGCGGCCCAGGACCAAAAATTTTTTTTTGACTCCAATGTAATAACGGATGCTAGAATGTGATTCGGGGTGGAATTCCATGCTTAAAAATGTTATTATTAGCTGTTTTTAAAAATCGAGTGTTTTTGCTGCCCGAGGAAGAAAACGCGTGATGCCGCGGTCAGAAAAAAAGCGGCCCAGGACCAAAAATTTTTTTTTGACTCCAATGTAATAACGGATGCTAGAATGTGATTCGGGGTGGAATTCCATGCTTAAAAATGTTATTATTAGCTGTTTTTAAAAATCGAGTGTTTTTGCTGCCCGAGGAAGAAAACGCGTGATGCCGCGGTCAGAAAAAAAGCGGCCCAGGACCAAAAATTTTTTTTTAACTCCAATGTAATAACGGATGCTAGAATGTGATTCGGGGTGGAATTCCATGCTTAAAAATGTTATTATTAGCTGTTTTTAAAAATCGAGTGTTTTTGCTGCCTGAGGAAGAAAACGCGTGATGCCGCGGTCAGAAAAAAAGCGGCCCAGGACCAAAAAATTTTTTTTGACTCAAATATAATAACGGATGCTAGAATGTGATTCGGGGTGGAATTCCATGCTTAAAAATGTTATTATTAGCTGTTTTTAAAAATCGAGTGTTTTTGCTGCCCGAGGAAGAAAACACGTGATGCCGCGGTCAGAAAAAAAGCGGCCCAGGACCAAAAAATTTTTTTTGACTCCAATGTAATAATGGATGCTAGAATGTGATTCGGGGTGGAATTCCATGCTTAAAAATGTTATTATTAGCTGTTTTTAAAAATCGAGTGTTTTTGCTGCCCGAGGAAGAAAACGCATGATGCCGCGGTCAGAAAAAAAGCGGCCCAGGACCAAAATTTTTTTTTGACTCCAATGTAATAACGGATGCTAGAATGTGATTCGGGGTGGAATTCCATGCTTAAAAATGTTATTATTAGCTGTTTTTAAAAATCGAGTGTTTTTGCTGCCTGAGGAAGAAAACCTGTGATGCCGCGGTCAGGAAAAAAGCGGCCCAGGACCAAAAAATTTTTTTTGACTCCAATGTAATAACGGATGCTAGAATGTGATTCGGGGTGGAATTCCATGCTTAAAAATGTTATTATTAGCTGTTTTTAAAAATCGAGTGTTTTTGCTGCCCGAGGAAGAAAACGCGTGATGCCGCGGTCAGAAAAAAAGCGGCCCAGGACCAAAAATTTTTTTTTGACTCCAATGTAATAACGGATGCTAGAATGTGATTCGGGGTGGAATTCCATGCTTAAAAATGTTATTATTAGCTGTTTTTAAAAATCGAGTGTTTTTGCTGCCCGAGGAAGAAAACGCGTGATGCCGCGGTCAGAAAAAAAGCGGCCCAGGACCAAAAATTTTTTTTTGACTCCAATGTAATAACGGATGCTAGAATGTGATTCGGGGTGGAATTCCATGCTTAAAAATGTTATTATTAGCTGTTTTTAAAAATCGAGTGTTTTTGCTGCCCGAGGAAGAAAACGCGTGATGCCGCGGTCAGAAAAAAAGCGGCCCAGGACCAAAATTTTTTTTTGACTCCAATGTAATAACGGATGCTAGAATGTGATTCGGGGTGGAATTCCATGCTTAAAAATGTTATTATTAGCTGTTTTTAAAAATCGAGTGTTTTTGCTGCCCGAGGAAGAAAACGCGTGATGCCGCGGTCAGAAAAAAAGCGGCCCAGGACCAAATTTTTTTTTTTGACTCCAATGTAATAACGGATGCTAGAATGTGATTCGGGGTGGAATTCCATGCTTAAAAATGTTATTATTAGCTGTTTTTAAAAATCGAGTGTTTTTGCTGCCCGAGGAAGAAAACCTGTCATGCCGCGGTCAGAAAAAAAGCGGCCCAGGACCAAAAAAATTTTTTTGACTCCAATGTAATAACGGATGCTAGAATGTGATTCGGGGTGGAATTCCATGCTTAAAAATGTTATTATTACCTGTTTTTAAAAATCGAGTGTTTTGACTGCCCGAGGAAGAAAACGCGTGATGCCGCGGTCAGAAAAAAAGCGGCCCAGGACCAAAAAATTTTTTTTGACTCCAATGTAATAACGGATGCTAGAATGTGATTCGGGGTGGAATTCCATGCTTAAAAATGTTATTATTAGCTGTTTTTAAAAATCGAGTGTTTTTGCTGCCCGAGGAAGAAAACGCATGATGCCGCGGTCAGAAAAAAAGCGGCCCAGGACCAAAATTTTTTTTTGACTCCAATGTAATAACGGATGCTAGAATGTGATTCGGGGTGGAATTCCAGGCTTAAAAATGTTATTATTAGCTGTTTTTAAAAATCGAGTGTTTTTGCTGCCCGAGGAAGAAAACCTGTGATGCCGCGGTCAGGAAAAAAGCGGCCCAGGACCAAAAAATTTTTTTTGACTCCAATGTAATAACGGATGCTAGAATGTGATTCGGGGTGGAATTCCATGCTTAAAAATGTTATTATTAGCTGTTTTTAAAAATCGAGTGTTTTTGCTGCCCGAGGAAGAAAACGCGTGATGCCGCGGTCAGAAAAATAGCGGCCCAGGACCAAAAATTTTTTTTTGACTCCAATGTAATAACGGATGCTAGAATGTGATTCGGGGTGGAATTCCATGCTTAAAAATGTTATTATTAGCTGTTTTTAAAAATCGAGTGTTTTTGCTGCCCGAGGAAGAAAACGCGTGATGCCGCGGTCAGAAAAAAAGCGGCCCAGGACCAAAAATTTTTTTTTGACTCCAATGTAATAACGGATGCTAGAATGTGATTCGGGGTGGAATTCCATGCTTAAAAATGTTATTATTAGCTGTTTTTAAAAATCGAGTGTTTTTGCTGCCCGAGGAAGAAAACGCGTGATGCCGCGGTCAGAAAAAAAGCGGCCCAGGACCAAAAAATTTTTTTTGACTCCAATGTAATAACGGATGCTAGAATGTGATTCGGGGTGGAATTCCATGCTTAAAATTGTTATTATTAGCTGTTTTTTAAAATCGAGTGTTTTTGCTGCCCGAGGAAGAAAACGCGTGATGCCGCGGTCAGAAAAAAAGCGGCCCAGGACCAAAATTTTTTTTTTGACTCCAATGTAATAACGGATGCTAGAATGTGATTCGGGGTGGAATTCCATGCTTAAAAATGTTATTATTAGCTGTTTTTAAAAATCGAGTGTTTTTGCTGCCCGAGGAAGAAAACGCGTGATGCCACGGTCAGAAAAAAAGCGGCCCAGGACCAAAAATTTTTTTTTAACTCCAATGTAATAACGGATGCTAGAATGTGATTCGGGGTGGAATTCCATGCTTAAAAATGTTATTATTAGCTGTTTTTAAAAATCGAGTGTTTTTGCTGCCCGAGGAAGAAAACGTGTGATGCCGCGGTCAGAAAAAAAGCGGCCCAGGACCAAAAATTTTTTTTTGACTCCAATGTAATAACGGATGCTAGAATGTGATTCGGGGTGGAATTCCATGCTTAAAAATGTTATTATTAGCTGTTTTTAAAAATCGAGTGTTTTTGCTGCCCGAGGAAGAAAACGCGTGATGCCGCGGTCAGAAAAAAAGCGGCCAAGGACCAAAAAATTTTTTTTGACTCCAATGTAATAACGGATGCTAGAATGTGATTCGGGGTGGAATTCCATGCTTAAAAATGTTATTATTAGCTGTTTTTTAAAATCGAGTGTTTTTGCTGCCCGAGGAAGAAAACGCGTGATGCCGCGGTCAGAAAAAAAGCGGCCCAGGACCAAAAATTTTTTTTTGACTCCAATGTAATAACGGATGCTAGAATGTGATTCGGGGTGGAATTCCATGCTTAAAAATGTTATTATTAGCTGTTTTTAAAAATCGAGTGTTTTTGCTGCCCGAGGAAGAAAACGCGTGATGCCGCGGTCAGAAAAAAACCGGCCCAGGACCAAAATTTTTTTTTTGACTCCAATGTAATAACGGATGCTAGAATGTGATTCGGGGTGGAATTCCATGCTTAAAAATGTTATTATTAGCTGTTTTTAAAAATCGAGTGTTTTTGCTGCCCGAGGAAGAAAACGCGTGATGCCGCGGTCAGAAAAAAAGCGGCCCAGGACCAAAAATTTTTTTTTGACTCCAATGTAATAACGGATGCTAGAATGTGATTCGGGGTGGAATTCCATGCTTAAAAATGTTATTATTAGCTGTTTTTAAAAATCGAGTGTTTTTGCTGCCCGAGGAAGAAAACGCGTGATGCCGCGGTCAGAAAAAAAGCGGCCCAGGACCAAAATTTTTTTTTTGACTCCAATGTAATAACGGATGCTAGAATGTGATTCGGGGTGGAATTCCATGCTTAAAAATGTTATTATTAGCTGTTTTTAAAAATCGAGTGTTTTTGCTGCCCGAGGAAGAAAACGCGTGATGCCGCGGTCAGAAAAAAAGCGGCCCAGGACCAAAAATTTTTTTTTGACTCCAATGTAATAACGGATGCTAGAATGTGATTCGGGGTGGAATTCCATGCTTAAAAATGTTATTAGCTGTTTTTTAAAATCGAGTGTTTTTGCTGCCCGAGGAAGAAAACGCGTGATGCCGCGGTCAGAAAAAAAGCGGCCCAGGACCAAAAATTTTTTTTTGACTCCAATGTAATAACGGATGCTAGAATGTGATTCGGGGTGGAATTCCATGCTTAAAAATGTTATTATTAGCTGTTTTTAAAAATCGAGTGTTTTTGCTGCCCAAGGAAGAAAACGCGTGATGCCGCGGTCAGAAAAAAAGCGGCCAAGGACCAAAAATTTTTTTTTGACTCCAATGTAATAACGGATGCTAGAATGTGATTTGGGGTGGAATTCCATGCTTAAAAATGTTATTATTAGCTGTTTTTAAAAATCGAGTGTTTTTGCTGCCTGAGGAAGAAAACGCGTGATGCCGCGGGCAGAAAAAAAGCGGCCCAGGACCAAAAATTTTTTTTTTACTCAAATATAATAACGGATGCTAGAATGTGATTCGGGGTGGAATTCCATGCTTAAAAATGTTATTATTAGCTGTTTTTAAAAATCGAGTGTTTTTGCTGCCCGAGGAAGAAAACGCGTGATGCCACGGTCAGAAAAAAAGCGGCCCAGGACCAAAAATTTTTTTTTGACTCCAATGTAATAACGGATGCTAGAATGTGATTCGGAGTGGAATTCCATGCTTAAAAATGTTATTATTAGCTGTTTTTAAAAATCGAGTGTTTTTGCTGCCCGAGGAAGAAAACGTGTGATGCCGCGGTCAGAAAAAAAGCGGCCCAGGACCAAAAAATTTTTTTTGACTCCAATGTAATAACGGATGCTAGAATGTGATTCGGGGTGGAATTCCATGCTTAAAAATGTTATTATTAGCTGTTTTTAAAAATCGAGTGTTTTTGCTGCCCGAGGAAGAAAACGCGTGATGCCGCGGTCAGAAAAAAAGCGGCCCAGGACCAAAAATTTTTTTTTGACTCCAATGTAATAACGGATGCTAGAATGTGATTCGGGGTGGAATTCCATGCTTAAAAATGTTATTATTAGCTGTTTTTAAAAATCGAGTGTTTTTGCTGCCCGAGGAAGAAAACGCGTGATGCCGCGGTCAGAAAAAAAGCGGCCCAAGACCAAAAAATTTTTTTTGACTCCAATGTAATAACAGATGCTAGAATGTGATTCGGAGTGGAATTCCATGCTTAAAAATGTTATTATTAGCTGTTTTTAAAAATCGAGTGTTTTTGCTGCCCGAGGAAGAAAACGCGTGATGCCGCGGTCAGAAAAAAAGCGGCCCAGGACCAAAAAATTTTTTTTGACTCCAATATAATAACGGATGCTAGAATGTGATTCGGGGAGGAATTCCATGCTTAAAAATGTTATTATTAGCTGTTTTTAAAAATCGAGTGTTTTTGCTGCCCGAGGAAGAAAACGCGTGATGCCGCGGTCAGAAAAAAAGCGGCCCAGGACCAAAAAATTTTTTTTGACTCCAATGTAATAACGGATGCTAGAATGTGATTCGGGGTGGAATTCCATGCTTAAAAATGTTATTATTAGCTGTTTTTAAAAATCGAGTGTTTTTGCTGCCCGAGGAAGAAAACGCGTGATGCCGCGGTCAGAAAAAAAGCGGCCCAGGACCAAAAAATTTTTTTTGACTCCAATGTAATAACGGATGCTAGAATGTGATTCGGGGTGGAATTCCATGCTTAAAAATGTTATTATAAGCTGTTTTTAAAAATCGAGTGTTTTTGCTGCCCGAGGAAGAAAACGCGTGATGCCGCGGTCAGAAAAAAAGCGGCCCAGGACCAAAAAATTTTTTTTGACTCCAATGTAATAACGGATGCTAGAATGTGATTCGGGGTGGAATTCCATGCTTAAAAATGTTATTATTAGCTGTTTTTAAAAATCGAGTGTTTTTGCTGCCCGAGGAAGAAAACGCGTGATGCCGCGGTCAGAAAAAAAGCGGCCCAGGACCAAAAAATTTTTTTTGACTCCAATGTTATAACGGATGCTAGAATGTGATTCGGGGTGGAATTCCATGCTTAAAAATGTTATTATTAGCTGTTTTTAAAAATCGAGTGTTTTTGCTGCCCGAGGAAGAAAACGCGTGATGCCGCGGTCAGAAAAAAAGCGGCCCAGGACCAAAAAATTTTTTTTGACTCAAATATAACAACGGATGCTAGAATGTGATTCGGGGTGGAATTCCATGCTTAAAAATGTTATTATTAGCTGTTTTTAAAAATCGAGTGTTTTTGCTGCCCGAGGAAGAAAACGCGTGATGCCGCGGTCAGAAAAAAAGCGGCCCAGGACCAAAATTTTTTTTTTGACTCCAATGTAATAACGGATGCTAGAATGTGATTCGGGGTGGAATTCCATGCTTAAAAATGTTATTATTAGCTGTTTTTAAAAATCGAGTGTTTTTGCTGTCCGAGGAAGAAAACGCGTGATGCCGCGGTCAGAAAAAAAGCGGCCCAGGACCAAAAATTTTTTTTTGACTCCAATGTAATAACGGATGCTAGAATGTGATTCGGGGTGGAATTCCATGCTTAAAAATGTTATTATTAGCTGTTTTTTAAAATCGAGTGTTTTTGCTGCCCGAGGAAGAAAACGCGTGATGCCGCGGTCAGAAAAAAAGCGGCCCAGGACCAAAAAATTTTTTTTGACTCCAATGTAATAACGGATGCTAGAATGTGATTCGGGGTGGAATTCCATGCTTAAAAATGTTATTATTAGCTGTTTTTAAAAATCGAGTGTTTTTGCTGCCCAAGGAAGAAAACGCGTGATGCCGCGGTCAGAAAAAAAGCGGCCAAGGACCAAAAATTTTTTTTTGACTCCAATGTAATAACGGATGCTAGAATGTGATTCGGGGTGGAATTCCATGCTTAAAAATGTTATTATTAGCTGTTTTTAAAAATCGAGTGTTTTTGCTGCCTGAGGAAGAAAACGCGTGATGCCGCGGTCAGAAAAAAAGCGGCCCAGGACCAAAAATTTTTTTTTGACTCCAATGTAATAACGGATGCTAGAATGTGATTCGGGGTGGAATTCCATGCTTAAAAATGTTATTATTAGCTGTTTTTAAAAATCGAGTGTTTTTGCTGCCCGAGGAAGAAAACGCGTGATGCCGCGGTCAGAAAAAAAGCGGCCCAGGACCAAAAAATTTTTTTTGACTCCAATGTAATAACGGATGCTAGAATGTGATTCGGGGTGGAATTCCATGCTTAAAAATGTTATTATTAGCTGTTTTTAAAAATCGAGTGTTTTTGCTGCCCGAGGAAGAAAACGCGTGATGCCGCGGTCAGAAAAAAAGCGGCCCAGGACCAAAAAATTTTTTTTGACTCAAATATAATAACGGATGCTAGAATGTGATTCGGGGTGGAATTCCATGCTTAAAAATGTTATTATTAGCTGTTTTTAAAAATCGAGTGTTTTTGCTGCCCGAGGAAGAAAACGCGTGATGCCGCGGTCAGAAAAAAAGCGGCCCAGGACCAAAAATTTTTTTTGACTCCAATGTAATAACGGATGCTAGAATGTGATTCGGGGTGGAATTCCATGCTTAAAAATGTTATTATTAGCTGTTTTTAAAAATCGAGTGTTTTTGCTGCCCGAGGAAGAAAACGCGTGATGCCGCGGTCAGAAAAAAAGCGGCCCAGGACCAAAAAATTTTTTTTGACTCCAATGTAATAACGGATGCTAGAATGTGATTCAGGGTGGAATTCCATGCTTAAAAATGTTATTATTAGCTGTTTTTAAAAATCGAGTGTTTTTGCTGCCCGAGGAAGAAAACGCGTGATGCCGCGGTCAGAAAAAAAGCGGCCCAGGACCAAAAATTTTTTTTTGACTCCAATGTAATAACGGATGCTAGAATGTGATTCGGGGTGGAATTCCATGCTTAAAAATGTTATTATTAGCTGTTTTAAAAAATCGAGTGTTTTTGCTGCCCGAGGAAGAAAACGCGTGATGCCGCGGTCAGAAAAAAAGCGGCCCAGGACCAAAAATTTTTTTTTGACTCCAATGAAATAACGGATGCTAGAATGTGATTCGGGGTGGAATTCCATGCTTAAAAATGTTATTATTAGCTGTTTTTAAAAATCGAGTGTTTTTGCTGCCCGAGGAAGAAAACGCGTGATGCCGCGGTCAGAAAAAAAGCGGCCCAGGACCAAAAATTTTTTTTTGACTCCAATGTAATAACGGATGCTAGAATGTGATTCGGGGTGGAATTCCATGCTTAAAAATGTTATTATTAGCTGTTTTTAAAAATCGAGTGTTTTTGCTGCCCGAGGAAGAAAACGCGTGATGCCGCGGTCAGAAAAAAAGCGGCCCAGGACCAAAAATTTTTTTTTGACTCCAATGTAATAACGGATGCTAGAATGTGATTCGGGGTGGAATTCCATGCTTAAAAATGTTATTATTAGCTGTTTTAAAAATCGAGTGTTTTTGCTGCCCGAGGAAGAAAACGCGTGATGCCCCGGTCAGAAAAAAAGCGGCCCAGGACCAAAAATTTTTTTTTGACTCCAATGTAATAACGGATGCTAGAATGTGATTCGGGGTGGAATTCCATGCTTAAAAATGTTATTATTAGCTGTTTTTTAAAATCGAGTGTTTTTGCTGCCCGAGGAAGAAAACGCATGATGCCGCGGTCAGAAAAAAAGCGGCCCAGGACCAAAAATTTTTTTTTGACTCCAATGTAATAACGGATGCTAGAATGTGATTCGGGGTGGAATTCCATGCTTAAAAATGTTATTATTAGCTGTTTTTAAAAATCGAGTGTTTTTGCTGCCCGAGGAAGAAAACGCGTGATGCCGCGGTCAGAAAAAAAGCGGCCCAGGACCAAAAATTTTTTTTTGACTCCAATGTAATAACGGATGCTAGAATGTGATTCGGGGTGGAATTCCATGCTTAAAAATGTTATTATTATCTGTTTTTAAAAATCGAGTGTTTTTGCTGCCCGAGGAAGAAAACGCATGATGCCGCGGTCAGAAAAAAAGCGGCCCAGGACCAAAAATTTTTTTTTGACTCCAATCTAATAACGGATGCTAGAATGTGATTCGGGGTGGAATTCCATGCTTAAAAATGTTATTATTAGCTGTTTTGAAAAATCGAGTGTTTTTGCTGCCCGAGGAAGAAAACCCGTGATGCCGCGGTCAGAAAAAAAGCGGCCCAGGACCAAACAATTTTTTTTGACTCCAATGTAATAACGGATGCTAGAATGTGATTCGGGGTGGAATTCCAAGCTTAAAAATGTTATCATTAGCTGTTTTTAAAAATCGAGTGTTTTTGCTGCCCGAGGAAGAAAACGCATGATGCGGCGGTCAGAAAAAAAGCGGCCCAGGACCAAAAATTTTTTTTTGACTCCAATGTAATAACGGATGCTAGAATGTGATTCGGGGTGGAATTCCATGCTTAAAAATGTTATTATTAGCTGTTTTTAAAAATCGAGTGTTTTTGCTGCCCGAGGAAGAAAACGCGTGATGCCGCGGTCAGAAAAAAAGCGGCCCAGGACCAAAAATTTTTTTTTGACTCCAATGTAATAACGGATGCTAGAATGTGATTCGGGGTGGAATTCCATGCTTAAAAATGTTATTATTAGCTGTTTTTAAAAATCGAGTGTTTTTGCTGCCCGAGGAAGAAAACGCGTGATGCCGCGGTCAGAAAAAAAGCGGCCCAGGACCAAAAATTTTTTTTGACTCCAATGTAATAACGGATGCTAAATGTGATTCGTGGTGGAATTCCATGCTTAAAAATGTTATTATTAGCTGTTTTTAAAAATCGAGTGTTTTTGCTGCCCGAGGAAGAAAACGCGTGATGCCGCGGTCAGAAAAAAAGCGGCCCACGACCAAAAAATTTTTTTTGACTCCAATGTAATAACGGATGCTAGAATGTGATTCGGGGTGGAATTCCATGCTTAAAAATGTTATTATTAGCTGTTTTTAAAAATCGAGTGTTTTTGCTGCCCGAGGAAGAAAACGCGTGATGCCGCGGTCAGAAAAAAAGCGGCCCAGGACCAAAATTTTTTTTTTGACTCCAATGTAATAACGGATGCTAGAATGTGTTTCGGGGTGGAATTCCATGCTTAAAAATGTTATTATTAGCTGTTTTTAAAAATCGAGTGTTTTTGCTGCCCGAGGAAGAAAACGCATGTTGCCGCGGTCAGAAAAAAAGCGGCCCAGGACCAAAAATTTTTTTTTGACTCCAATCTAATAACGGATGCTAGAATGTGATTCGGGGTGGAATTCCATGCTTAAAAATGTTATTATTAGCTGTTTTGAAAAATCGAGTGTTTTTGCTGCCCGAGGAAGAAAACCCGTGATGCCGCGGTCAGAAAAAAAGCGGCCCAGGACCAAACAATTTTTTTTGACTCCAATGTAATAACGGATGCTAGAATGTGATTCGGGGTGGAATTCCAAGCTTAAAAATGTTATCATTAGCTGTTTTTAAAAATCGAGTGTTTTTGCTGCCCGAGGAAGAAAACGCATGATGCGGCGGTCAGAAAAAAAGCGGCCCAGGACCAAAAAATTTTTTTTGACTCCAATGTAATAACGGATGCTAAATGTGATTCGTGGTGGAATTCCATGCTTAAAAATGTTATTATTAGCTGTTTTTAAAAATCGAGTGTTTTTGCTGCCCGAGGAAGAAAACGCGTGATGCCGCGGTCAGAAAAAAAGCGGCCCACGACCAAAAAATTTTTTTTGACTCCAATGTAATAACGGATGCTAGAATGTGATTCGGGGTGGAATTCCATGCTTAAAAATGTTATTATTAGCTGTTTTTAAAAATCGAGTGTTTTTGCTGCCCGAGGAAGAAAACGCGTGATGCCGCGGTCAGAAAAAAAGCGGCCCAGGACCAAAAATTTTTTTTTGACTCCAATGTAATAACGGATGCTAGAATGTGATTCGGGGTGGAATTCCATGCTTAAAAATGTTATTATTAGCTGTTTTTAAAAATCGAGTGTTTTTGCTGCCCAAGGAAGAAAACGCGTGATGCCGCGGTCAGAAAAAAAGCGGCCCACGACCAAAAATTTTTTTTTGACTCCAATGTAATAACGGATGCTAGAATGTGATTTGGGGTGGAATTCCATGCTTAAAAATGTTATTATTAGCTGTTTCTAAAAATCGAGTGTTTTTGCTGCCCGAGGAAGAAAACGCGTGAAAACCTGTGATGCCGCGGTCAGGAAAAAAGCGGCCCAGAACCAAAAATTTTTTTTTGACTCCAATGTAATAACGGATGCTAGAATGTGATTCGGGGTGGAATTCCATGCTTAAAAATGTTATTATTAGCTGTTTTTAAAAATCGAGTGTTTTTGCTGCCCGAGGAAGAAAACGCGTGATGCCGCGGTCAGAAAAAAAGCGGCCAAGGACCAAAAATTTTTTTTGGACTGCAATGTAATAACGGATGCTAGAATGTGATTCGGGGTGGAATTCCATGCTTAAAAATGTTATTATTAGCTGTTTTTAAAAATCGAGTGTTTTTGCTGCCCGAGGAAGAAAACGTGTGATGCCGCGGTCAGAAAAAAAGCGGCCCAGGACCAAAAATTTTTTTTTGACTCCAATGTAATAACGGATGCTAGAATGTGATTCGGGGTGGAATTCCATGCTTAAAAATGTTATTATTAGCTGTTTTTAAAAATCGAGTGTTTTTGCTGCCCAAGGAAGAAAACGCGTGATGCCGCGGTCAGAAAAAAAGCGGCCCACGACCAAAAAATTTTTTTTGACTCCAATGTAATAACGGATGCTAGAATGTGATTTGGGGTGGAATTCCATGCTTAAAAATGTTATTATTAGCTGTTTCTAAAAATCGAGTGTTTTTGCTGCCCGAGGAAGAAAACGCGTGAAAACCTGTGATGCCGCGGTCAGGAAAAAAGTGGCCCAGAACCAAAAATTTTTTTTTGACTCCAATGTAATAACGGATGCTAGAATGTGATTCGGGGTGGAATTCCATGCTTAAAAATGTTATTATTAGCTGTTTTTAAAAATCGAGTGTTTTTGCTGCCCGAGGAAGAAAACGCGTGATGCCGCGGTCAGAAAAAAAGCGGCCAAGGACCAAAAATTTTTTTTTGACTCCAATGTAATAACGGATGCTAGAATGTGATTCGGGGTGGAATTCCATGCTTAAAAATGTTATTATTAGCTGTTTTTAAAAATCGAGTGTTTTTGCTGCCCGAGGAAGAAAACGCGTGATGCCGCGGTCAGAAAAAAAGCGGCCCAGGACCAAAAAATTTTTTTTGACTCCAATGTAATAACGGATGCTAGAATGTGATTCGGGGTGGAATTCCATGCTTAAAAATGTTATTATTAGCTGTTTTTAAAAATCGAGTGTTTTTGCTGCCCGAGGAAGAAAACGCGTGATGCCGCGGTCAGAAAAAAAGCGGCCCAGGACCAAAAAAATTTTTTTGACTCCAATGTAATAACGGATGCTAGAATGTGATTCGGGGTGGAATTCCATGCTTAAAAATGTTATTATTAGCTGTTTTTAAAAATCGAGTGTTTTTGCTGCCCGAGGAAGAAAACGTGTGATGCCGCGGTCAGAAAAAAAGCGGCCCAGGACCAAAAATTTTTTTTTGACTCCAATGTAATAACGGATGCTAGAATGTGATTCGGGGTGGAATTCCATGCTTAAAAATGTTATTATTAGCTGTTTTTAAAAATCGAGTGTTTTTGCTGCCCGAGGAAGAAAACGCGTGATGCCGCGGTCAGAAAAAAAGCGGCCAAGGACCAAAATTTTTTTTTTGACTCCAATGTAATAACGGATGCTAGAATGTGATTCGGGGTGGAATTCCATGCTTAAAAATGTTATTATTAGCTGTTTTTAAAAATCGAGTGTTTTTGCTGCCCGAGGAAGAAAACGCGTGATGCCGCGGTCAGAAAAAAAGCGGCCCAGGACCAAAAAATTTTTTTTGACTCCAATGTAATAACGGATGCTAGAATGTGATTCGGGGTGGAATTCCATGCTTAAAAATGTTATTATTAGCTGTTTTTAAAAATCGAGTGTTTTTGCTGCCCGAGGAAGAAAACGCGTGATGCCGCGGTCAGAAAAAAAGCGTCCCAGGACCAAAAAATTTTTTTTGACTCCAATGTAATAACAGATGCTAGAATGTGATTCGGGGTGGAATTCCATGCTTAAAAATGTTATTATTAGCTGTTTTTAAAAATCGAGTGTTTTTGCTGCCCGAGGAAGAAAACGTGTGATGCCGCGGTCAGAAAAAAAGCGGCCCAGGACCAAAAATTTTTTTTTGACTCCAATGTAATAACGGATGCTAGAATGTGATTCGGGGTGGAATTCCATGCTTAAAAATGTTATTATTAGCTGTTTTTAAAAATCGAGTGTTTTTGCTGCCCAAGGAAGAAAACGCGTGATGCCGCGGTCAGAAAAAAAGCGGCCCACGACCAAAAAATTTTTTTTGACTCCAATGTAATAACGGATGCTAGAATGTGATTTGGGGTGGAATTCCATGCTTAAAAATGTTATTATTAGCTGTTTCTAAAAATCGAGTGTTTTTGCTGCCCGAGGAAGAAAACGCGTGAAAACCTGTGATGCCGCGGTCAGGAAAAAAGCGGCCCAGAACCAAAAATTTTTTTTTGACTCCAATGTAATAACGGATGCTAGAATGTGATTCGGGGTGGAATTCCATGCTTAAAAATGTTATTATTAGCTGTTTTTAAAAAACGAGTGTTTTTGCTGCCCGAGGCAGAAAACGCGTGATGCCGCGGTCAGAAAAAAAGCGGCCAAGGACCAAAAATTTTTTTTTGACTGCAATGTAATAACGGATGCTAGAATGTGATTCGGGGTGGAATTCCATGCTTAAAAATGTTATTATTAGCTGTTTTTAAAAATCGAGTGTTTTTGCTGCCCGAGGAAGAAAACGTGTGATGCCGCGGTCAGAAAAAAAGCGGCCTAGGACCAAAAATTTTTTTTTGACTCCAATGTAATAACGGATGCTAGAATGTGATTCGGGGTGGAATTCCATGCTTAAAAATGTTATTATTAGCTGTTTTTAAAAATCGAGTGTTTTTGCTGCCCAAGGAAGAAAACGCGTGATGCCGCGGTCAGAAAAAAAGCGGCCCAGGACCAAAAATTTTTTTTTTACTCCAATGTAATAACGGATGCTAGAATGTGATTCGGGGTGGAATTCCATGCTTAAAAATGTTATTATTAGCTGTTTTTAAAAATCGAGTGTTTTTGCTGCCCGAGGAAGAAAACGCGTGATGCCGCGGTCAGAAAAAAAGCGGCCAAGGACCAAAAATTTTTTTTTGACTGCAATGTAATAACGGATGCTAGAATGTGATTCGGGGTGGAATTCCATGCTTAAAAATGTTATTATTAGCTGTTTCTAAAAATCGAGTGTTTTTGCTGCCCGAGGAAGAAAACGCGTGAAAACCTGTGATGCCGCGGTCAGGAAAAAAGCGGCCCAGGACCAAAATTTTTTTTTTGACTCCAATGTAATAACGGATGCTAGAATGTGATTCGGGGTGGAATTCCATGCTTAAAAATGTTATTATTAGCTGTTTTTAAAAATCGAGTGTTTTTGCTGCCCGAGGAAGAAAACGCGTGATGCCGTGGTCAGAAAAAAAGCGGCCAAGGACCAAAAAATTTTTTTTGACTCCAATGTAATAACGGATGCTAGAATGTGATTCGGGGTGGAATTCCATGCTTAAAAATGTTATTATTAGCTGTTTTTAAAAATCGAGTGTTTTTGCTGCCCGAGGAAGAAAACGCGTGATGCCGCGGTCAGAAAAAAAGCGGCCCAGGACCAAAAAAATTTTTTTGACTCCAATGTAATAACGGATGCTAGAATGTGATTCGGGGTGGAATTCCATGCTTAAAAATGTTATTATTAGCTGTTTTTAAAAATCGAGTGTTTTTGCTGCCCGAGGAAGAAAACGCGTGATGCCGCGGTCAGAAAAAAAGCGGCCCAGGACCAAAAATTTTTTTTTGACTCCAATGTAATAACGGATGCTAGAATGTGATTCGGGGTGGAATTCCATGCTTAAAAATGTTATTATTAGCTGTTTTTAAAAATCGAGTGTTTTTGCTGCCCAAGGAAGAAAACGCGTGATGCCGCGGTCAGAAAAAAAGCGGCCCACGACCAAAAATTTTTTTTTGACTCCAATGTAATAACGGATGCTAGAATGTGATTTGGGGTGGAATTCCATGCTTAAAAATGTTATTATTAGCTGTTTCTAAAAATCGAGTGTTTTTGCTGCCCGAGGAAGAAAACGCGTGAAAACCTGTGATGCCGCGGTCAGGAAAAAAGCGGCCCAGAACCAAAAATTTTTTTTTGACTCCAATGTAATAACGGATGCTAGAATGTGATTCGGGGTGGAATTCCATGCTTAAAAATGTTATTATTAGCTGTTTTTAAAAATCGAGTGTTTTTGCTGCCCGAGGAAGAAAACGCGTGATGCCGCGGTCAGAAAAAAAGCGGCCAAGGACCAAAAATTTTTTTTTGACTGCAATGTAATAACGGATGCTAGAATGTGATTCGGGGTGGAATTCCATGCTTAAAAATGTTATTATTAGCTGTTTTTAAAAATCGAGTGTTTTTGCTGCCCGAGGAAGAAAACGTGTGATGCCGCGGTCAGAAAAAAAGCGGCCCAGGACCAAAAATTTTTTTTTGACTCCAATGTAATAACGGATGCTAGAATGTGATTCGGGGTGGAATTCCATGCTTAAAAATGTTATTATTAGCTGTTTTTAAAAATCGAGTGTTTTTGCTGCCCGAGGAAGAAAACGCGTGAAAACCTGTGATGCCGCGGTCAGGAAAAAAGTGGCCCAGAACCAAAAATTTTTTTTTGACTCCAATGTAATAACGGATGCTAGAATGTGATTCGGGGTGGAATTCCATGCTTAAAAATGTTATTATTAGCTGTTTTTAAAAATCGAGTGTTTTTGCTGCCCGAGGAAGAAAACGCGTGATGCCGCGGTCAGAAAAAAAGCGGCCAAGGACCAAAAATTTTTTTTTGACTCCAATGTAATAACGGATGCTAGAATGTGATTCGGGGTGGAATTCCATGCTTAAAAATGTTATTATTAGCTGTTTTTAAAAATCGAGTGTTTTTGCTGCCCGAGGAAGAAAACGCGTGATGCCGCGGTCAGAAAAAAAGCGGCCCAGGACCAAAAAATTTTTTTTGACTCCAATATAATAACGGATGCTAGAATGTGATTCGGGGTGGAATTCCATGCTTAAAAATGTTATTATTAGCTGTTTTTAAAAATCGAGTGTTTTTGCTGCCCGAGGAAGAAAACGCGTGATGCCGCGGTCAGAAAAAAAGCGGCCCAGGACCAAAAAAATTTTTTTGACTCCAATGTAATAACGGATGCTAGAATGTGATTCGGGGTGGAATTCCATGCTTAAAAATGTTATTATTAGCTGTTTTTAAAAATCGAGTGTTTTTGCTGCCCGAGGAAGAAAACGCGTGATGCCGCGGTCAGAAAAAAAGCGGCCAAGGACCAAAAATTTTTTTTTGACTCCAATGTAATAACGGATGCTAGAATGTGATTCGGGGTGGAATTCCATGCTTAAAAATGTTATTATTAGCTGTTTTTAAAAATCGAGTGTTTTTGCTGCCCGAGGAAGAAAACGTGTGATGCCGCGGTCAGAAAAAAAGCGGCCCAGGACCAAAAATTTTTTTTTTACTCCAATGTAATAACGGATGCTAGAATGTGATTCGGGGTGGAATTCCATGCTTAAAAATGTTATTATTAGCTGTTTTTAAAAATCGAGTGTTTTTGCTGCCCGAGGAAGAAAACGCGTGATGCCGCGGTCAGAAAAAAAGCGGCCAAGGACCAAAAAATTTTTTTTGACTCCAATGTAATAACGGATGCTAGAATGTGATTCGGGGTGGAATTCCATGCTTAAAAATGTTATTATTAGCTGTTTTTAAAAATCGAGTGTTTTTGCTGCCCGAGGAAGAAAACGCGTGATGCCGCGGTCAGAAAAAAAGCGGCCCAGGACCAAAAATTTTTTTTTGACTCCAATGTAATAACGGATGCTAGAATGTGATTCGGGGTGGAATTCCATGCTTAAAAATGTTATTATTAGCTGTTTTTAAAAATCGAGTGTTTTTGCTGCCCGAGGAAGAAAACGCGTGATGCCGCGGTCAGAAAAAAAGCGTCCCAGGACCAAAAAATTTTTTTTGACTCTAATGTAATAACAGATGCTAGAATGTGATTCGGGGTGGAATTCCATGCTTAAAAATGTTATTATTAGCTGTTTTTAAAAATCGAGTGTTTTTGCTGCCCGAGGAAGAAAACGTGTGATGCCGCGGTCAGAAAAAAAGCGGCCCAGGACCAAAAATTTTTTTTTGACTCCAATGTAATAACGGATGCTAGAATGTGATTCGGGGTGGAATTCCATGCTTAAAAATGTTATTATTAGCTGTTTTTAAAAATCGAGTGTTTTTGCTGCCCAAGGAAGAAAACGCGTGATGCCGCGGTCAGAAAAAAAGCGGCCCACGACCAAAAAATTTTTTTTGACTCCAATGTAATAACGGATGCTAGAATGTGATTTGGGGTGGAATTCCATGCTTAAAAATGTTATTATTAGCTGTTTCTAAAAATCGAGTGTTTTTGCTGCCCGAGGAAGAAAACGCGTGAAAACCTGTGATGCCGCGGTCAGGAAAAAAGCGGCCCAGAACCAAAAATTTTTTTTTGACTCCAATGTAATAACGGATGCTAGAATGTGATTCGGGGTGGAATTCCATGCTTAAAAATGTTATTATTAGCTGTTTTTAAAAATCGAGTGTTTTTGCTGCCCGAGGAAGAAAACGCGTGATGCCGCGGTCAGAAAAAAAGCGGCCAAGGACCAAAAATTTTTTTTTGACTGCAATGTAATAACGGATGCTAGAATGTGATTCGGGGTGGAATTCCATGCTTAAAAATGTTATTATTAGCTGTTTTTAAAAATCGAGTGTTTTTGCTGCCCGAGGAAGAAAACGCGTGATGCCGCGGTCAGAAAAAAAGCGGCCAAGGACCAAAAATTTTTTTTTGACTGCAATGTAATAACGGATGCTAGAATGTGATTCGGGGTGGAATTCCATGCTTAAAAATGTTATTATTAGCTGTTTTTAAAAATCGAGTGTTTTTGCTGCCCGAGGAAGAAAACGTGTGATGCCGCGGTCAGAAAAAAAGCGGCCCAGGACCAAAAATTTTTTTTTGACTCCAATGTAATAACGGATGCTAGAATGTGATTCGGGGTGGAATTCCATGCTTAAAAATGTTATTATTAGCTGTTTTTAAAAATCGAGTGTTTTTGCTGCCCAAGGAAGAAAACGCGTGATGCCGCGGTCAGAAAAAAAGCGGCCCACGACCAAAAAATTTTTTTTGACTCCAATGTAATAACGGATGCTAGAATGTGATTTGGGGTGGAATTCCATGCTTAAAAATGTTATTATTAGCTGTTTCTAAAAATCGAGTGTTTTTGCTGCCCGAGGAAGAAAACGCGTGAAAACCTGTGATGCCGCGGTCAGGAAAAAAGCGGCCCAGAACCAAAAAATTTTTTTTGACTCCAATGTAATAACGGATGCTAGAATGTGATTCGGGGTGGAATTCCATGCTTAAAAATGTTATTATTAGCTGTTTTTAAAAATCGAGTGTTTTTGCTGCCCGAGGAAGAAAACGCGTGATGCCGCGGTTAGAAAAAAAGCGGCCAAGAACCAAAAATTTTTTTTTGACTGCAATGTAATAACGGATGCTAGAATGTGATTCGGGGTGGAATTCCATGCTTAAAAATGTTATTATTAGCTGTTTTTAAAAATCGAGTGTTTTTGCTGCCCGAGGAAGAAAACGTGTGATGCCGCGGTCAGAAAAAAAGCGGCCCAGGACCAAAAATTTTTTTTTGACTCCAATGTAATAACGGATGCTAGAATGTGATTCGGGGTGGAATTCCATGCTTAAAAATTTTATTATTAGCTGTTTTTAAAAATCGAGTGTTTTTGCTGCCCAAGGAAGAAAACGCGTGATGCCGCGGTCAGAAAAAAAGCGGCCCACGACCAAAAAATTTTTTTTGACTCCAATGTAATAACGGATGCTAGAATGTGATTTGGGGTGGAATTCCATGCTTAAAAATGTTATTATTAGCTGTTTCTAAAAATCGAGTGTTTTTGCTGCCCGAGGAAGAAAACGCGTGAAAACCTGTGATGCCGCGGTCAGGAAAAAAGTGGCCCAGAACCAAAAATTTTTTTTTGACTCCAATGTAATAACGGATGCTAGAATGTGATTCGGGGTGGAATTCCATGCTTAAAAATGTTATTATTAGCTGTTTTTAAAAATCGAGTGTTTTTGCTGCCCGAGGAAGAAAACGCGTGATGCCGCGGTCAGAAAAAAAGCGGCCAAGGACCAAAAATTTTTTTTTGACTCCAATGTAATAACGGATGCTAGAATGTGATTCGGGGTGGAATTCCATGCTTAAAAATGTTATTATTAGCTGTTTTTAAAAATCGAGTGTTTTTGCTGCCCGAGGAAGAAAACGCGTGATGCCGCGGTCAGAAAAAAAGCGGCCCAGGACCAAAAAATTTTTTTTGACTCCAATATAATAACGGATGCTAGAATGTGATTCGGGGTGGAATTCCATGCTTAAAAATGTTATTATTAGCTGTTTTTAAAAATCGAGTGTTTTTGCTGCCCGAGGAAGAAAACGCGTGATGCCGCGGTCAGAAAAAAAGCGGCCCAGGACCAAAAAAATTTTTTTGACTCCAATGTAATAACGGATGCTAGAATGTGATTCGGGGTGGAATTCCATGCTTAAAAATGTTATTATTAGCTGTTTTTAAAAATCGAGTGTTTTTGCTGCCCGAGGAAGAAAACGCGTGATGCCGCGGTCAGAAAAAAAGCGGCCAAGGACCAAAAATTTTTTTTTGACTCCAATGTAATAACGGATGCTAGAATGTGATTCGGGGTGGAATTCCATGCTTAAAAATGTTATTATTAGCTGTTTTTAAAAATCGAGTGTTTTTGCTGCCCGAGGAAGAAAACGTGTGATGCCGCGGTCAGAAAAAAAGCGGCCCAGGACCAAAAATTTTTTTTTGACTCCAATGTAATAACGGATGCTAGAATGTGATTCGGGGTGGAATTCCATGCTTAAAAATGTTATTATTAGCTGTTTTTAAAAATCGAGTGTTTTTGCTGCCCGAGGAAGAAAACGCGTGATGCCGCGGTCAGAAAAAAAGCGGCCAAGGACCAAAAAATTTTTTTTGACTCCAATGTAATAACGGATGCTAGAATGTGATTCGGGGTGGAATTCCATGCTTAAAAATGTTATTATTAGCTGTTTTTAAAAATCGAGTGTTTTTGCTGCCCGAGGAAGAAAACGCGTGATGCCGCGGTCAGAAAAAAAGCGGCCCAGGACCAAAAATTTTTTTTTGACTCCAATGTAATAACGGATGCTAGAATGTGATTCGGGGTGGAATTCCATGCTTAAAAATGTTATTATTAGCTGTTTTTAAAAATCGAGTGTTTTTGCTGCCCGAGGAAGAAAACGCGTGATGCCGCGGTCAGAAAAAAAGCGTCCCAGGACCAAAAAATTTTTTTTGACTCTAATGTAATAACAGATGCTAGAATGTGATTCGGGGTGGAATTCCATGCTTAAAAATGTTATTATTAGCTGTTTTTAAAAATCGAGTGTTTTTGCTGCCCGAGGAAGAAAACGTGTGATGCCGCGGTCAGAAAAAAAGCGGCCCAGGACCAAAAATTTTTTTTTGACTCCAATGTAATAACGGATGCTAGAATGTGATTCGGGGTGGAATTCCATGCTTAAAAATGTTATTATTAGCTGTTTTTAAAAATCGAGTGTTTTTGCTGCCCAAGGAAGAAAACGCGTGATGCCGCGGTCAGAAAAAAAGCGGCCCACGACCAAAAAATTTTTTTTGACTCCAATGTAATAACGGATGCTAGAATGTGATTTGGGGTGGAATTCCATGCTTAAAAATGTTATTATTAGCTGTTTCTAAAAATCGAGTGTTTTTGCTGCCCGAGGAAGAAAACGCGTGAAAACCTGTGATGCCGCGGTCAGGAAAAAAGCGGCCCAGAACCAAAAATTTTTTTTTGACTCCAATGTAATAACGGATGCTAGAATGTGATTCGGGGTGGAATTCCATGCTTAAAAATGTTATTATTAGCTGTTTTTAAAAATCGAGTGTTTTTGCTGCCCGAGGAAGAAAACGCGTGATGCCGCGGTCAGAAAAAAAGCGGCCAAGGACCAAAAATTTTTTTTTGACTGCAATGTAATAACGGATGCTAGAATGTGATTCGGGGTGGAATTCCATGCTTAAAAATGTTATTATTAGCTGTTTTTAAAAATCGAGTGTTTTTGCTGCCCGAGGAAGAAAACGCGTGATGCCGCGGTCAGAAAAAAAGCGGCCAAGGACCAAAAATTTTTTTTTGACTGCAATGTAATAACGGATGCTAGAATGTGATTCGGGGTGGAATTCCATGCTTAAAAATGTTATTATTAGCTGTTTTTAAAAATCGAGTGTTTTTGCTGCCCGAGGAAGAAAACGTGTGATGCCGCGGTCAGAAAAAAAGCGGCCCAGGACCAAAAATTTTTTTTTGACTCCAATGTAATAACGGATGCTAGAATGTGATTCGGGGTGGAATTCCATGCTTAAAAATGTTATTATTAGCTGTTTTTAAAAATCGAGTGTTTTTGCTGCCCAAGGAAGAAAACGCGTGATGCCGCGGTCAGAAAAAAAGCGGCCCACGACCAAAAAATTTTTTTTGACTCCAATGTAATAACGGATGCTAGAATGTGATTTGGGGTGGAATTCCATGCTTAAAAATGTTATTATTAGCTGTTTCTAAAAATCGAGTGTTTTTGCTGCCCGAGGAAGAAAACGCGTGAAAACCTGTGATGCCGCGGTCAGGAAAAAAGCGGCCCAGAACCAAAAATTTTTTTTTGACTCCAATGTAATAACGGATGCTAGAATGTGATTCGGGGTGGAATTCCATGCTTAAAAATGTTATTATTAGCTGTTTTTAAAAATCGAGTGTTTTTGCTGCCCGAGGAAGAAAACGCGTGATGCCGCGGTTAGAAAAAAAGCGGCCAAGAACCAAAAATTTTTTTTTGACTGCAATGTAATAACGGATGCTAGAATGTGATTCGGGGTGGAATTCCATGCTTAAAAATGTTATTATTAGCTGTTTTTAAAAATCGAGTGTTTTTGCTGCCCGAGGAAGAAAACGTGTGATGCCGCGGTCAGAAAAAAAGCGGCCCAGGACCAAAAATTTTTTTTTGACTCCAATGTAATAACGGATGCTAGAATGTGATTCGGGGTGGAATTCCATGCTTAAAAATTTTATTATTAGCTGTTTTTAAAAATCGAGTGTTTTTGCTGCCCAAGGAAGAAAACGCGTGATGCCGCGGTCAGAAAAAAAGCGGCCCACGACCAAAAAATTTTTTTTGACTCCAATGTAATAACGGATGCTAGAATGTGATTTGGGGTGGAATTCCATGCTTAAAAATGTTATTATTAGCTGTTTCTAAAAATCGAGTGTTTTTGCTGCCCGAGGAAGAAAACGCGTGAAAACCTGTGATGCCGCGGTCAGGAAAAAAGTGGCCCAGAACCAAAAATTTTTTTTTGACTCCAATGTAATAACGGATGCTAGAATGTGATTCGGGGTGGAATTCCATGCTTAAAAATGTTATTATTAGCTGTTTTTAAAAATCGAGTGTTTTTGCTGCCCGAGGAAGAAAACGCGTGATGCCGCGGTCAGAAAAAAAGCGGCCAAGGACCAAAAATTTTTTTTTGACTCCAATGTAATAACGGATGCTAGAATGTGATTCGGGGTGGAATTCCATGCTTAAAAATGTTATTATTAGCTGTTTTTAAAAATCGAGTGTTTTTGCTGCCCGAGGAAGAAAACGCGTGATGCCGCGGTCAGGAAAAAAGCGGCCCAGAACCAAAAAATTTTTTTTGACTCCAATATAATAACGGATGCTAGAATGTGATTCGGGGTGGAATTCCATGCTTAAAAATGTTATTATTAGCTGTATTTAAAAATCGAGTGTTTTTGCTGCCCGAGGAAGAAAACGCGTGATGCCGCGGTCAGAAAAAAAGCGGCCCAGGACCAAAAAAATTTTTTTGACTCCAATGTAATAACGGATGCTAGAATGTGATTCGGGGTGGAATTCCATGCTTAAAAATGTTATTATTAGCTGTTTTTAAAAATCGAGTGTTTTTGCTGCCCGAGGAAGAAAACGTGTGATGCCGCGGTCAGAAAAAAAGCGGCCCAGGACCAAAAATTTTTTTTTGACTCCAATGTAATAACGGATGCTAGAATGTGATTCGGGGTGGAATTCCATGCTTAAAAATGTTATTATTAGCTGTTTTTAAAAATCGAGTGTTTTTGCTGCCCGAGGAAGAAAACGCGTGATGCCGCGGTCAGAAAAAAAGCGGCCAAGGACCAAAAATTTTTTTTTGACTCCAATGTAATAACGGATGCTAGAATGTGATTCGGGGTGGAATTCCATGCTTAAAAATGTTATTATTAGCTGTTTTTAAAAATCGAGTGTTTTTGCTGCCCGAGGAAGAAAACGTGTGATGCCGCGGTCAGAAAAAAAGCGGCCCAGGACCAAAAATTTTTTTTTGACTCCAATGTAATAACGGATGCTAGAATGTGATTCGGGGTGGAATTCCATGCTTAAAAATGTTATTATTAGCTGTTTTTAAAAATCGAGTGTTTTTGCTGCCCGAGGAAGAAAACGCGTGATGCCGCGGTCAGAAAAAAAGCGGCCAAGGACCAAAAATTTTTTTTTGACTCCAATGTAATAACGGATGCTAGAATGTGATTCGGGGTGGAATTCCATGCTTAAAAATGTTATTATTAGCTGTTTTTAAAAATCGAGTGTTTTTGTTGCCCGAGGAAGAAAACGCGTGATGCCGCGGTCAGAAAAAAAGCGGCCCAGGACTAAAAAATTTTTTTTGACTCCAATGTAATAACGGATGCTAGAATGTGATTCGGGGTGGAATTCCATGCTTAAAAATGTTATTATTAGCTGTTTTTAAAAATCGAGTGTTTTTGCTGCCCGAGGAAGAAAACGCGTGATGCCGCGGTCAGAAAAAAAGCGGCCAAGGACCAAAAAAATTTTTTTGACTCCAATGTAATAACAGATGCTAGAATGTGATTCGGGGTGGAATTCCATGCTTAAAAATGTTATTATTAGCTGTTTTTAAAAATCGAGTGTTTTTGCTGCCCGAGGAAGAAAACGTGTGATGCCGCGGTCAGAAAAAAAGCGGCCCAGGACCAAAAATTTTTTTTTGACTCCAATGTAATAACGGATGCTAGAATGTGATTCTGGGTGGAATTCCATGCTTAAAAATGTTATTATTAGCTGTTTTTAAAAATCGAGTGTTTTTGCTGCCCAAGGAAGAAAACGCGTGATGCCGCGGTCAGAAAAAAAGCGGCCCACGACCAAAAAATTTTTTTTGACTCCAATGTAATAACGGATGCTAGAATGTGATTTGGGGTGGAATTCCATGCTTAAAAATGTTATTATTAGCTGTTTTTAAAAATCGAGTGTTTTTGCTGCCCGAGGAAGAAAACGCGTGAAAACCTGTGATGCCGCGGTCAGGAAAAAAGCGGCCCAGAACCAAAAATTTTTTTTTGACTCCAATGTAATAACGGATGCTAGAATGTGATTCGGGGTGGAATTCCATGCTTAAAAATGTTATTATTAGCTGTTTTTAAAAATCGAGTGTTTTTGCTGCCCGAGGAAGAAAACGCGTGATGCCGCGGTCAGAAAAAAAGCGGCCAAGGACCAAAAATTTTTTTTGACTGCAATGTAATAACGGATGCTAGAATGTGATTCGGGGTGGAATTCCATGCTTAAAAATGTTATTATTAGCTGTTTTTAAAAATCGAGTGTTTTTGCTGCCCGAGGAAGAAAACGCGTGAAAACCTGTGATGCCGCGGTCAGGAAAAAAGCTGCCCAGCAGCAAAAAAATTTTTTTTTCTCAAATGTAATAATGGATGCTAGAATGTGATTCGGGGTGGAATTCCTTGTCTAAAAATATTATTATTAGCTGTTTTTAAAAATCGAGTGTTTTTGCTGCCCGAGGAAGAAAACGCGTGATGCCGTGGTCAGAAAAAAAGCTGCCCGGGAGCAAAAAAAAATTTTTTTTCTCAAATGTAATAACGGATGCTAGAATGTGATTCGGGGTGGAATTCCATGTCCAAAAATATTATTATTAGCTGTTTTTAAAAATCGAGTGTTTTTGCTGCCCGAGGAAGAAAACGCGTGATGCCGCGGTCAGAAAAAAAGCGGCCCAGGACCAAAAAATTTTTTTTTGACTCCAATGTAATAACGGATGCTAGAATGTGATTCGGGGTGGAATTCCATGCTTAAAAATGTTATTATTAGCTGTTTTTAAAAATCGATTGTTTTTGCTGCCCGAGGAAGAAAACGCGTGATGCCGCGGTCAGAAAAAAAGCGGCCCAGGACCAAAAATTTTTTTTTGACTCCAATGTAATAACGGATGCTAGAATGTGATTCGGGGTGGAATTCCATGCTTAAAAATGTTATTATTAGCTGTTTTTAAAAATCGAGTGTTTTTGCTGCCCGAGGAAGAAAACGCGTGATGCCGCGGTCAGAAAAAAAGCGGCCGAGGACCAAAAAATTTTTTTTGACTCCAATGTAATAACGGATGCTAGAATGTGATTCGGGGTGGAATTCCATGCTTAAAAATGTTATTATTAGCTGTTTTTAAAAATCGAGTGTTTTTGCTGCCTGAGGAAGAAATCCTGTGATGCCGCGGTCAGGAAAAAAGCGGCCCAGAACCAAAAATTTTTTTTTGACTCCAATGTAATAACGGATGCTAGAATGTGATTCGGGGTGGAATTCCATGCTTAAAAATGTTATTATTAGCTGTTTTTAAAAATCGAGTGTTTTTGCTGCCCGAGGAAGAAAACGCGTGATGCCGCGGTCAGAAAAAAAGCGGCCCAGGACCAAAAAATTTTTTTTGACTCCAATGTAATAACGGATGCTAGAATGTGATTCGGGGTGCAATTCCATGCTTAAAAATGTTATTATTAGCTGTTTTTAAAAATCGAGTGTTTTTGCTGCCCGAGGAAGAAAACGCGTGATGCCGCGGTCAGAAAAAAAGCGGCCCAGCACCAAAAAATTTTTTTTGACTCCAATGTAATAACGGATGCTAGAATGTGATTCGGGGTGGAATTCCATGCTTAAAAATGTTATTATTAGCTGTTTTTAAAAATCGATTGTTTTTGCTGCCCGAGGAAGAAAACGCGTGATGCCGCGGTCAGAAAAAAAGCGGCCCAGGACCAAAAATTTTTTTTTGACTCCAATGTAATAACGGATGCTAGAATGTGATTCGGGGTGGAATTCCATGCTTAAAAATGTTATTATTAGCTGTTTTTAAAAATCGAGTGTTTTTGCTGCCCGAGGAAGAAAACGCGTGATGCCGCGGTCAGAAAAAAAGCGGCCGAGGACCAAAAAATTTTTTTTGACTCCAATGTAATAACGGATGCTAGAATGTGATTCGGGGTGGAATTCCATGCTTAAAAATGTTATTATTAGCTGTTTTTAAAAATCGAGTGTTTTTGCTGCCTGAGGAAGAAATCCTGTGATGCCGCGGTCAGGAAAAAAGCGGCCCAGAACCAAAAATTTTTTTTTGACTCCAATGTAATAACGGATGCTAGAATGTGATTCGGGGTGGAATTCCATGCTTAAAAATGTTATTATTAGCTGTTTTTAAAAATCGAGTGTTTTTGCTGCCCGAGGAAGAAAACGCGTGATGCCGCGGTCAGAAAAAAAGCGGCCCAGGACCAAAAAATTTTTTTTGACTCCAATGTAATAACGGATGCTAGAATGTGATTCGGGGTGGAATTCCATGCTTAAAAATGTTATTATTAGCTGTTTTTAAAAATCGAGTGTTTTTGCTGCCCGAGGAAGAAAACGCGTGATGCCGCGGTCAGAAAAAAAGCGGCCCAGGACCAAAAAATTTTTTTTGACTCCAATGTAATAACGGATGCTAGAATGTGATTCGGGGTGGAATTCCATGCTTAAAAATGTTATTATTAGCTGTTTTTAAAAATCGAGTGTTTTTGCTGCCCGAGGAAGAAAACGCGTGATGCCGCGGTCAGAAAAAAAGCTGCCCAGCAGCAAAAAAATTTTTTTTTCTCAAATGTAATAATGGATGCTAGAATGTGATTCCGGGTGGAATTCCTTTTCTAAAAATATTATTATTAGCTGTTTTTAAAAATCGAGTGTTTTTGCTGCCCGAGGAAGAAAACGCGTGATGCCGCGGTCAGAAAAAAAGCAGCCCAGGACCAAAAAATTTTTTTTGACTCCAATGTAATAACGGACGCTAGAATGTGATTCGGGGTGGAATTCCATGCTTAAAAATGTTATTATTAGCTGTTTTAAAAAATCGAGTGTTTTTGCTGCCCGAGGAAGAAAACGCGTGATGCCGCGGTCAGAAAAAAAAGCGGCCCAGGACCAAAAATTTTTTTTTTACTCAAATGTAATAACGGATGCTAGAATGTGATTCGGGGTGGAATTCCATGCTTAAAAATGTTATTATTAGCTGTTTTTAAAAATCGAGTGTTTTTGCTGCCCGAGGAAGAAAACGCGTGATGCCGCGGTCAGAAAAAAAGCGGCCCAGGACCAAAAAATTTTTTTTGACTCAAATGTAATAACGGATGCTAGAATGTGATTCGGGGTGGAATTCCATGCTTAAAAATGTTATTATAGCTGTTTTTAAAAATCGAGTGTTTTTGCTGCCCGAGGAAGAAAACGCGTGATGCCGCGGTCAGAAAAAAAGCGGCCCAGGACCAAAAAATTTTTTTTGACTCCAATGTAATAACGGATGCTAGAATGTGATTTGGGGTGGAATTCCATGCTTAAAAATGTTATTATTAGCTGTTTCTAAAAATCGAGTGTTTTTGCTGCCCGAGGAAGAAAACGCGTGAAAACCTGTGATGCCGCGGTCAGGAAAAAAGTGGCCCAGAACCAAAAATTTTTTTTTGACTCCAATGTAATAACGGATGCTAGAATGTGATTCGGGGTGGAATTCCATGCTTAAAAATGTTATTATTAGCTGTTTTTAAAAATCGAGTGTTTTTGCTGCCCGAGGAAGAAAACGCGTGATGCCGCGGTCAGAAAAAAAGCGGCCAAGGACCAAAAATTTTTTTTTGACTCCAATGTAATAACGGATGCTAGAATGTGATTCGGGGTGGAATTCCATGCTTAAAAATGTTATTATTAGCTGTTTTTAAAAATCGAGTGTTTTTGCTGCCCGAGGAAGAAAACGCGTGATGCCGCGGTCAGAAAAAAAGCGGCCCAGGACCAAAAAATTTTTTTTGACTCCAATATAATAACGGATGCTAGAATGTGATTCGGGGTGGAATTCCATGCTTAAAAATGTTATTATTAGCTGTATTTAAAAATCGAGTGTTTTTGCTGCCCGAGGAAGAAAACGCGTGATGCCGCGGTCAGAAAAAAAGCGGCCCAGGACCAAAAAAATTTTTTTGACTCCAATGTAATAACGGATGCTAGAATGTGATTCGGGGTGGAATTCCATGCTTAAAAATGTTATTATTAGCTGTTTTTAAAAATCGAGTGTTTTTGCTGCCCGAGGAAGAAAACGTGTGATGCCGCGGTCAGAAAAAAAGCGGCCCAGGACCAAAAATTTTTTTTTGACTCCAATGTAATAACGGATGCTAGAATGTGATTCGGGGTGGAATTCCATGCTTAAAAATGTTATTATTAGCTGTTTTTAAAAATCGAGTGTTTTTGCTGCCCGAGGAAGAAAACGCGTGATGCCGCGGTCAGAAAAAAAGCGGCCAAGGACCAAAAATTTTTTTTTGACTCCAATGTAATAACGGATGCTAGAATGTGATTCGGGGTGGAATTCCATGCTTAAAAATGTTATTATTAGCTGTTTTTAAAAATCGAGTGTTTTTGCTGCCCGAGGAAGAAAACGTGTGATGCCGCGGTCAGAAAAAAAGCGGCCCAGGACCAAAAATTTTTTTTTGACTCCAATGTAATAACGGATGCTAGAATGTGATTCGGGGTGGAATTCCTTGTCTAAAAATATTATTATTAGCTGTTTTTAAAAATCGAGTGTTTTTGCTGCCCGAGGAAGAAAACGCGTGATGCTGTGGTCAGAAAAAAAGCTGCCCGGGAGCAAAAAAAAATTTTTTTTCTCAAATGTAATAACGGATGCTAGAATGTGATTCGGGGTGGAATTCCATGTCCAAAAATATTATTATTAGCTGTTTTTAAAAATCGAGTGTTTTTGCTGCCCGAGGAAGAAAACGCGTGATGCCGCGGTCAGAAAAAAAGCGGCCCAGGACCAAAAAATTTTTTTTTGACTCCAATGTAATAACGGATGCTAGAATGTGATTCGGGGTGGAATTCCATGCTTAAAAATGTTATTATTAGCTGTTTTTAAAAATCGATTGTTTTTGCTGCCCGAGGAAGAAAACGCGTGATGCCGCGGTCAGAAAAAAAGCGGCCCAGGACCAAAAATTTTTTTTTGACTCCAATGTAATAACGGATGCTAGAATGTGATTCGGGGTGGAATTCCATGCTTAAAAATGTTATTATTAGCTGTTTTTAAAAATCGAGTGTTTTTGCTGCCCGAGGAAGAAAACGCGTGATGCCGCGGTCAGAAAAAAAGCGGCCCAGGACCAAAAATTTTTTTTTGACTCCAATGTAATAACGGATGCTAGAATGTGATTCGGGGTGGAATTCCATGCTTAAAAATGTTATTATTAGCTGTTTTTAAAAATCGAGTGTTTTTGCTGCCTGAGGAAGAAATCCTGTGATGCCGCGGTCAGGAAAAAAGCGGCCCAGAACCAAAAATTTTTTTTTGACTCCAATGTAATAACGGATGCTAGAATGTGATTCGGGGTGGAATTCCATGCTTAAAAATGTTATTATTAGCTGTTTTTAAAAATCGAGTGTTTTTGCTGCCCGAGGAAGAAAACGCGTGATGCCGCGGTCAGAAAAAAAGCGGCCCAGGACCAAAAAATTTTTTTTGACTCCAATGTAATAACGGATGCTAGAATGTGATTCGGGGTGCAATTCCATGCTTAAAAATGTTATTATTAGCTGTTTTTAAAAATCGAGTGTTTTTGCTGCCCGAGGAAGAAAACGCGTGATGCCGCGGTCAGAAAAAAAGCGGCCCAGCACCAAAAAATTTTTTTTGACTCCAATGTAATAACGGATGCTAGAATGTGATTCGGGGTGGAATTCCATGCTTAAAAATGTTATTATTAGCTGTTTTTAAAAATCGATTGTTTTTGCTGCCCGAGGAAGAAAACGCGTGATGCCGCGGTCAGAAAAAAAGCGGCCCAGGACCAAAAATTTTTTTTTGACTCCAATGTAATAACGGATGCTAGAATGTGATTCGGGGTGGAATTCCATGCTTAAAAATGTTATTATTAGCTGTTTTTAAAAATCGAGTGTTTTTGCTGCCCGAGGAAGAAAACGCGTGATGCCGCGGTCAGAAAAAAAGCGGCCGAGGACCAAAAAATTTTTTTTGACTCCAATGTAATAACGGATGCTAGAATGTGATTCGGGGTGGAATTCCATGCTTAAAAATGTTATTATTAGCTGTTTTTAAAAATCGAGTGTTTTTGCTGCCTGAGGAAGAAATCCTGTGATGCCGCGGTCAGGAAAAAAGCGGCCCAGAACCAAAAATTTTTTTTTGACTCCAATGTAATAACGGATGCTAGAATGTGATTCGGGGTGGAATTCCATGCTTAAAAATGTTATTATTAGCTGTTTTTAAAAATCGAGTGTTTTTGCTGCCCGAGGAAGAAAACGCGTGATGCCGCGGTCAGAAAAAAAGCGGCCCAGGACCAAAAAATTTTTTTTGACTCCAATGTAATAACGGATGCTAGAATGTGATTCGGGGTGGAATTCCATGCTTAAAAATGTTATTATTAGCTGTTTTTAAAAATCGAGTGTTTTTGCTGCCCGAGGAAGAAAACGTGTGATGCCGCGGTCAGAAAAAAAGCGGCCCAGGACCAAAAAATTTTTTTTGACTCCAATGTAATAACGGATGCTAGAATGTGATTCGGGGTGGAATTCCATGCTTAAAAATGTTATTATTAGCTGTTTTTAAAAATCGAGTGTTTTTGCTGCCCGAGGAAGAAAACGCGTGATGCCGCGGTCAGAAAAAAAGCTGCCCAGCAGCAAAAAAATTTTTTTTTCTCAAATGTAATAATGGATGCTAGAATGTGATTCCGGGTGGAATTCCTTTTCTAAAAATATTATTATTAGCTGTTTTTAAAAATCGAGTGTTTTTGCTGCCCGAGGAAGAAAACGCGTGATGCCGCGGTCAGAAAAAAAGCAGCCCAGGACCAAAAAATTTTTTTTGACTCCAATGTAATAACGGACGCTAGAATGTGATTCGGGGTGGAATTCCATGCTTAAAAATGTTATTATTAGCTGTTTTTAAAAATCGAGTGTTTTTGCTGCCTGAGGAAGAAATCCTGTGATGCCGCGGTCAGGAAAAAAGCGGCCCAGAACCAAAAATTTTTTTTTGACTCCAATGTAATAACGGATGCTAGAATGTGATTCGGGGTGGAATTCCATGCTTAAAAATGTTATTATTAGCTGTTTTTAAAAATCGAGTGTTTTTGCTGCCCGAGGAAGAAAACGCGTGATGCCGCGGTCAGAAAAAAAGCGGCCCAGGACCAAAAAATTTTTTTTGACTCCAATGTAATAACGGATGCTAGAATGTGATTCGGGGTGGAATTCCATGCTTAAAAATGTTATTATTAGCTGTTTTTAAAAATCGAGTGTTTTTGCTGCCCGAGGAAGAAAACGCGTGATGCCGCGGTCAGAAAAAAAGCGGCCCAGGACCAAAAAATTTTTTTTGACTCCAATGTAATAACGGATGCTAGAATGTGATTCGGGGTGGAATTCCATGCTTAAAAATGTTATTATTAGCTGTTTTTAAAAATCGAGTGTTTTTGCTGCCCGAGGAAGAAAACGCGTGATGCCGCGGTCAGAAAAAAAGCTGCCCAGCAGCAAAAAAATTTTTTTTTCTCAAATGTAATAATGGATGCTAGAATGTGATTCCGGGTGGAATTCCTTTTCTAAAAATATTATTATTAGCTGTTTTTAAAAATCGAGTGTTTTTGCTGCCCGAGGAAGAAAACGCGTGATGCCGCGGTCAGAAAAAAAGCAGCCCAGGACCAAAAAATTTTTTTTGACTCCAATGTAATAACGGACGCTAGAATGTGATTCGGGGTGGAATTCCATGCTTAAAAATGTTATTATTAGCTGTTTTAAAAAATCGAGTGTTTTTGCTGCCCGAGGAAGAAAACGCGTGATGCCGCGGTCAGAAAAAAAAGCGGCCCAGGACCAAAAATTTTTTTTTTACTCAAATGTAATAACGGATGCTAGAATGTGATTCGGGGTGGAATTCCATGCTTAAAAATGTTATTATTAGCTGTTTTTAAAAATCGAGTGTTTTTGCTGCCCGAGGAAGAAAACGCGTGATGCCGCGGTCAGAAAAAAAGCGGCCCAGGACCAAAAAATTTTTTTTGACTCAAATGTAATAACGGATGCTAGAATGTGATTCGGGGTGGAATTCCATGCTTAAAAATGTTATTATAGCTGTTTTTAAAAATCGAGTGTTTTTGCTGCCCGAGGAAGAAAACGCGTGATGCCGCGGTCAGAAAAAAAGCGGCCCAGGACCAAAAAATTTTTTTTGACTCCAATGTAATAACGGATGCTAGAATGTGATTCGGGGTGGAATTCCATGCTTAAAAATGTTATTATTAGCTGTTTTTAAAAATCGAGTGTTTTTGCTGCCCGAGGAAGAAAACGCGTGATGCCGCGGTCAGAAAAAAAGCTGCCCAGCAGCAAAAAAATTTTTTTTTCTCAAATGTAATAATGGATGCTAGAATGTGATTCCGGGTGGAATTCCTTTTCTAAAAATATTATTATTAGCTGTTTTTAAAAATCGAGTGTTTTTGCTGCCCGAGGAAGAAAACGCGTGATGCCGCGGTCAGAAAAAAAGCAGCCCAGGACCAAAAAATTTTTTTTGACTCCAATGTAATAACGGACGCTAGAATGTGATTCGGGGTGGAATTCCATGCTTAAAAATGTTATTATTAGCTGTTTTAAAAAATCGAGTGTTTTTGCTGCCCGAGGAAGAAAACGCGTGATGCCGCGGTCAGAAAAAAAAGCGGCCCAGGACCAAAAATTTTTTTTTTACTCAAATGTAATAACGGATGCTAGAATGTGATTCGGGGTGGAATTCCATGCTTAAAAATGTTATTATTAGCTGTTTTTAAAAATCGAGTGTTTTTGCTGCCCGAGGAAGAAAACGCGTGATGCCGCGGTCAGAAAAAAAGCGGCCCAGGACCAAAAAATTTTTTTTGACTCAAATGTAATAACGGATGCTAGAATGTGATTCGGGGTGGAATTCCATGCTTAAAAATGTTATTATAGCTGTTTTTAAAAATCGAGTGTTTTTGCTGCCCGAGGAAGAAAACGCGTGATGCCGCGGTCAGAAAAAAAGCGGCCCAGGACCAAAAAATTTTTTTTGACTCCAATGTAATAACAGATGCTAGAATGTGATTCGGGGTGGAATTCCATGCTTAAAAATGTTATTATTAGCTGTTTTTAAAAATCGAGTGTTTTTGCTGCCCGAGGAAGAAAACGCGTGATGCCGCGGTCAGAAAAAAAGCGGCCCAGGACCAAAAATTTTTTTTTGACTCCAATGTAATAACGGATGCTAGAATGTGATTCGGGGTGGAATTCCATGCTTAAAAATGTTATTATTAGCTGTTTTTAAAAATCGAGTGTTTTTGCTGCCCGAGGAAGAAATCCTGTGATGCCGCGGTCAGGAAAAAAGCGGCCCAGAACCAAAAATTTTTTTTTGACTCCAATGTAATAACGGATGCTAGAATGTGATTCGGGGTGGAATTCCATGCTTAAAAATGTTATTATTAGCTGTTTTTAAAAATCGAGTGTTTTTGCTGCCCGAGGAAGAAAACGCGTGATGCCGCGGTCAGAAAAAAAGCGGCCCAGGACCAAAAAAATTTTTTTTTACTCCAATGTAATAACGGATGCTAGAATGTGATTCGGGGTGGAATTCCATGCTTAAAAATGTTATTATTTGCTGTTTTTAAAAATCGAGTGTTTTTGCTGCCGAGGAAGAAAACGCGTGATGCCGCGGTCAGAAAAAAAGCGGCCCAGGACCAAAAAATTTTTTTTGACTCCAATGTAATAACGGATGCTAGAATGTGATTCGGGGTGGAATTCCATGCTTAAAAATGTTATTATTAGCTGTTTTTAAAAATCGAGTGTTTTTGCTGCCCGAGGAAGAAAACGCGTGATGCCGCGGTCAGAAAAAAAGCGGCCCAGGACCAAAAAAATTTTTTTTTACTCCAATGTAATAACGGATGCTAGAATGTGATTCGGGGTGGAATTCCATGCTTAAAAATGTTATTATTAGCTGTTTTTAAAAATCGAGTGTTTTTGCTGCCGAGGAAGAAAACGCGTGATGCCGCGGTCAGAAAAAAAGCGGCCCAGGACCAAAAAATTTTTTTTGACTCCAATGTAATAACGGATGCTAGAATGTGATTCGGGGTGGAATTCCATGCTTAAAAATGTTATTATTAGCTGTTTTTAAAAATCGAGTGTTTTTGCTGCCCGAGGAAGAAAACGCGTGATGCCGCGGTCAGAAAAAAAGCTGCCCAGCAGCAAAAAAATTTTTTTTTCTCAAATGTAATAATGGATGCTAGAATGTGATTCGGGGTGGAATTCGTTGTCTAAAAATATTATTATTAGCTGTTTTTAAAAATCGAGTGTTTTTGCTGCCCGAGGAAGAAAACGCGTGATGCCGTGGTCAGAAAAAAAGCTGCCCGGGAGCAAAAAAAAATTTTTTTTCTCAAATGTAATAACGGATGCTAGAATGTGATTCGGGGTGGAATTCCATGTCCAAAAATATTATTATTAGCTGTTTTTAAAAATCGAGTGTTTTTGCTGCCCGAGGAAGAAAACGCGTGATGCCGCGGTCAGAAAAAAAGCGGCCCAGGACCAAAAAATTTTTTTTTGACTCCAATGTAATAACGGATGCTAGAATGTGATTCGGGGTGGAATTCCATGCTTAAAAATGTTATTATTAGCTGTTTTTAAAAATCGATTGTTTTTGCTGCCCGAGGAAGAAAACGCGTGATGCCGCGGTCAGAAAAAAAGCGGCCCAGGACCAAAAATTTTTTTTTGACTCCAATGTAATAACGGATGCTAGAATGTGATTCGGGGTGGAATTCCATGCTTAAAAATGTTATTATTAGCTGTTTTTAAAAATCGAGTGTTTTTGCTGCCCGAGGAAGAAAACGCGTGATGCCGCGGTCAGAAAAAAAGCGGCCGAGGACCAAAAAATTTTTTTTGACTCCAATGTAATAACGGATGCTAGAATGTGATTCGGGGTGGAATTCCATGCTTAAAAATGTTATTATTAGCTGTTTTTAAAAATCGAGTGTTTTTGCTGCCTGAGGAAGAAATCCTGTGATGCCGCGGTCAGGAAAAAAGCGGCCCAGAACCAAAAATTTTTTTTTGACTCCAATGTAATAACGGATGCTAGAATGTGATTCGGGGTGGAATTCCATGCTTAAAAATGTTATTATTAGCTGTTTTTAAAAATCGAGTGTTTTTGCTGCCCGAGGAAGAAAACGCGTGATGCCGCGGTCAGAAAAAAAGCGGCCCAGGACCAAAAAATTTTTTTTGACTCCAATGTAATAACGGATGCTAGAATGTGATTCGGGGTGGAATTCCATGCTTAAAAATGTTATTATTAGCTGTTTTTAAAAATCGAGTGTTTTTGCTGCCCGAGGAAGAAAACGCGTGATGCCGCGGTCAGAAAAAAAGCGGCCCAGGACCAAAAAATTTTTTTTGACTCCAATGTAATAACGGATGCTAGAATGTGATTCGGGGTGGAATTCCATGCTTAAAAATGTTATTATTAGCTGTTTTTAAAAATCGAGTGTTTTTGCTGCCCGAGGAAGAAAACGCGTGATGCCGCGGTCAGAAAAAAAGCGGCCCAGCAGCAAAAAAATTTTTTTTTCTCAAATGTAATAATGGATGCTAGAATGTGATTCGGGGTGGAATTCCTTTTCTAAAAATATTATTATTAGCTGTTTTTAAAAATCGAGTGTTTTTGCTGCCCGAGGAAGAAAACGCGTGATGCCGCGGTCAGAAAAAAAGCTGCCCAGCAGCAAAAAAATTTTTTTTTCTCAAATGTAATAATGGATGCTAGAATGTGATTCGGGGTGGAATTCCTTTTCTAAAAATATTATTATTAGCTGTTTTTAAAAATCGAGTGTTTTTGCTGCCCGAGGAAGAAAACGCGTGATGCCGTGGTCAGAAAAAAAGCTGCCCGGGAGCAAAAAAAAATTTTTTTTCTCAAATGTAATAACGGATGCTAGAATGTGATTCGGGGTGGAATTCCATGTCCAAAAATATTATTATTAGCTGTTTTTAAAAATCGAGTGTTTTTGCTGCCCGAAGAAGAAAACGCGTGATGCCGCGGTCAGAAAAAAAGTTGCCCAGGAGCAAAAAATTTTTTTTTCTCAAATGTAATGACGGATGCTAGAATGTGATTCGGGGTGGAATTCCATGTCTAAAAATATTATTATTAGCTGTTTTTAAAAATCGAGTGTTTTTGCTGCCCGAAGAAGAAAACGCGTGATGCCGCGGTCAGAAAAAAAGTTGCCCAGGAGCAATAAAAAATTTTTTTCTCAAATGTAATAAGGGATTCTAGAATGTGATTCAGGGTGGAATTCCATGTCTAAAAATATCATTATTAGATGTTTTTAAAAATCGAGTGTTTTTGCTCGCCGAGGAAGAAAACGCGTGATGCCGCGGTCAGAAAAAAAGCTGCCCAGGAGCAAAAAAAAATTTTTTTTCTCAAATGTAATAACGGATGCTAGAATGTGATTCGGGGTGGAATTCCATGTCCAAAAATATTATTATTAGCTGTTTTTAAAAATCGAGTGTTTTTGCTGCCCGAGGAAGAAAACGCGTGACTCCGCAGTCAGGAAAAATGCTGCCCAGGAACCAAAATGTTTTTTGAAGCCAAATTTTTTTTTGAAACCAAATGCAGAAACGGACACCAGAGTGATTTTCGGGATGAAATTCCATGTCTAAAAATGGTGTTGCTTCCACTTTTTAAAAATCGAGCTTTTTTGGTGCCTGGGGAAGAAAACGCATGACTCCGCCGTTGCTTCCGCGTTTCCTTCCCCAGGCACCAAAAAGGCTCGATTTTTAAAAAGTGGAAGCAACACCATTTTTAGACATGGAATTTCATCCCGAAACTCATTCTGGTGTCCATTTCTGCATTTGATTTCAAAAAAAAAATTTGGCTTCAAAAAACATTTTGGTTCCTCGGCAGCATTTTTTCCTGACCGCGGAGTCACGCGTTTCCTTCCCCAGGCACCAAAAAGGCTCGATTTTTAAAAAGTGGAAGCAACACCCTTTTTAGACATGGAATTTCATCCCGAAACTCATCCTGGTGTCCGTTTCTGCATTTGGTTTCCAAAAAAAAATTTGGCTTCAAAAAACATTTTGATTCCTGGGCAGCATTTTTCCTGACCGCAGAGTCACGCGTTTTTTCCCCAGGCACCAAAAAGGCTCGATTTTTAAAAAGTGGAAGCAACACCCTTTTTAGACATGGAATTTCATCCCGAAACTCATCCTGGTGTCCGTTTCTGCATTTGGTTTCCAAAAAAAAATTTGGCTTCAAAAAACATTTTGATTCCTGGGCAGCATTTTTCCTGACCGCGGAGTCACGCGATTTTTCCCCAGGCACCAAAAAGGCTCGATTTTTAAAAAGTGGAAGCAACACCCGTTTTAGACATGGAATTTCATCCCGAAACTCATTCTGGTGTCCCTTTTTCCATTTGGTTTAAAGAAACAAATTTGGCTTCAAAAAACCTTTTGGTTCCTGGGCAGCATTTTTCCTGACCGCGGAGTCAAACATTTTCTTCCCCAGGCACCAAAAAGGCTCGATTTTTAAAAAGTGGAAGCAACACCATTTTTAAATGGGGAATTCCATGCTCAATCTTTTCCTGGTGTCCTTTTTTGCCTAAATTGATGATGGATTTGACCCTGCCGTTGGACTCAGCTTGGTCCTACAAGTAGACCTTTTATCATGTCATCACAGCCGTTAGCTTGCCTTTTGCACAATGTGAGTGCAATGGAGTGTCTGTGGACACTCCAATAGAGGTCTTTCATCTTTACGAAGGCCTTGTAAGGTAGGTTGGGAGTACCTCATTGGCCTAAAGTCATCTAGTGAGCTTCTGTAGGTGAGCATATCCCAACTGTGCTTTTTCTAGGAGGCAACTGGACTTTCTTGTTTTTCTTTGAAGGACTGGATGTCCTTCCATTGCCCACCATCCAGTCCGAGCTAAAGAAGCTTCTTGGATGAGAAGCCAAACATCTTCAAAGAAAAACAAGAAAGTCCAGTTGCCTCTTGAAAAAAGCACCTTTGGGACAACCATGACCTGGATGACTGAGAGTCTCCATAGACAGGTAGATGAGCATAGACTTTAGCTTTCCCTGGATCTAGTTTGGAGGTCCTCAGCTTCTATGTCACACTGATGGTTTCACATCAAAGACTTTTTACTCCTTAGTCTGTTTTGGACCACTTTCCCCACATCTTCTAATCCAGGCATGTCTCAGGTGAGTCCTTTTTGTAGTCAGAAGAATTTTTACTCAGTAAAGAGGGTTGTTTAGAATAGAATAGAATAGAATAGAATAGAATAGAATAGAATAGAATAGAATAGAATAGAATAGAATAGAATGGGATGGGATGGGATGGGATGGGATGGGATGGGATGGGATGGGATGGGATGGGATGGGATGGGATGGGATGGGATGGGATGGGATGGGATGGGATAGGATAGGATAGAATAGAATAGAATAGAATAGAATAGAATAGAATAGAATAGAATAGAATAGAATAGAATAGAATAGAATAGAATAGAATAGAATAGAATTCTTTATTGGCCAAGTGTGATTGGACACACAAGGAATTTGTCTTTGGTGCATATGCCCTCAGTGTACATAAAAGAAAAGATATATTTTTCAAGAATCATATGGTACAACACTTAATGATAGTCATAGGGAACAAATAAGCAATCGAATCATTCTAGGAAACAATCAATATAAATTGTAAGGATACAGCAACAAGTTACAGTCATAAGTGGGAGGAGATGGGTGATGGGAACCGCCCTAGACCACTCCAGAAAAATGGTTATCCAATCTCTTCTTAAAAAACCTCCAGTGAAGGAGCACCCACAACTTCTGGAAGGAAGCTGTTCCACTACCCATCTACATTCCACCAAGAAGATTCGTGCTAATTTTGTCTTGCATCAAACGCAATGCAAAATGGTATTGATTTTTGAATCATCTTAACCCTGGTTGTTTGGGGATTTTTTCCCCTTGGCTGGAAAGGTAGGATAAACATGGCTTGAAAGAAAGAATCCGACGGAGATCGTGTCGCGAAGCATTCCAAGTTCTTGAGAAAGCGCTAGAAACTTGACCAAGTTGGCATGCTGTTGAGGAAAACGCCAAGCTGGAATTTCTTTGTGTCATAACAATTTTCCATCAGCTCCGCCGACAATCCCAAGTAAGATGTTGAATCTGTCAACATGGGAAGTTAGAGTTCTACCTAGGCAGTTTTTCTGCTAAGGGTCAGTCTGGGACCGATCCTTTGAGTCTGTTTCTTCTGGTATTTTGTCACATCTAATTTATCTTCTTGCCGATCAAAGAGTTTTTTTTTTTCTCTCACTTCCCAGGAGAGATTAAGGAGGAATCTTACCTATTCCTTGCAAACTCGGGGAACAGAATGCAGATTCAACCCCCAAGATAGCTTTTAGTTCATGCAAAATCTCCTGATTTTTGAATGTCATAATTATTCACCATAAAACAATCTGTCAAATGGTTTTCACTCCATGTTGCTTTTCGGTCTGTTCTGTTTACTCACCCTTGAGCCTGGTCCAGATGTTCTTGTTTTATGGTCATCACATCAGTCTCGATGATTTTTCCTTCTTTCCTTGGAAGTCACCCCTCCCTCTCCTCTCCTCCAGAGATATAGTATATTTGCATATACTAAACGAGTCTGTTTATGTACAGAATGGAGTTGAACATATGTCTGCATTTAGCAGCCACGACTGAGCTTGTAAAAAAAATAAAAATCTAATTGGATGACACCCCAACTGCGTGTGTTGACTGATTAAAAACCGATCTGTGGCTACCCTTTAAACCTTAATGGGAACAAGCGTGATTTGGAGAATTGGTTTGCCACTGTTCACATGTGAACGATCCAATTAGGAAAAAAGCAGAGGAATAAGCAATGCCATAGATACTGCTTCTGATGGTCGAAGGGTAGAGATTGTGTGTTCTTACAACTTCCTTAAAGTTGTCAGATCAGGAATCTCAGGAAATTAAGTCCTCTTTCCTTGACACATTAGGTAGTTTCTATATATCAGACTATAGTGCTAACAGCACTGTTTTTTTAAAAAAAGTTTGCTGACAAAATAGAACAAGGAGGCAATAGGTTTTCTTCTAATTTTCTAATTTTGCGTTTTTTTTATAGCTTTTTTCTTTGGGTTTCTTTAATGGTAAATTTGGTCAAGAAGAGAGAGAGAAAGAGAGAGAGAGAGAGAGAGAGAGAAAGAGAGAAAGAGAAAGAGAAAGAGAAAGAGAAAGAGAGAGAGCCTTGATAGTACAGTGGTCTGAGCACCCTGTTATTAACACAGCTGCCTGCAATTACTTGCTGGTTCGAATCTCTCCAAGGCTCAAGGTTGACTCAGCCTTCCATCCTTTCTAAGGTAGGTGAAATGAGGACCCAGTTTGTGGGGGCAATAAGCTGACTTTGTATAAATATACAAAAGTATGAAGGCTATTGCTTAATGCATTGTAAGCCTCCCTGAGTCTCCGGAGAAGGGCGGCATATAAATCAAATTTAAAAAAAGAGAGAGAGAGAGAAAGAGAGAGAGAGAAAGAGAGAGAGAAAGTGAGAAAGAGAGAAAGAGAGAAGAAAGAGAGAGAAAGAAAGAGAAAGAGAGAGAACGACAGAGAAAAAAGAGAGAAGAGAGAGAAAGAGAGAAAAAGAGAGAGAGAGAGTGAAGAGAGAGAGAGAGAAAGAGAAAGAGAAGGAGAGAGAGAAAAAGAAAGAGAGAGAGAATAAGAGAGAGACAGAAAGAGAGAGAGAAAGCAAGCAAGGGGGAGGGAGAGAGAGAGACAGAACAATGCATCTGGATTTTATAAAGCTGCTCAGAGTCTGGGTGGCCATAATAAATTAAATGAAAGCAATTCATTAACGAAAACATTAAAAAAAAAAATAGAAGAAAGGTATAAAGATAAAAAGGGAATAAAAATCTTAAAGTAAAACAAAACTAGAGGTAAAAGAGAGTTGGTCATAAATTGTTTCTATGGATCCCAAGCCGATCGCTAGTTATCAAAGATTTATGAATCACATGGGAATGCATTGGGGAGCCGTACAAGTAGTCCTTGAGTTACGGTAGTTAATTTCAAATGGTCGCTAAATGAATACGGTTTACCTGTACAGAACTGGCTGAAACATTCATCCCATTACGTAACTCCCTTGTTTAAAATAGAACAACAGAGTTGGAAGGGACCTTGGAGGTCTTCTAGTCCAGCCCCCTGCTTAGGCAGGAAACCCTACACCACTTCAGTCAAATGGTTATCCAACATCTTCTTAAAAAGCTTCCAGTGTTGGAGCATTCACAACTTCTGGAGGTCCTTAATTTCCCTTCTACCCACCTGGCCATTCATGGAGGTAAGCTGAGGTCCATTTTCCATTAAGAAAAATGGTATCGATGCTTATTTTGATTTCAGTCTAAAATTACATTTTTTAATAACTTCAACCTAGAAAAGCTTGCAATTTGTGGAAACTTGCAACCTTATCTGGGGATGAATAGCTTTCCAATTACGTGTATTACCCTTTCCAAAGCCCTGCATAGGCTACTAAGATCCCTCTAAAAATTGTTACAGAATCATAGTTCTTTTTAACCTGACAGAAGAAAAACTCTGCAAAATGCGTGGGGCATATCTGTAATTTAATTTAGTTTAATTCGTTTCATTTAAATCCAATTTACATCTAATTGCAAGGGGAAGAAAAAAAAAAACCCAACCCAATTGTCCTGTGAATTTCCCGCTCCTTCTTCAACAATTTCTTGCTGCAAAATTTGGGATTAAGGTCTACTTTATTGGCTGCGTGCCTGATCGGTTTGCCAAGTAAACTCTGATGTTTATTAATGCGATTATTTTGCAATGCTTCTCTGTGGAGGGTGGATGAAGGTTTAAGAACAGAAAGTCCATAATGCAAGTGGCTTCTTTTAAAAAAAATAATAATATTGTTATTGTAGCATTGTGAAACATACCAGCGATCCATCTTTCTTAAACATTTTTCTCTCTCGGGACCTCTTAACATTTTTAAATATTAGGGTGGATTTCAAAAGAGCGGCTTGTATTTATCAATATTTACCGTATTTCAGATTCAAATGGGTGCATTCATAGAACGTTTATTTATGGAGCCGTGTGAAAAATAATACGAAACCCATTCGATAGTAACATACAAATATTTTTCATGAAAAAAACCCTATTTAAAAAAAAATAAAATAAAAATAATCATGAGACGAGTGATGTGGTTTAAACTTTTTGCAAATGTCTTCGATACTTGATGAAGGATTTTGATGTCATAAACCCACTGAGAGGGCGTTTAAGGGGGATCCCAGAGGTCCTCGGCAGTGGTGGGTTTCAAAATTTTTTACTACTGGTTCTGTGGGTGTGGCTTGGTGGGAGTGGCATGGCTTGGTGGGCGTGGCAGGGGAAGGATACTGTAAAATCTCCATTCCCATCCCACTCCAGGGAAAGGTTATTGCAAAATCCCCCTTTCCTTCCAATCAGCTGGGCCTTGGGAGGCAGAGAATAGATGGGGGCGGGGCCAGTCAGAATTTTTACTACCGGTTCTCCGAACTACTCAAAATTTCCACTACCAGTTCTCCAGAACTGGTCAGAACCTGCTGAAACCCACCTCTGGTCCTTGGATCACACTTAAAGAACCACTGACCTAGACTATTAAAGATGAAGAAAAAAATGATATCAATATTACAATTGGAAGTATCAGTCTTAATGAGTAGAATGGCATCTTTAAGCATGTTATAAGCAGTAACCCTCACGTCTGAAGTTTGTCCAATCTGGCGCAAAGCAAGCGGTAAAATCTTCAGGTTCGATCTAATTCCGTGACAAATGCGTACGTTTAGATCAAGATTGAAGATGTCAAGCCTGGTCAAACGTCAGACATGAGGGTTCAGCTTGGTTCCATTTTACCAGATACCTGACAATCATTAATCAAAATAAGGGCTCTTTCTTTGGGAAGTAGAAAGAGAGGTAGACCAGGTTCTCACAAAATCTTCCTTCCTTCCTTCCTTCCTTCCTTCCTTCCTTCCTTCCTTCCTTCCTTCCTTCCTTCCTTCCTTCCTTCCTTCCTTCCTTCCTTCCTTCCCTCCCTCCTTCCTCCCTCCCTCCCTCCCTCACAAAATCTTCCCTCCCTCCCTCCTTCCTTCCTTCCTCCCTCCTTCCTCCATTCCTTCCTTCCTTCCCTCCCTCCCTCTCCTTCCCTCCTTCTTTCCCTCCTTCCCTCCTTCCCTCCCTCCTTCCTTCCTTCCCTCCCTCCATTCTTCCTCCATTCCTTCCTTCCCTCCCTCCCTCCTCCCTCCCTCCTTCCTTCCTTCCTCCCTCCCTCCCTCCCTTCCTTTCTTCTTTCCCTCCCTCCCTCCCTCCCTCCCTCCCTCCCTTTCCCTCTTTTCCTATTTCTAAACCACCCATCTTCCTCAGAGAGGGGCTCAGAAAACACATAACTTGCTAGTTGGCAGCTTCGTGGGACTTGCGGCCAAGTGTGTCGTTTGAACCCAAGCAGTTGTTAATTGAGAAAGAAAGTAACGGACTGGACCACAGATAACACGCGTGGTGGGAATGCAGCTTGCGCTGTTAGAATTCACGAAGGACCTGAACATCTTTGAACATGGTGCTGCTCAGTCCAGAAATTTGATTTCATTACCTAACCTGGCTTGTCATAACATTCTCAAGAAACAAAGCAGGACTCCAAATCTTTCCCAACCCTCCGCTTTGTTTCGTTCCCAGAGGGAGCTATTTCGGGATGAATGGAAGTCAGAAAGATTTAAACGATCTCAGTCTCGATCTATTCTCCTCCTTCACCCCGAGGTTCTTCTTAGAGGTTATTACAATTCGTTTTATCTTGATGGTTTTATCTGAAACAAACTCTTTCCCTCCCTCTCTGACTAACCCGGTGGAATCTCTCTCCAGTTCCACTTTTGACAAGTTTAACTATTCTTGCAAGAACAATTGTGGGCATTTTGTTTTTTCAAAGCATGCCTTAATAAAATTAAGTCAAGTCGCCGGAGCCCGGATAAAACTATTTTGGAGGCCACATCCAGCCTGCAGGCCATTAGTGGGCCACCTCTGATTAAAACAATACTTTGGAGGGTGAAATTCTCAGTTGCCTTAAACAGCACACAGAGACTGACTTATTCATTCATTCATAAATTGCTGCATTGCTTTAGGGAAGTGGGGGGGATTTCGTTCAACAAGAACAGCAAGTCTGGCATAGTTTCAATTTGGAGCAGGCCAACTGATGGTTGGATTTGGCCTTCAAAAGTCATATTTCCTCATCTTGAAACCGATGGAGCAAATGTCGCCACGGTCCATGGAAAGCTTTAAAGATACATGTGAATGAAGAACTGGAGAAATAATTTATTATCTCGCTATGGCTGGAGTAGAATAGCTCCAGTAAGGCCTTGATTCTACTTCCAAATCTAACTAAATTTAGCACCATCTAGAGCAGGAGTGTCAAACTCAAAGACCGGCCCATGGTGCCTCTGCCAGCAAAAACGGAACTCGGGAGGGCTCCCAAGCTCCGTTTTCGCTGGAAGAATGTTGCAGGAGGCTGTCACAGCCGAAAACGGTGCTCGGGAGCCTGTTTTCACTGCAGAACCCCCGACACAAGTGACATCGAGCTGGCCATGCCACCCCAGCCCCCTGAGGTCCAACACAACCCTGATGTGGCCCTCAATGAATTTGAGTTTGACACCCCTGATCTAGTGACTAAACCCTCCAGTGACATTATCCACATAGCTAGCAATAACACTCAAGAAGGAAAGGGAATATTTCTAGAAGTCAAATTTCTTGACATGCCATCTCAACAAACTGTTGACCAGGATTTTGGTAGGGCAGAGTGCATCAAGGGTGCCTTTAAAAGGTAAGGTAAAGGTTCCCCTCAGACATATGTGTTAGTCGTTCCCGACTCTAGGGGGCGGTGCTCATCTCTGTTTCAAAGCCGAAGAGCCAGCACTGTCGGAAAACGTCTCTATGGTCATATGGCCGGCATGACTCCACACCAAAGGTGCATGGAACACTGTTCCCTTCCCACCAAAGGTGGTCCCTATTTTCCTACTTGCATTTTTTTATGTTTTTTCGAACTGCTAGGTTGGCAGAAGCTGGGACAAGTCACGGGACCTCACCCCGTTACACGGCGCTAAGGATTCGAACCGCTGAACTGCCGACCTTTCGATCGACAAGCTCAGCGTCTTAGCCACTGAGCCATCACGTCCCTTTTAAGGTTGCCTTTAGGGTAGGCTAAAAAAAGGCAAAAGAGCAGCCATGCTGTGTTATGGAAGCTCAGACTGTTCTTTCTTTTTTTTTTTTTTTTAAATGTGCAAGATGTGGATGGAACTTCTATTGAACCAATCTGGAGGCCATCTGGACTTTTTTTGACACTTTGGATCACATGAAGGAGGGAAAAGGAAGTCCCCTACTCATAAAATTATTTAAAATATTTATCCAGCCACCTATCTTCTGACCAATTCTGGAGGGAGTTAGATAAGGGTCAAAGGCACTCAAGGAGAGTCAGACTTAGTTTGCTTATGGTTACATAGGGATTCTAGACTGATCCCTTTTTTAACTCTGCCCCTAGGTTTTGCCACTCATTTTCGCAGTTAGACTTATTAGAAATTAGTCTTACGGACTCAAAGTCAGGAGATTTAGATTTAGGGGTGTGTGTTTTTTTTTGGTTTTTGTTTTTTAGGTTGTTCAGAGCAGTCTTTCTTAACCTGCTGTCCATCAACTATGCTCGAATTCAACTCACAGAATTTCTATCAGAGGTGCTATTCAGCAGGTTCTGACAGGTTCTGGAGAACCGGTAGCGGAAATTTTGAGCAGTTTGGAGAGCCAGCAAATACCACCTCTGGCTGGCCCCAGAGTGGGGTGGGAATGGGGATTTTGCAATATCCTTCTCCCAGGAGTGGGGAGGGAATGGGGATTTTGCAATGTCCTTCCCCTGCCACGCCAACCAAGCCACGCCCACAGAACCGGTAGGGGAAAAAAAATTAATTTCACCCCTGATTTCTACCTCTTGTGACTGTTTTAGAATTTTTAGATTTGGCTATCAGCTTTGGTTCGTTCTGCTTTCTGACCCCTTTCTCCCCCTTCCTTTGATGGTTTTGATCGACCGTACAAAAAATCTGGCGAATGTCCTTCCTTCTTTGTTGCATTGGATTTTTGCGATTAGGCTCAATTTGTGCAACAGATTAACTCATCTTGTACATTTTGGGGGGGGGAGTTTCTTTTCATTTTTTCTCTAAGAATGCGTTAATGAATACCACCGGTGATGTGATTTGGGGGGCCATCTGCAGAAACGTGTGGCTTGACAGATGCTAAAAGGAACCAGCTGGGGACTCCTGCCTCCTGATCCGAGGCATTCTCTGATGTTCACTTACCTCCGCCCCATTTCAGTTTTCCAGTCCCCTTATCCCTTGCCCCCTCCTGCTTCTCTCCTAATACAACACCTCTGGCTGTTAAAACAAGCTTTCCTCGGGTTTGACTTCAGGCCCGGTTCCCTTTGACATGCGTTGGTGTCTGTCTTATTTAATTCTTTTGTTTTGTTTTGTTTTGCGAAGGACTGTATAGGAGGATCTGTCCTCGCTAAGGGTGGTTTTTAACTGAATAACAGAATGATAGAGTTGGAAGCAGTGGTGGGTTGCTACCAGTTCGCCCCAGTTTGGACGAACTGGTAGTACCGTGTTTCCCTGAAAATAAGACCCTGTCTTATATTTTTTTGAACCCCGAAATAAGCGCTTGGCCTTATTATTTTGGGGCGTGTGGAGGAAACCAGAGGAAATGGTAGGGACCGGCCGTGCATGCGTTTAAATATTTTCGGGTAGGGCTTATTTTCAGGGGGGCTTATTTTAGCGCATGCGCTCAAAAGCTCGATCGGGCTTATTATCAGGGGATGTCATATTTTTGGGGAAATAGGGTAGCAGCGGTGGGAGGCTCCGCCCACTGACCCGGATGTCATCAAATACGCTCTGCGCATGTGCAGAAGCTTCTGTGCATGTACATAAGTGGCGTGCGCGCATAAGCGAACCGGTAGCAAAGGTAAGTGAAACCCATCACCGGTTGGAAGGTACCTTGAAGATCTTCTAGTCCAACCCCCTGCAAAAACAGAAGATCCTATCCCACCTTTTCCTCCTCCTCCTCCTCCTCCTCCTTCTCCTCCCCCTCCTCCTCCTCCTCCTCCTTCTCCTCCTCCTCCTCCTCCTCCTCCTCCTGAAACTTGGCTAGGCTGGCCCTGTGCAGGCTGATGGTCTCCTTTATCCCTGGTGGCCAGTACACATAGTCCTCGATTTACAACCGTTCCCTTAGTGACCATTCGAAGTTAACGATGGCATTGGAAAAAGTGACTTACCCTGTTTCCCCCCCCCCAAAAAAATAAGACATCCCGTGATAATAAGCCCAATCGGGCTTTTGAGAGCATGGCAATAGGGCCGAGCACTTATTTCAGCGGTTCAAAAAATATATAAGACAGGCTCTTATTTTGGGGGAAACACGGTATCTATCTATCTATCTATCTATCTATCTATCTATCTATCTATCTATCTATCTATCTATCTATCTATCTTTCTACCTATCTACCCTGTTTCCCCAAAAATAAGATATCCCCTGATAATAAGCCCAATTGGGCTTTTGAGCGCATGGCAATAAGGCCAAGCGCTTATTTCAGGGTTCAGAAAAAATATAAGACAGGGTCTTATTTTCGGGGAAACACGGTACCACCATTTTTCACACTTATGACCACTGTGGCATCCCCATGGTCATATGATCAGAATTCAGACACTTGGCAACTGGCTCATATTTATGACGGTCACAGCGTCCTGGAGTCATGTGATCCCCTTTTCTTCTTCCTCCTCCTCCTCCTATTCCTCCTCTCCCTCCTCCCTCTTCTCCCCTCCTGCCCCTTCCTTTTCCTTCCCCATATTTGTTGGGGAATTCTGGGAGTTGAAGTCCATACATCTTCAAGCCGACAAGGTTGAGAAACACCGCTCTGGAGGTTTCACGCACACACTTCCCATCTCCAATGTTGTTGGAACCAGCCACTCTCCCACTGACTTATTAAGCCGAGTGTGGCACGGAGGGAACTGAACCAAAAATAATATTTAGCGACTGGCGGCGGAGGAAGGCAGAAAAAAACCCCATGATATAAAGTTTCTTGGAACTGAATAATAATAATAATAATACTAAGAGAAGAAAAGAGCAGAAGGCAATGCCTGACCAACCTCCAGGAAGGAATAAAGTTAGAACTATTTGTTTAAAAGCAATTTGTTTACCAGGAACATAGTCAAAGAATAAAAAACATCCCTCCTCCCAGGGGCAAACACAGATTAGATTAATACCCAGAGTGGGTACTTGGCAGAGACAATAGCCGCCTCTCCGTTTCTTGTTCCATCTCTCCACTCGACTGGCTTCTTGGCAAGCTGAGGGAGGCCGAGAAAGAAAAACATCCTTGATTGCTCATTCATCATTCTCAATTTTTTGTCCCTTCGGGGGTGGGTGGGTGGGGGTGGGGGACGGGGAACCCAACAACCATTAGTGCCACATTCTGTAATTAACCTAATTATGTCAAAGATTCCAGCATGCCCACTCGACTGTTTCCAACCTTAACCAAAGCCACACGTCTAAGAGACGGAAAGCCCAGAAGGAGGGTTCAATGGGGCACCACTCTGGCTAATCATTAGGTTCTGATCCAGGGGTGAAATCTACTTTCCTTTCCCTACCGGTTTGGAAGTGTACGCAACATCGTCGCGTCCGATTTTGGACCCTCTGCGCATGCGCAAAGCCTTCTGTGCATGCACAGAGGGTCAAAAACAGGAAGTAAAGATGTCCGGGTGGGTGAGCGGAGCCTCGCGATGCTGCCACTACCAGTTCGCCAAACCATGCACCACCGCCGCTACAGGTTTGCCCGAATCGGAGCGAACCGGTAGCAGTTCACCCCTGTTCTGATCTTTTTTAACCAGGATAGGGGTGGGGTGGGGGGAAAGGTGGAGAAGGCATCAGACATTCCTCTGGCCAGTTCACACACCGCCGCCACCACACAGATGAGCAAAAATGGCTTGGCAGGAAGGAGACACACTCATTTCCCCGTAGATCAGGTTAGCTATATAACCCACTCAAAAGTGCAGCTATTAAGATCCTGAATCGGTTTCCTTCTCATTCATGCGGAGACAAGTATGGAGAGTTGGTTTCCTACACCCTGTTGTTGGCTGGAAGGAATAGCAGGGTTTATTAGATGACATTCCGTGTCTGGTCCACCTCGGGTTGATTTCCCACACGCTGCTGCTGGCACCGATGCTCATTGATGTCATGAAAAAGGTATGGGTTTTTGACGAGAGACGTTTAGGGAGAGAAAACAGGAACAGCCCTCCCATTAGGAGAGATGGAACGAATAACAGAGTTTGGAAGGGACCTTGGAGGTCTCCTAGTCCAACCCCCTGCTCAAGCAGGAAACACTACACCATTTCAAACAAATGGCTGTCGAGTCTCTTCTTAAAAAGCCTCCAATGTTGAGGCAATGTCGACTGGCGACACCCAGGGGGAGAGCCTTCTCTGTGGGGGCACCAGCCCTCTGGAATGAGCTGCCCAGGGCCGGATTTTCCTATAGGCTAACTAGGCTTCAGCCTAGGGCCTCAAGATCAAGAGGGGCCTCAAGATCAAGAGGGGCCTACATTCAAATTGTTAGCAAAATTAAAATTACACTTTCACTATAGGTGAAAGGGCCTCATAAGTGGAATAGCCTAGGGCCTCTTTTCATCTAAATCCAGCCCTGGAGCTGCCCCTAGAGGTTCGTATGATCCCCGACCTGCGTACCTTCCGCCACGCCCTTAAGACTCTTTTGTTCCAACAGGCTGGGCTGGCTTAATATGAATTTTAAATCGGGTGTTTGTTAGCTTTTAACTTTGTGGGCCAAATTTTATATATTCGTTTTCAATTGTTTTTAAATTTTGTGAGTTTATATGTGTTTTAATATGGCTGTACACCGCCCTGAGTCCTTTGGGAGAAGGGCGGTATAGAAGTTTAATAAATTTAATTTAATTCAATTCAATTCAATATAAAGCGATCCTAAAGATCACTATCTTTTTTTTGCTTTAATTTATATGCCGCCCTTCTCCGGAGACTCAGGGCGGCTTACAATGTGTTAAGCAATAGCCTTCATACTTTTGTATATTTATACAAAGTCAGCTTATTGCCCCCATAATCTGGGTCCTCATTTCACCTACCTTTGAAAGGATGGAAGGCTGAGTCAACCTTGAGCTTGGTGAGATTCGAACTTACAGTAATTGCAAGCATCAGATGTTAATAATAGTTAATAACACTGCTTTAGTCCACTGTACTACACACTTCATGGGATCTTGCTTTTATTCCTCTGCTAAAGCACCCCTAGAATTGCATGGGCTTTTTTGGGGGGCAGCTGCAGCACCCAATGGAGGCCTCAAAAGGTGGAAGTTGTGTCAGAGAAGCCAGAAGTTCCGCGACACTTTTTTCAAGCAAGTCTCGTCTTTTGCACGGACAACGTGACATCTGTACTTACGGATCCAATTTGGAAAGGGGTGTAACAAGATGCTTTCTCAGAGGCACCAGCGTTGCGCAGTTGGTCAGATAAGCTGTCACCACCACGTCTGTGGTACACAGAGAGTTTCCCTTCCTTGTGGTAACCAGAGTTCAGACGGAGATTTCCTTGTGAAAGGGGATACTTTTGGGGTCTGACTCAGTGGTGAAATCCAATTTTTTTTTACTATTGGTTCTGTGGGCGTGGCTTGATGGGCGTAGTGTGGCTTGGTGGGGGTGGCTTGGTGGGCGTGACAGGGGAAGGATACTGCAAAATCCCCACTCCCTCCCCAATCCTGGGGGAAGGATACTGCAAAATCCCCATTCCCTGCAAAATCCCCATTCCCTCCCCACTCCTGGGGGAAGGATACTGCAAAATCCCCATTCCCACCCCACTCTGGGGCCAGTCAGAGGCGGTATTTGCCGGTTGTCCGAACTACTCAAAATTTCCGCTGCCGGTTCTCCAGAACCTGTCAGAACCTGCTGGATTTCATCCCTGGTCTGGCTTGTCCGTTATGCCTGCTGATATTGCACTCTGCATGTTCAACAGAGCACTCCCAGTTGCGAAGACAGGCGACGTGCAGCCAGCTTCCTTGAAACAGAGCCTTCCTAGCTGAACTCGCCTCATTGTTCTTCTTGCACCCCGCATTGAAGAAAAATGGTATCTCCCTGCACCCCAATATGACCCTCATTAAGATTTAATAAAGCGGCTGTGTGCATTTGACTCTCCGGCGCCTTGATTGAGGATTAATAGCAATATATTCGGGGCCTATCTGGATCTCAAAGGCATCCGTTTCAGAGCTTCAAAACTCCACCAAGCTGTGTTTCTAATTGGCCTCTGAGAACAGGCTGGGGGCTTTATTAAATCCTAATTAAATACACATTGAGTCCCGCGCAATTCAAAGCAGTTTCCATAAGCTACTTGTCATTAATATGCAGCCTAATGTGTTTTTCAGCTCGGCTGCTCCATTAATTATGAGGAGTTTATGTCTCTTGCCTGCCTTTTGTTGCCTTTGGAGTTTGAGGGAGAGGGGTAGACGTCTATGGACGTAGCTCAAGTGGTGCTTTGGGGAGAAAAATCAATGCTGGAAACGTTGGAACTTAGTGTAGCTAAAAGAGAGTTTATGCAGGAGGCCGAGCAGTTTTTACACACAATAAAATTCATATTTCTCATCTGTATCTGGGTGTGAGTTGGAGAGACACACAGAGAGAAAGAGCAAACATGAAACCATGGTTTGCATTATGGAACATACCATAGCATCCTGAATCAAAACCAATTACCCTGTTTCCCCCCAAATAAGACACCCCCTGATAATAAGCCCAATCGGGCTTTTGAGCGCATGGCAATAAGGCCAAGCGCTTATTTCAGGGTTCAAAAAAAATATAAGACAGGGTCTTATTTTTGGGGAAGCACAGTATGATAATGATGATATCCATTCCGTCATGTCTGACTCTTTAGTCTATATAAATAAAAATGTAAATGTCCGTTTGTACACAACCGCACATCTCCGAAAGTTCTTCACCGATTGCTTTCAAATTTTGACACAACATTGCATTCGACTACGGGCGTGTTTTTATATACCTATATTATATACATGTCACACCTGTGACAGGTAAAAACAGGAAAAACATTGGAAAACGTTGAAAGACATTGACAAACATTGAAAAACATAAAACCAACATGGCAGCCTCCCAGCACTGATTACGCTCAACAGATTTCTGCTCCTTATATTTAGACTCTCCATGTTGCTTCCAAGAAACTGCGCATTTGGAAGGCAGACAAGCCTGTGGACCATATCCTGCCACCAGGCTCGGCAGGTAGGCAGCCAGCGTGCTGCGTGGGGATTCCTGGGAGGGGCAGGGCAGGGTGGGCGGGGCCAGCCAGGAGTGGTATTTAGGGGTTCTCTGAACTGCACAGAATCTTAGCTAGAGGTTCCCCTGCAAACCCCCAGCAGCCCACCCTTGCTTGGGTGCCCTCAAAGACTCAGCACACAGGAAACGGCATGTCGGTGCAATCCCACAACTGCCTTTCGATACAGGGAGACTGGAATTCTTAACACTTGCAAAAATTGCTCTTGTCTGCGGACTGATTTTCACAGGGAAGAAAGCACGAATGCAAGGAAGTTGGGAATAGGGACCAGTTCTGTTGTGAGCTAGGACTTTGTCTACTGATATGTTATTCATCACTGTGAAAAGCTGACAACAGCTGCAGTTTCCCTCTTTATTTCTCACTAGTGATGAAGTATGTGTTGGTTTCTCACTTTTCTTAATTCTTGTGTACACTGCTTAGGTCTCACCAATTCTGTTAACATTCTGGGCATTAACCAGCTCAAACTGGGGCGATCTCTGTAGATTTATGGCGATGCCCTCTTCACCTTCCTTCTTCTGGCAAATGACATGTGCCAGCTGCAATACTCACATTTTAAAATAACTTCTCTTGATAGGACCTGCTTTTCTTCCTCTGCTCCCTCTTCTTCCTTCTACCCATCTATTTTTTTCTCCCTACAAGTTTTTAGGAATAGTTCTAGTGGTTTTTTCTTTTCTTATAATGCTTTAGATGTCCATTGTTCTGAAAAGCAGTGAAGGAATGTTAGTCATTCTCGCCTGTATACCCATCTATTTAAAGTAGGATAAAGTAGGATTATTAAAGAAAATTATCCTAAAAGGATAAAATATTTAATTATTCATATAACTACAGCAGCTAGAATCGTGCTTGTGCAAGCTTGGAAAATGTCCACTATTTCAACATACTGTGCAATAATCTGGAAAATTTTCAAATGTGCAGAAATGGACAAACTTACCTTAGAATTAAAGAATAAGGAAGACTCGGCATATTATTTAACTTAGGATAATTGGTATCAATGGATAGAAATGAAAAATAAGGAATATATAGAACAAAATAAGATATAAAATGTGATTAAATATGTCGATTAAGTAGGAACATGTGGGAATAGATGAAGAAAGTTAAGAATTAAGTACTGTCAGAAAGACGTTGAATTGTATAATTATTACGGATGTATTTTTGTTATAGAGGTATTTTAACTTGTATTTTTGGATTTTAAGTGTTAATAAAGGTTTTTGAAAAAAAAAAAATAAAGTAGGATATTTCTGAAAGGGGTGGTCCTCTTCTCACAATGAGCCTGTTCTTTGCATGGCCTTCCTTTCTAAAAATCCTCAGGAGATGCCATTCTTCTTAGTTTTCAATTTTCTCCTAGAATTAAGACATTCTGAATTAAGATATTAAAGAGTCATTTTATTTTCTGCTGTTCAGAATTTTTTTAAAAATTGCAAATAACTGAGTTTCAGTTTAAATAGGTCTGCAGAAGTATATTAAAAGTATCTATCTATCTATCTATCTATCTATCTATCTATCTATCTATCTATCTATCATTTGTCTATCTATCTATCATCTATCTATCTATCTATCATCTGTCTATTTATCTATCTATCTATCTATCTATCTATCTATCTATCATCTATCTATCATCTGTCTGTCTGACTGTCTGTCTATTTATCTATCTATCTATCTATCTATCTATCTATCTATCTATCATCTATCTATCTATCTATCTATCTATCTATCTATCTATCTATCTATCTATCTATCTATCCAGTGGTGGGATTCAGCCAGTTTGCACCACTTCGGGAGAACCGGTTGTTAACTTTCTGAGCAGTTTGGCAAACTGGTTGTTGGAAGAAATCATTAGGGCAGAGAACCGGTTGTTAAATTACTTGAATCCCACCTCTGCTTCAGGGGTTTTTTTTTGGGGGGGGGAAGGGGGGTGGAGGACATGAAGTCCCAGTGAGGATGGAATATCCCGGAACCAATCCCAATATCCACAACTGTGAGCAAATGTCTGGAAAAAGTAAAGGCAGACTTGTTGACAGGAGAAGGATTAAGCAAGAAGGTGGGTGGGTGGGGGGCCCGCTGTGATAAGCTTCACGCAATTCGGAAACCTCTACAAATGGCCAATCACTACCTCATCCAACCTTTTGCTCCTTCCTCCCTAGTAAGCAGGATTCGTTTCACATCCTCTCTCGCTCACTCCCGTCTCAAACGGATTTTAGAAACGCGGCTTTAGTTTTCGAAGCCCAGTCAACGTGGTGCGGGGGGGGGGGGAGAGAGAAAGTCCCAGTTAAAATGTCATCCTGCTCCCATGGGCTAAGTCACAAGTTTGGCCAAAGAAGCCCTGTTGGCATGGTGTCCTTCCTTTTCCTGAACTGACTCCAAGCAAGCAGAGGGTTGTGACTTGGAGATGATTTTTTTGACTCGGTTGACTTGGAGATCACTTCTTGCAGAGATGCAAAGCAGCTGCGTGACCTCTACTAAGGCTGCGTTGCCAAATGCCTTAAATGCCTCTCAAAGGTTTCCTTTTTTTTAAAAAAAAATTTGATTTATATGCCACCCTTCTCCGGAGACTCAGGGCGGTTTACAATGTGCTAAGCAATAGCAATAGCCTTCATCCTTTTGTATATTTATACAAAGTCAGCTTATTGCCCCCACAACTGGGTCCTCAATTTACCTACCTTAGAAAGGATGGAAGGCTGAGTCAATCTTGAGCCTGGCGAGATTCGAACCTGCAGTAATTGCAGGCAGCTGGTCTTAATAACAGGGTGCTTTAGACCACTGTACTACCAAAGCTCTATCCCCAATCAATGCTTTTTTTTCCCCCCTACATGATTTTTCCTGGGCATTTGAGATGTCCTCCTGGACTCTTCTTGATGGTCATTGAGCTGATTCAGGGACATGTTTTTCCAATGCTCTTGACCGGCAAGAGCTCCCTCCCGATCAGAAAGGGCCCTTAAGAGGATAAGCATTCTGACCTCTTCCCTTGAGGTTCACTGAACCATTGGAAACTAAGAAGGGTTCAGAAATGGGAGAGAAGATAGACAGACAGAGATAGGTTAGATGAAAGATAGGTGATAGCTGGAAGGTAGGTAGGTAGGTAGATAGATACATAAATAGATGGATAGATAGATAGATAGATAGATAGATAGATAGATAGATAGATAGATAGATAGATAGATAAAGGTAAAGGTTCCCCTCGCACATATGTGCTAGTCGTTCTCAATTCTAGGGGGCTGCGCTCATCTCTGTTTCTAAGCCGAAGAGCCAGCGCTGTCCAAAGACGTCTCCATGGTCATGTGGCTGGCATGACTAAACACCAAAGGCGCATGGAACGCTGTTATCTTCCCACCAAAGGTGGTGCCTATTTTCCTACTTGCATTTTTTACGTGCTTTCGAACTGCTAGGTTGGCAGAAGCTGGGACAAGTAACAAGAGCTCATTGCTGAACTGCTGACCTTTTGATCGACAAGCTCAGCATCTTAGTCACTGAGCCACTGATACTATACATAGATACTGTAGATAGATAGATAGATAGATAGATAGATAGATAGATAGATAGATAGATAGATAGAAAGATAGAAAGATAGAAAGATAGAAAGATAGATAAATAGATAGATAGATAGATAGATAGATAGATAGATAGATAGATAGATAGATAGAAAGATAGAAAGATAGAAAGATAGAAAGATAGATAAATAGATAGATAGATAGATAGATAAAAAGAAAGATAGATAGATAGATAGATAGATAGATAGATAGATAGATAGATAGATAGATAGATAGAGTGGTAGGATTCAAATTTTTTTACTACTGGCTCTGTGTGTGTGGCTTGGTGGGCATGGCATGGCTTGGTGGGCATGGCAGGGGAAGGATACTGTAAAATCTCCATTCCCACCCCACTCCAGGGGAAGGTGACTGCAAAATCCCCATTTCCTCCTGATCAGCTGGGACTCGGGAGGCAGAGAATAGATGGGGGCAGAGTCAGTCAGAGGTGGTATTTCTTGGTTCTTCGAACTACTCAAAATTTCCGCTACCAGTTCTCCAGAACTGGTCAGAACCTGCTGAAACCCACCTTCTGGACTAGACTTCCCCCAACTTTGCCCCTCTTCAGCCCCAGTTCTATTGTTCAGTACTCCAAGGCTAGACTTCACAATCAAATGATTTTTGTCTACTGGTCTGGAAAAATATGATTCGGGGTTAAAGAGTGGGGTAGACATAGTATATACATTTAGAAAATGATTTCGGAGGATTAAATTAGGTGTCGGTCTTCAAAATGTGGTGCAGGACCAGTCTCCCCGCCTTGCATATTTCCACTGCATTTTGGAGATGTGTCCAATCGTGGTTTTTTTTTTTTTTTTTTTTGTTGAAAAGGAAGGATAAACACTGGCATCCAAAATGTAAATAGAGGAACCAGATGAAGCTGAAGTTGAAAGGAATCTGACTCCGCAGAGTTTTAATGGGCTGCCTGGATAAATAGCAAATGATAAACTGTGGGCAACTTCTAAATCCCCTTTTTTGGTAGCATGGATTCCTATTGTTCGTATTTTCTCTTCCACAACCAACAAGCCAACACAATGGGCAGAGAAGAGCAACCAAGATGATTAGGGGACTGTAGGCTAAACGGCACGATGAACATTTGTGGGAACTAGGTATTACATCTAATGATCCAATGAATCCATATTGCATTCAAGGTGGTAAAATCCAAGATTCTCCCAAAATCAATCTATTTCCAGTCCCTTTCATGAAAATGTTAATCCCAAAATTTCAGGGGTGGGTTCTATTTACCTTTACTATCAGTTCTTGCGAACCGGTCCGAATTGGGGGCGACCCACCATTGCAAGAGTTATTCCAAGAGTTTAGATCCCCCCGCCTGTACTAACCAATTGTTTAGACCATTGACCTCACTGGACAAAAATAAGAGATTGAATTAGGCTGAGGATAGCAGTAACAATAGCACAGTTTACAGTTTGCATATTGTTCCCAACAATCCTCATTTTACCAACCTCGGAAGTTTGGAAGGCTGAGTCAACCATGAGCCGGTCAGGATCAAACTCGTGGCAATGGGCAGAATTCACCTGCAATACTGCATTCTAATCACTGCGCCACCTAAAAGATACTAGGAGAAGAGTCAGTGGTGAAATGTATATGGAAGGGGAGCTCTACCTTTTGATGTGTTGAACTGCCCTTCCACTTACAACCCACCACTGACTCTTCTCCTAGTACAGGGGTGTATTCCATTCCATTCCATTCCATTCCATTCCATTATATTCCATTCCATTCCATTCTACATGAATAATCAAGTATACATTTTCTTTACTATAGTTCCCTGGTTAAAATCCCCAACAGGAATATCTCAGGTTTTAAATCAATATGCTGCTGTGTCATCCAGTGGTGGGTTTCAATTTTTTTTACTACCGGTTCTATGGGTGTGGCCTGGTAGGCGTGGCATGGCTCGGTGGGTGTGGCTTGGTGGGCGTGGCAGGGGAAGGTTACTGCAAAATCCCCATTTCCTCCCGATCAACTGGGACTTGGGAGGCAGAGAATAGATGGGAGCGTGGTCAGTCAGAATAATTACTACCGGTTCTCCGAACTACTCAAAATTTCCGCTACTGGTTCTCCAGAACTGGTCAGAACCTGCTGAAACCCACCTCTGGTGTCATCTTCTCCAACCACATACGAATTCTTGCCCAGTATTTTTTTTTTTTTTTTTTGCCTCTACATACGTCCACCACATACGATAATACGATCCCGGTGTCTGATGGCATTTCCAACATTTATTTGATTTATCAGTAAACATTTTTGCCAGTCTTTCAGATGACAAATGCCATCTATAAAACATCTTGTACAAATTCTCCTCGTATGCAATTGGCATTGTTAACTTATAATTTCTATTCCATAATTGCTATTGCTTTTTTTTTTTTATATTGGTCTTGCATTGGATTTTTATCCTTGTAAGCCAACTGGAATCACTAAGAATGAGTAAGGTGGCCATATAAATATTCTTAAATAAATACATTTAAAAAATTGCATTAGAAATGAATGTCTCCACTAGAGCATCTCACAGAAACTAGGCATTAGAGATGAGAAGGTTAGTTGACGGTTGCCCTAGCAACTGAAACCAATTGGAAAACACCAGCCCGAGTCTTCCCTATGTAAACTGTTATGGAGAAGGGCCAGAGGTTAAATACAGCAAATATATGGGATTCATTAATAGGATTTTCACTTCTGCCGGAGTGTCTCTCCAAAAATGGACTGTTTTTTAAAAAATTCCTGGGATGCTCCTGGTTAGCATGGCGCAGAGGTGTTGCTGTTTGATCTCTCCCTTGATTAGCGAGCAAAGTTCAACCCATGTATCTTTTACTGGGATGGTATAGGGCAAGGGTGCCAAACTCGGGGTGCTTAGATCTGGTCCCCAGGGCTGCCCTGGAAAAGCGAAAGATCGGTCCACGCAGAGGTGGGTTTCAGCCAGTTCTGACCAGTTCTGGAGAACCAGTAGCGGAAATTTTGAGTAGTTCAGAGAACCGGTAGTAAAAATTTTGACTGGCCGAGCCCCCATCTATTCTCTGCCTCCCGAGTCCCAGCTGATTGGGAAGAAATGGGGATTTTGCAGTATCCTTCCCCTGGAGTGGGGAGGGAATGGAGATTTTACAGTATCTTTCCCCTGCCATGCCCACCAATCCACGCCCGCCAAGCCATGCCACGTCCACCAAGCCACATCCTTCTCAGAGTCCTAATTCCATCATTCTCAATTTCAGAGTATGTATAATAAATAATCTTGTGATGCTTCTCCCAGGTATAGATTCCTAGGCATTCTTCAAAAATGTATCTGCAAAGAACCAACCTAGAATTAAGGAGAAATTTCCTGACAGTGAGAACAATCAGTGGAACAGATTGGCTTCAGAAGTTGGGGGGACTCCATCACTGGAGGTTTCAAGAAGAGACTGGACAGCCAGAATGGCATAGGCTCTCCTGCTCGAGCAGGAGGTTAGTCTAGGAGACCTCCAAGGTCCCTTCCATCTGTGTTATTCTGAACTCAGGAAGTCACACGGAATGGCCAAAACTCTCCATCATTAATGGTGATGGAGAACATCACTGGCAGCTTTAAGGAATTGGTACAGTGGTGAAATCCATTTTTTTTTACTACCGGTTCTGTGGGCGTGGCTTGGTGGGCATGGCTTGGTGGGTGTGGCAGGGGAAGGATACTGCAAAATCCCCATTCCCTCTCCACTCCAGGGAAAGGATACTGTCAGATGTAAATGCCTTATTCTCTAATGTGTAAATAATGTATATATGGAACATCAGGGGTTAACTTATTACTTGAGCTTTAATGTATTCATATTTTACCACTCCCATTCCTGGCTCCGCCCCTTGTATATAAAAGGAGCCATCCTCCCCATTTTCCTTGCTTCTATCTTGAATATTCAGCGAATATAGAATGCCTATTATGATTAAAGAGAATTATATTTAAACCTATAACTTCTATTATCTTTATTGAGTCTGATCCTGAAAATATTGCAACAAGCTGGTAGCAGAGGATGGTTAATTGACTCAATAAGTAATTAAAAATGTCCAAGAAAGATAGGCCCAACACCAGGGCCTACAGCAAAGAAATAGAAACTGATCAAGAGATGATCAACGAATCCACTAATGCGATTTCGAGAGAATCCGAAGAATACACCACTGAAGAAGAAGAACTGATGAGTGAAAATAACGACCAGGAAGAAATCGAGATAGAAAATAACGAACTCAGGTCAGAAATATTAAAAATACTAAAAAGCCAAAAGAATGATGAAAGCCTCATCGCGGACCTCCAGGAGATGCTGAGGAACAGCGGAGCAGCGAGAGAGAAAAACGTCATTAAAGAAAAACCCAAAGATCAAAAAACTGTGAGTGAAATGACTACTGAGAAAATAGTTGTAAAAAAGAAAAGATGTGACCCCGCGCGAAATTTTGAACGGCAGCCATCTTGGTTTCAACGAACTTCAAAAGAGAGTGAAGCAGAGCCAATCAAAACGCTCAGTTCAAAATTTCTGGCGCGAAAAACACTATCAGACGAAGAAAGTGAAAAAGAAGTCTCAAACTCTTCAGATGAACCAAAATCAGAAAGTGAAGACGATTTAACAAAGTCTCAAGTAAAGTCAGCAATGAAAACGCTTTTTGCTGCTTTTGGGCCAAGATTGAAAATCTCCAAGACATCGACGAAGAAGCAAGAAATCAAACCGACAACTCAAGACCTGCACGCTCCCATCCTGACTTCGAAAACGACGACACCCGAGCCCAGAGAGCCATGCCGATTCCGCCCTACACCGCAGACAGAATCGAGTGCCAGCACACACAAGAGAAAGAGAAGAACCGCCGCCATCACCAAAGCCCCAAAAACCGAGCCAGAGACCGACTCATCTGAAGAGGAGCGGATCGAGAGAGCTGAAATGGAGAGAACCTTCCACAACGGCGCCAAAGAAGAAATGAGCAACGCGCATGTGCAAAACTACGTAGACGGCCCCGAAAGACTTGAACTGGCCAGAGAACCGCGCAGACTCGTTACAAGCATCCCAATGCCGTTCTGTAATTTCCTGCACTTGAGAGACCACGGACTGCCTCAGGTTGTAAGTAATGGACAAAATAATGTGGGGAACTTACCCAGTGACTTCCCAAAACTTAGAGTTGATGGCATTAATTTACAAGAGTGGTACCAACAGCTTCAGGTTATTTTTATGAAAGAAAATTTACTATTCTTTATAACTAGTCCTCCAAGAAGACCTTGGACTTTAAAAATAGACTGTTTACATCATAGAGCATTTTTCATAATAATTTCTAGCGTGTCTCCTGCAATGTATCATAGCATCAAACCAAACCTAACTGTATCAGAAATAATTCAATGCATGTTTAATCTATTTCACAGCGATAGCGTAGCCACAACCACAAGAATGTCTAAGGATTTCTTTTCTTCTAGAGTGAAACCAGGGGTTTCTATAAGTGAACATTTGATAAATCTAAACAAAATAAGAGCTGAGCTGCAATTGAGGGGGGAAGTGATTTCAGATCAAACTATGAAAAGTGTTATTATCAATTCACTTGATCCATCATGGGATAGCTTTATGTCACACTTAGATACCATTAATTTGGGATATTTATCAATAGAAAGTCTATCTAACAAATTGATAGCAGAAGACAATTCAAGAAAAAATCGTTCCAGTAACCAAACAGAACACAAATCTTTTAGGAAAGTAGTCTTTCAAGATAAATATAATGAAGCCTTTAGATGCCACAATTGTGGATCCAGGGAACACAGTAGAAGAGACTGTCCCAAAGTCTCAAGGGAGAGACATAGGCCAGAATATAGGAGCAAATACAATTACAGACAATCTTCCACAGATAGACACAAATATAGAAGTCCACCAAACTACAGAGAAAGTAGAGGGGGTAGAGAAAATTCAAAAGAGAGAAAATCTGGGTCACTAAATGGGCTAAATAAACAAGACAGCACCAAAACACAACAAGATGAGAACAATAATTGGCTTATTGATTCTGGTGCAACAAATCACACCACTAATAACAAAAGTATATTATCTTCATTTACAGAAGATAAGTTTGTGATAAAGGTAGCTAATCAAGAAAAGGTTCAAGTATTAGGTAGAGGAAATGTGACCTTGCCTGGTTTAGGGAAAATAGAGGGGGTATTATTAATCCCAGAAATACCTCACAACATACTAAGTGCTATAAAACTAAGCAGAGAATCTGACATCAATATAGTTTTCTCAAAGGGGAAAGCAACTATAGAAAAGAACAAAACAAATGTAGGCACTGTGATGATAAAAGGGGGTCTACCCTATCTGATAATCAAAGAAAGATGGTTACATAACATTGATTCAAATATGGAAGATTGTATTGAAGCAGATGATGAGAATGTCAGTAACAGTGACAATGATGAATGTAAATTAACTCATGATAACAAAAATACACACAATGAGAAGAAACCAAAAATAGGTAAACCAATTCATGATGAGTGTGCTCATATCTTACATAGGAAGTTAGGACATGCTAGCTTTCCTGTAGTACAAAAAATGACTGAACACGCAGAAGGTGTAAAAATAAAAAATTGTGAAAATTATTTAGAATGCTCAGTATGTAAATCCACCAAACTAAAAACCAGTCCTAGACCAAAAAAATCTAACAGATCAACTAACAATATTTTTGATTTGGTACATATGGACTTAGTTGGTCCATTAACTCCATCAATTACCTATAGAAAACGTTACTTCCTAACAATAGTGGATGATTACAGTCGCTATGGTTTTGTTTACACATTAAAGCACAAGGATGAAACTTTTCAGAAATTTAAGGAATTCTACAAACGCATAGAAACACAACATAATATCAGAATAAAACAAATTATGACAGATAGGGGATGTGAATTCATGTCTAAAGAATTCTCCCAATGGTTAAAGGATAGAGGGATGCTACATTTCACGTCCAATCCATTTTCTGCCTTTCAAAATGGGATTGCAGAGAGAAAGAACTCCACACTACAAACCATGATTAGATGCACATTAGAGGATGCTGGTTTAGGCAAACAATTTTGGTCAGAAGCCTTACATTATTCAAATTACACTCAAAATAGAACATGGTCCAGTATTGTGAATAAGACACCATATGAGGTGATGTACAATAGAAAACCTAAATTAGCACACATGCACATATTTGGAGTTACTGCAGACGTGCACATACCTAAACAATTGAGGAGAAAGGGAGAAAACGTATCCAGGAGATTAAGATTCATGGGATACGAAACTGGAACCAAAGGGTACAGATTCATCGATAATAATAACAAATTTATAGTATCCAGAACAGCTGTGTTTCATGAGCAGGCCAATTGGTCTAAGTTGCACCTTAATGAAATTTTTCCTAATAAAAACAAAGATAATATATCTTGCGAGGAAGGAACAACAGAAAATCAAAATATTAACAAAAGTAAGAACAAAACCAAAACTTGGACAAATAGTCAGCATAAAATAAAGACAGACACATTAACAAAAAAGGAAGCCAGATATTTGCATGACAACCATAGCAAACCTGAAAGAAATATTAGAAATAATAGAAACCAAATACCAAATAAATACAAAGATTATATTATGCATATGGATGGAGAACAAATAACACCTAATACATATGAGGAAGTATTGAAACTTCCCCGTGAAGAAAGAGAAAAATGGGAACTAGCTATGGAAAAAGAAATGAAAAGTTTACAAGGATTAAATGTATTCACACCTGCGATCGCACCTAAAGATAAAACAATTATAGGTACCAGGTGGATTTATAAAATTAAGAATTTAGAAGGAGGTAATACCTTATACAAGGCCAGACTAGTTGCACAAGGTTACGCACAAAAATATCCAGAAGACTATACTGACACATATTCACCCACAGTGAGAACAGAGAGTGTCAAAACAGCTCTTGTAGTAGCATCTGCACTCAATCTAGACGTGTTTCAATATGACATACAGACTGCATACTTACATGCAAAATTAGATAAGGAAATATATGTAAGAGCACCACACAGTCAATACACTAATAAGAACGAAATTTGGTTACTAAATAAGAGTCTGTACGGATTGAAGCAATCTGGCAAAAGATGGTACGATTGTTTGGTAAAAGTACTAAAGACCATGGATTTCAACGCCACCACTGCTGATAACTGTTTCTTTGTAAAAAAGAGTAATGATCATATTGAATTTGTATTAATTTATGTGGATGATATTTTATATATTGGAAAGCATAAAGAGAGCAGGGAAATCTTTGTAAATAAGTTAAACGAACACTTCTCATTGAAATCACTAGGTAAAGTGAATAAATACCTTGGTGTACAAATTAACAAAACAAAAAGGGGATTCAAACTTACTCAAAAAGATAAAATCATTGAACTCCTAAACAAATGTAACTTAAATAATGCCAAAACATGTGACACACCTATGCAAACTGATTTTCTTAGAAACAATGATGAATCTTCTCCTGAGTTTAAAGACAACACATTTTACAGATCAGTTATAGGTTCACTCCTTTATATATCTAATTGGACTAGGCCAGATATTGCATTACCTCTCAATTTATTGTCAAGATATGTTAGCAAACCAACCTTGTATCATTGGGAAGCTGTCAAAAGAATTTTAAGATATCTGAAAAGTACATTAGATTTTTGTTTAATATTGGAACCCAATAATGACAAAGAACCAAAAATTACTTGTTATACTGATGCAGATTGGGCTGGTGATACATCATGCAGAAAGAGTACCTCTGGTTATGTTTTTCTATTGAACGATTGTCCAGTTTACTGGTATACTGGTAAACAAGAACTGGTAGCCACCTCTACCACAGAAGCAGAATATGTTTGCTTGTCTAAAGCTGCAAATAACCTTGTATGGTTCAATGATTTGATCACAGATGTTTGGAAGAAACCTACTTTACCATTTATTATGCATGAAGATAATAAAGCGGCCATTGAAATTTCTAGATCCGATGCAATTGGACAAAGGTCCAGGCATATTGATATAAAATTTAAGCACGTGAGACAACTATCTCAAGACGGATTCATCAAAGCAATACATTGTGATACTTCTGAACAATTAGCTGACATATTAACAAAACCCTTACCTTCTAAACAACACAAATATTTAACTTCTAAATTATATGTATTATATTGTCCTGAATCTGAATGTAACTGGTGTTGTATAACGAACCGGCATTTAGAGGGGGATTTGTCAGATGTAAATGCCTTATTCTCTAATGTGTAAATAATGTATATATGGAACATCAGGGGTTAACTTATTACTTGAGCTTTAATGTATTCATATTTTACCACTCCCATTCCTGGCTCCGCCCCTTGTATATAAAAGGAGCCATCCTCCCCATTTTCCTTGCTTCTATCTTGAATATTCAGCGAATATAGAATGCCTATTATGATTAAAGAGAATTATATTTAAACCTATAACTTCTATTATCTTTATTGAGTCTGATCCTGAAAATATTGCAACAGATACTGCAAAATCCCCATTCCCTCCCCACTCCAGGGGAATGATACTGCAAAATCCCCATTTCCTCCCCATCCCCAAGGGAAGGATACTGCAAAATCCCCATTCCCTCCCCACTCCAGGGAAAGGATACTGCAAAATCCCCATTCCCTCCCCACTCCTGGGGGAAGGATATTGCAAAATTTCCATTCCCACCCCACTCTGGGACCAGCCAGAGTTGGTATTTGCCGGTTCTCCGAACTACTCAAAATTTCTGCTACCGGTTCTCCGAACTGCTCAAAATTTCCGCTACCGGTTCTCCAGAACCTGTCAGAACCTGCTGGATTTCACCCCTGAATTGGTACCTGGTAAAAGAACTGTTGTGATTCACTTAACAACCATGGCAACACAGGTCCTAAAATCAGGTGTGACTTATTTAACAACCACCTTGCTCAGCAATGGAATTTCTGATCCCAGGATTTCGTAAATTGTGGACTTCCTATACCCAGTGGTGGGATTCTACCGGTTGTACCTGGTTCCACACACCCACTCAGATGTCATCACGGACACTCTGCACATGCGCAGAAGGCTCTGCCCATGCACAGAGGTGGGACGTGTGCTCACATTTCTGAACTGGTAGCGAAGGTAAGTGACTACCACTAACTGCCTGTAGCTAATAATTATATTTTCTGCTCATAGCATCAGGCGGCTGATTCGTGTTGTGGCAGATGCAAAGAAAGTCAGAACTCCCTAACTTGCACAGGGACCTCTCCTGCAAGCACGGTTAGATCAAGGCAGTGGAAATCTGTCTTGAATTACTGCCTTCTTCACTTCTTCACAGGCCTCTCTTATCCCTTCCCCTCATTCCCCTCAGTCATTCATTCAACCAGTTGGGGAAAAAAAAAAATCGCTTCGGATAAATAGTAAAACCCAGACCATTAAACTGGCATCTTTCTGCTCGTGGAAAAGCAAGGACTGTTTCTGTGCAAACCACATGGGTTGAAAATGAATGTGGACCCACATGTACATGCCTCCGGCCTCAAATTAAAGCCCTCCATGTGTTAGCGACACTCCTAATGAGCTGAAAGCTCATTACTCTAAACAATGAAAAGAATAACAATAGCATTTTTTAGCCACAGGATTTGAAAAGGAAGGACTAATTCGTTTCATCTCCGTTTGTCAAATCAAAGCTTGGTTGGTTCCAGCCTTTATGAGGCTGAACCAACCGTCACCAGCTTTCTCCAAAAAGAAAGCTGGAGGAATCTACTTGCTCATAGGTAGCATGTTGTAGTTTTTAGCGCACAAAAGGCTCAAGGTTTATTATTAGCCAACGAACTTCTTGTGCATGTAAATCATAATTAATACGCAGTATTGCAAGCTAACTCACTGCCCATTGCCAGGAGTTTGATCCTGACTGGCTCAAGGTTGATTCAGCCTTCCATCCTTCCGAGGTGGGTAAAATGAGGACCCAGATTGTTGGGGGCAAATAGGCTGAATCTGTAAACCGCTTAGAGAGGGCTGTAAAGCACTGTGAAGCGATATATAAGTCTAGGTGCTATTCCTTCCTTCCTTCCTTCCTTCCTTCCTTCCTTCCTTCCTTCCTTCCTTCCTTCCTTCCTTCCTTCCTTCCTTCCTTCCTTCCATGGTGTGCAGTGGTTAGAATGCTGTATTGCAAGCTATCTCTGCCAGCTGCCAGCAGTTCAATCCTGACCGGCTCAAGGTTGACTCAGCCTTCCCTCCTTCGAGGTTGGTAAAATGAGGACCCAGATTGTTGGGGGCAAGAGGATGAATCTGTAAACCGCTTAGAGAGGGCTGTAAAGCACTGTGAACCAGTATATGTGTAGGTGCCTCCCACTGCCACCACTACCAGTTTGCCCGAACCCGGGGCGAACTGGTAGAAACCAGTGGTGAAATTCAAATTTTTTATTACCGGTTCTGTGGGCGTGGCTTGGTGGGCATGGTGTGGCTGGGTCGGTGGGTGTGGCAGGGAAAGGATACTGCAAAATCCCCATTCCCTCCCCACTCCTGGGGGAAGGATATTGCAAAATCTCCATTCCCACCCCATTCCCGTGGAAGGATATTGCAAAATCCCCATTCCCTCCCCACTCCTGGGGGAGGATATTGCAAAATCTCCATTCCCTTCCCACTCCTGGGGGAGGAGATTGCAAAATCCCCATTCCCTCCCCATTCTGGGGCCAGCCAGAGATGGTATTTGCCGGTTCTCCGAACTACTCAAATTTTCTGCTACCGGTTCTCCAGAACCTGCCAGAACCTGCTGGATTTCACCCCTGGTAGAAACCTACCACTGATTGTAACTAACTTAAATGACTTTGATCTTAATGGAAGCTAAACTAAGATGCATTTGGAAGCCAGCCCCATTGAACGTAGAACTTACTTCTGAAAGGATACTCATTTGCAACTTAGAACATAGAATAATAAGGTTGGAAGGACCTTCAATGACTTCTAGTCCAACTCCCTGCTCAAGCAGGAGACCTTATACCATTCTAGATAAACAGCTTTCCCGTCTCTTCTTAAAGACTCCCAGTGATGGAGCACCCATAACTTCTGGAGACAAACTATTCCACTGATTAATTGTTCTCGCTATCAGGAAATTTCTCCTTATTTCTAGGTTGGTTCTCTCCTTGATTAGTTTAGAATAAAATGACAGAGTCGGAAGGGACCTTGGAGATCTTCTAGTCCAACCCCCTGCTTAGGCAGGAAACCCTACTCCACTTCAGACAAATGGTTGTCCAATCTCTTCTTAAAAACTTCCAGTGTTGGAGCATTCACAGCTTCTGGAGGCAAGTTGTTCTACTAATTCATTGTTCTCACTGTCAGGAAATTTCTCCTTAGTTCTAAGTTGCTTCTCTCCTTGATGAGTTTCCACCCATTGCTTCTTGTCCTGCCCTCAGGTGCTTTGGAGAATAGCTTGACTCCCTCTTCTTTGTGGCAGCCCCTGAGATATTGGAAGACTGTTATCATGTCTCCCCAGTCCTTCTTTTCATCATACTAGACATACCCAAAACTGTTCTTTATATGTTTTAGCCTTCAGTATCCTAATCCTCTTTGTTGCTCTTCTCTGCACTCTTTCTAGAGTCTCCACATCTTTTTTTACATCGTGGCGACCAAAACTGAATGCAGCATTCCAAGTGTGGCCTTACCAAGTCTCCATCCATTGTATCTTGCCTTGCCCTCAGGTGCTTTGGAGAATAGGTCAACTTCCTCCTTGCTGTGGCAACCCCTCAAATAAAGACTGCTATCATGTCACCTCTGATCTTCTCTTTGTTAGACTGAACATACCCAGTTCCCTCAATCGTTCATTACACGGTTTAGCCTCCAGACCCCTTATCCCAACTGGAAATAATTTAAACTGTGCTTAATCTGTCACAGAAATCAAGAGGCTTACTTAAAATTGATCGACCCAACTGGACCGTTATTACTCCATCTTGGATTCCTCACAAGCTCAAGAATTTTGATATTCAACTTTTGTTCCTCCATAACAACCCCAAATCCATCTTCTCTGAAAAAAAGGAATGCCACATAATTTTTATTTTATTTTCGTGTTCAATACGGTCTCTTATCTAATGAATAAAATATTAATAATTCCCGAATCATATCCTATAAAGATCACTGTATTGAAAGAATGTAATGGTATAATTAAAAAAAAAAAGGGGGGGGAGTGTTAACTGTTTATGCTTCATTTTGCGGCCGGTAAATTGTTTTAAAAAAACCAAAAAACAAT